>NC_140624.1:16224231-16594231 GCF_057382275.1 Copadichromis virginalis
CAGCTGCTGCTCCACATCGAAAGGAGCCAGCTGAGGTGGTTCGGGCATCTGACAAGGATGCCCCCTGGGCGCCTCCTGGGTGAGGTGTTCCAGGCATGTCCCACCGGGAGGAGGCCCCGGGGCAGACCCAGGACACGCTGGAGAGATTATATCTCTCGGCTGGCCTGGGAACGCCTTGGTATTCCTCCGGATAAGCTGGAGGAGGTGGCTGGGGAGAGGGAGGTCTGGGCCTCTTTGCTTAGGCTGCTGCCCCCGCGACCCGGCCCCGGATAAAGATGGATGGATGGATGGAAAATAAAATAAAATAAAGAAATGAACAAATAAATTACATATTCAGTCTTGTTTCAAAGTGAAACCACTAACTTACAGCTGAGGGTGTTATCATACCTCGGAAACCATTTGATGAGCCTCTGTATCCATTGATCATGCCCCGGGCGTTGCGAGGTCCACCACGAGACATACCTCTGCTGTTATAGAAGGACTGAGCCTGCCTGCCAAAGCCTGGACCCTGCTGGGAAGGCTGTTGATGGCCTCCAGGTTGGTCTTGGGAATGGAAGGCACCAACTACTAAAAAATAAACCAAGATAGCAAGGGGTCCAAAACACAATAACTCAGTCTGTAGTTGAACAAGAACATGCATTTAAATAAAGTTTAACTGCAGTGCCGCCTCTAGGAAGGGAAAAAGGAAAAAAAGAAAAAAAAAAAGAAAAAAAAAAAAATAGACAGGAAAACTTAAGTTGCGAAGATAAAATTTAAAGTCTGCCCACCAGATTGCAGCTGTTCTGGCTGCATCTCCGTCTGCTCCACTGGATGCTGTGGCTGGCTGCTAAAGGCCTGGTTATTGTAGCTCTGATACTGGCTGGCCTGGTTCAAAGCCTCAGCCTCATTAGCTGGTGGGACTGGAGCATTAAGGTTGAACACCTGAGGGATAAACAAAACCCACATTGTTATGAAGCCAAAAATCAGAGGAAAGGTCACATGGTTATTAGGAGTAAAGTCCACTGCCACCCATTTCCTGATTTCAACTGTTCTGCTATAAACGTATTTTAAACGCAATGTGATAAGGTCACTTCAGGACTCAAAACAAACAAAACAAACAAACAAAAAAAAAAGTAAGTCATTAATGAACTTCTGTTGTGACTCCAGTGGTGAAGAGCACTCTGTGCTCCAAACAGCTGGTTTATCCACATGATGCGCTTGATGCTCCAGATTTCAGTAAAATTTCTTTAATCACACTCCAAGCATGGAAGGGGAACAGCTGCACGATGCACGAGAACTGTGAATGCTACAACACCACAACTGAGGGTATCCAACCACGTTCCACACATGCATGCTAAAAAGCAGCTTGTTTGTTGTATTTGGCTGAACAGCGTGAAAAGTTGACAAGTGTGTGAATGTTTAACAAAATTAGAGGACCAAAGATATGGAAAACAGTGCATGTGTGGAATACATGAAACAAAGCAGAACCCCACATGGAGTAAACCCTGAAATTGCCATAAAGAACAACATGGTTTTAACACCGGCTATTTTATGACATGAGAAGCAGTTCATATTTATACCTCCAAAAACAAAAAAAATCAAAAGGAAGCAAAGCCTTACTGTCTGCATGGACTGGAATGGTGCTGCGTTGACATTGATGCCACCACTGTGAGGAGCTTTGGAAACAGGCTGGAACACCGGCGTCTGTGAGGCTGGAGGGAGAACTGTAGAGGGTGGAGGCTGCTCCGACAAAGACATGGAGGGCTGTTGAGCAGGGAAGGCATAATACACATCACATTAAAAACGGTCAGCAAAATTTCACATGACTGCAATGAGCACTTCCCCACCTTTCAATGGAAAAACTACTCCATATATAAAGAGTTTAAAAATTAAAGCTTTACTGAAGTCCCACCACAGTTTACCTGGATGGGGTCAATGGATTCTGCTGAGGGTCGAGGATCTGGTGTGTGTGAGGTCTGATACATAGGTGGTGGTGTTGGAGATATGATTGGAACCTGTAAACAGTAGGAGTAGAAATTACACCCATTCTCCATACAATTTCTAACAGCATGTTTGCTTATATTTAAGTACTTACTTGTGTGGGCTCAGGTTGAACAGGAACAGAGTTGGGTTGTGATAGCCGGGTCTCAGGATGAACTAAGACAATTTAAACATTGTCAGACCTGACATAACTTAAAACAAATAAAATAAAGACTGTTTCTCTTTGGTACAACATACCTGGAGGACACCCCATCTGTGGCACCTCCATGTTTTGGGCAGGTTTCATGGGCTGCGCCGATACAATGGCTGGGTCAATAGGCTGTCCATCGAACTCCAACATGGAGTCCTGAGAATAGAGGTAATTAGTACCAAGTTACAACATCCAAACACAAACAGCAGTGCTTTCAACTAAATCCACACCTGCATGAAGTTGTACGTCCCCTGCATCTGCGCCATTAAGTCTTGCACCACCTGCTTCCTGGCCATGGGGTCAGTAGGAGGCGCAGGAGACGTCAAGTTCATTGGGTGGGTATCCAGGGCAACAGGGGGCGCTGCAGGCTGCACAGGCTGCTGCTGCGGTTGCTGCTGTTGTAAGGCAGCAACTGCCTGATAGTGGAAGGGGGAGAGGACAAGTGAGTGAGAAATGCACTGAACGAGAACCACTGAAAAGTGGTTTAATGTTCATGAAAAGTTGTATGCATTCGTATTCACATCAGGATTAGTAAACCAAGACATCACAGATTAAGACCAAAAATGTAATCTGAGCTTTCCAGCATTGCAATTACTTCATTGACTCGACAACTTCTTTCTTGTCAGGCAGACCGAGTCATGGGATATCCTCAGTTAAAAACAAAACCTTGTGTGTTGCACACTTGTCACAAGCATTCATACCATCTCAGGGTGGCGCTCAAACATAGATGTGACAACCTGTAAGTAGACAAAGCCAGAGTATATATATAGAAATGCCCCGGATGTGAAAAAGATTTACTGCTCCCTGAGGGATCCCCCCCTCACTAATCGTTTCATTTTCAGATGAGTACAGAGAAATTGTCCCAGTTGAGAACCAGTTCTTAGAAAGTTCTGTTAGCAGGTGCCAATGAAGGCCAATACACTGAGCAGGACTCGCAGGGGGGAAAAAGTCTGGAAATGATAACGACTTCTATCCTGAATCATAGTTGGTTAATCAAGTCTTTAATGAAAAAATAACTGGCTTCAGGATTAGCACACAAACTCAAATAAGTAAAAAGGAGTTAAACTGTTAGCCACGTACTGCCTAGAGCAGAATCAAAAGCTCCACAGAGCTCTATAGGTAACTGCATACTGAACCATTTAGCAAACAGGTTACACCACATTTCTTCAGCTGCACTTAAAGAGAAGTGTGGCTGCTGTCATCACAACCACCACTCCTTGAGTTTAGCAAAACATGTGATAGACTGGATTTAAAAAATAAATAAAATAAAACTTCAAGTGTTGCCTAAATCTTCTTCAATATTTATCCCCAAATTTTCAAGTTTTTGAAATAAATAAAAGTACAGAAAGATTACCCTCTAATGAGAGAATGAAAATGTTAGTTTCTGCGATAGCAGCAGCCGCTAGTTGTTTTTTTCTTCTCTACAAATTTCTGTTTCATGGTCATGTTGCTGATGTTTTGAAACAGCTTCAGAAGCCAGAATTTACAAAAACACTGAATTAATAAAGACTGTACAAAAAAAACCAAAAAAAAACCTCTTGGAGATTTAAGTACAAGCAGAAGATGTATTTTCTTTCAAAACATTTAATTACTACTACTAGCTTTGAGTTAGCTCATTAATTTTCAAATCTACTTCATAATTACATCATACCTCCGTTTCTCGGGTCCACTCGTCTCCCTGTTCCTTCTCACTGCCGCTGTATGTGCCATCTGGAATGAACTGTCTGTTTACAAACTGGAAGTAATAAAGCAAACATCAGCACAAAGATGAAAATATAATAAGCTCCCCAGATTTTGATGGAAGAGAAAAACTTGCTCTCACCTCTGTTGTTTCCACTGCAATGGGCTCTGTGAATTCCTCAATTATTTCAGTGTCTGTAAAGAGGAAAAATTATTCAGTGAATGCTGTGATGACTTCTTTATTGCTGGATTATGTTAGGACTTTTTAAGTGGTAAGACATCAGAAAGTGGTCAAGACCTGGATCGGCAGTCTGCTCTTCTGCTTCTGACGATTCAGCTACTACTGCAGGTGCTGCAGCAGCAGCTGGCTCTTCCTCTTCTTCTTCCTCCTCACACACTCCATTTTGGTGAGATGGAATCCGGTCAAAGTACCCACTCAGCAGAACCTGGTCCAAAGTTTCCTTCAGTGCCTTGTCTAGCAGAGGGGGTGACAAAAAAAATAAAATAAAATTCAGCATTTCAACAGAAACTCAAACCATCAAAGCATGCATTGAGCTGCCACGGGAATAACAAAGTGTCAGTATTAGGACCTTTGGATCAATCGATGACTTAACAGGAAGTGTTTCTGATACACTAAGGAGAGCTTAACAAGCTAAACTCCAAACGAGATGTAACAATACTGAGTTTCAATTAAATAAACACTGAGCAGTGATGCAAGCTTTACATCCCACACTAAACCTGAACTTCCACTTTTTAAAAAAGATAAATGTGCAAATTTGAGGAATTTCATCAGTAAAAAGACCACACATTTAGTGACTGCAGCCTCAAAATGTTTTCCCCCTGCATCTTCCACAGGAATCAAAGCCAAAGATCAGTGTTTTTATTATTACTTTCAGAACTGCCTCTGAATGAGACATTGTTGTCTAGCTAAAGGTTAAAATGGCTTTACAAAACAAACAATGTTTTTAATCACGATGTAGATGGTGGTGGATGCATAGTAGGCAAATGCACACATTAACTGAACTGTTCTACAAAGAAAAGAACACAAGCTAATCATTTCTAAATGTGAATCCCTTTAAAAGGTTGATTCATGTAGTAGAAAATGGCATTAGTACTCCAGCTTTCCTCAGTTGGACACAGTAGGGCTCTGGTAATTTCCAAGTCCAACTTTCAAAACTGTTGAATTCAGTGCTACTCCACCTTTAGTCTCTACAACACCACATACAGACTAAGCCTACAAACATTTGCAATAAAAATAATAATTTAAAAAAAAAAAAAAAAAAAAAAAAAAAAGATGATTCCCTGCAGCTCAGTTTTTAGTACCAAAGCCACATTAATTAACACCACCACGAACCACTTTGCTGAGCAATATTGTAAACAGATTTTTATGACAGTAGTAGGATTTAGCCTCCCCCTACCCTACTTCAATATGAAATAATAATAATAATAATAATAATAATAACCATAATAACAACAACAACAATACACAACAGCATTGGCTTTATACATATACAGTCATATTCTTCAGGTACAACAGCATCAAAAATAGCACAATATTTCCTATAAATATGTATCTATTCATATACATGTTTAGCCAATTATCCAATTCTGCGTCATGTGGTGGGCTGGAGCCTCTCCCAGATGTCAGATGAGAAGCAGGGTACACTGTGGCATGGTCACCAGCCCACTGCAGGGCTAACACAGAGAGACAACCATTCATGCTCACAATCACACCTCTGGCCAATTTATAATATACTAATTTATTTAACAGACATGTCTTTGGACTCTGGGAGAATGCCAGAGGACTGAGAACCTAGATAAGCTCACAGAGAACAAACAAATACTGCACAGAAAGGCCAATACAAGTATCCCTAGTATTGTTGTAAAACAGCCTCCAAATGGGATTTTTGGCACACATAAATATGAGGGAACTTACAGTCTTAAGTTGCTTTAAATCTATGAACTAAAAAGTATGGCAATGTGAAGACTGATGTAAGTTTTAAAAAAAAAAAAAAAAAAAAAAAAATCTAAGCCCATACAATGGAAACAATTTTGGTAAGAGCTTACTGATTGGATTATAAATCCAAACATGATTTATAATTTTCTTGAAAATGGTAGAAAACCTTCAAGATGATTCATGCATTTATGCTTTTGGATCTTCAGCCAAAGCAGCCCAGTATCTTTTCTTTCTCTGCCTTATGCTTTAGGTGAAAAAGTCTGCTGTCACTTTGATTAATCTCACCCTGACTCTCTGAATGAGACCTCTGACTGACAGGAAAGGGTTGAAAGGTGTCACAGTGAACTGGGTCACCAGTATCCTAATGTGGCTCTAAAAATCTGACTAGTGGAACCACAGGCGACAGGGCTGCTGGCACCCTGCCCTACTGCTGAGTCAGGATAAGCCCACAGCTCTCAGCCCCCTAGCTGAATGCAGTAGTGCGAGGCTTCAGGTCAGATCGCTGAGAATGCAGTAATGCCAATAGCCCCAAGCCTTGATTATTCACATTGCTGCATTAACAAAAACACTACATGCACATGTCATTAATGTATTAAGACTGACTTACAACCGGAGTAACTTTTGACCAGGCGCATTGATTTGGGATCTCCAGATTCGGACAACTACTCCCAAAGTATGCGACAGATTACTTATGACCAGCTTCAGTGTGATAAAAAGCTTACAGATGACTGTTGTGTCACCATCCATCTGATAAAATGTCCTGCCAACAATTTTCAGTGCCAGCTGGGCATCTAAATAAAGCCAATTTGTCTTGAATAATGACGCCCCTTAATTCTGCAATAAATTTTAGCAAGGCTGCAATTACATTATTTCAAGTATTATTTTACTTGACATTATCTTTGATAAGCTGAACTGCTTGTCTATAAAAAACTAAAAGGAGAAATAAAATGCTTTAGCTAATTGGCCAAAGCAATAGAGAAACTAAGAAACTGAATAATACACCAGAGTTGATTACTACGGAAATGAGTTAAAATTTGGCTTACATGTTGTTCCAACCACAGCCTTGTCCTTCCCTTCCAGCAGGTCCCAGAGGTGAACAGATGCATCTTCATACTGATCAGCGAGCCTGCACAGATAAAAATAAGCGCTTAAAATCAGCTTTTTATGGGGAAAAAGAAAACACAAAACCCACAACTAGGCACAAGTTTTCTGTATCATTGCCTTAGACAAACCTGATGTTTTGGTCACGTTCTGGCCCCACTAGCTTGTAGAACTCATCAAAAACTGCAAGGTCTGCATCTGTCAGCAGTGGTGAGCCACCAACTCCCTGCTTCAGGTCCTGCCGCACAGTTTCATCACCCAGCCGATCAAGGATGAACTGCAGCTCCAGAACCGTCTTCAGCCTTCTTTGCTCAGCTTCCTCCCGCTGCAGCTGCTCCCTCCTTGCAGACTTCTTCACTACTTTCTGGATCTGAGGATAATGAGTATGAGCCACAAAAGATCAAGTTATTACAATCCAGGGTGTACACATCTTTGATGAACATTTCTAGAAAATTAAAACTCAACCTTACATCTTGTCCCAATGTGACAAATGTCTTTTGCAACTCTCGGGCAAATTCCAAGTTATTCATGACTTCCTGGTACTTGGAGAGGGCTTCCTAAAAAGATGAAGGAACAGATGTTTCACAAGTTTTACATTCCTTTTAAAAATGATTTTGGTTTCCAAGTACCCACCAGCTGGTCCTGATTAAGACCCTCCCCTTTATTCTTCCTGACTTCATAATCATCCAGTTTGCTCTGTAACAAGATGCAAAAATGCAACAAACAGTTTAAAGATTAACCACAATGTAGACAACTGGTTATTGTCAGAAATTCAGTTTAGTCAAGCAGACCTGGAACAAACCGGTCAATAGTCCTCACCTTTTTCTTCTCCATGTTGCGCACCTTCTTTTCAATAACAACAAGAACTTGCTTCAAAACTTCAGACTGTCCACCAAGTGCAAGATTGCCCATTGACCCTGGAGCGGATCCCACATCTGGGCTGGCAGACTGCACCGTCCTGTTTGCATTCATTGCTGAGGGCATCTAGGAATTGAAAGTATAACAGTTCAGCTTTTGGTGACAAAAATATTTTCATGTACTCAAAAAACAGAAAGAAAAAAAAAAGTATAGTGGAAAATACTCAAAACTATCTGTGGACCACAGGGAACCGTGTCATTGTTTTGCTTCAGCTAAAGATAACTTTTATTAATGACTAACCTGAAAATCATCTTAGGTTAAATTATTAATTTCACTCAAAACCTTCAAAAAGGACACACCAAATAGATCCTCTTAGGCAGGATCACTGCAGATAATTTTCTACATCAATAAGAATTACATAGATTCAGCCACAGCAGGCCCCTGACTCAGCATTTAGTGCCACAGCAGATTTAGGCTTCATGTTACCTTAAAAACAACAACATATAAATAATTCGAATTAATTTCAAGCAGCAAAATACACAGATTTTAAGTGGTAGATAGTTTTTTACAATATAAACATGATGACTTGACTGGAAGTTGTAATAAGCAGATATCCAGAGTTAATATATTAATAACTGATAAAAAAACAACAACAAACAAAACTGGGAATAAAGTATCAGAATATGACGAGTAGAGAAGCTGCAGATTTGGATTTATTTTTGCACTGTGCTTCACAATTTCGACTGAATTCTTTGAGAAAACTGTTGCTATCAGTCCCTATACTACATGAGATACCGTCATGTGCATGCTAAGGTGGGTCTGGATGTACTAATTGCTGGATGGGTATATTTGAGAGGTTAACTGAAAGCTTTATTAAGTTTTCCTTGTGCGTACTCTGGAGAGACAGCGAACTATTCTGCTTAGAATGTAAAGCTCCTGATGTATATTCTTGACACTTAAGTTCGTAAATGAAACAGTCAACTATACTATACACGAAAATAAATATGGTCACTGGTGAATAACATAACTAGAGCAACTGGCCCAAATAACACAGCAGACCTAATATATTTTTTTTAACATGATGTATTATAGCTGTAATTTAAGTGACAGTGAAGTTAGCTATAGTTTTGTAACAGTAAGTGTTCAAGACAAAAACCCTAGGCCTTAAAACTATTCTCTAATAGCATCTGGCTAACTTTAATCCAAACTGCGCAGCCTTGAGAGATATCATTTTTCTAACCCCGCACTTTCTCCCCGTCAATATAGCTTCCTCAGACCTCGGGCTGTAAATCTATACCACTCGCTAGCAAGTCTGAGCCTCCTCGGCAGTACGGCCAGCTTGCAGATCTCATCTCTTCGATTTGGTAAAATGGCCTTGGCCGCACTACCGTTAGCACACACCACTGACTTAGCATCTGATAGCTACAGCAGCGCGTGCTAGCCACAAGCCGGCCGCCGGGAGACCCGTTGCCTCGATACAGCGGCTCCCGAATGACCCACCTTGCTGTTTTATATCCACAGGGGAGCTCGGCAGCGAAAAGTACGAAAAGGCCAAGTTGTTATTATTGTTGTGTTGCTTTATTTTTCTCTTGCACTCTTGTGTGGGATCCGCCCCGCCGGCCTCACCGACAACTGAGACGGTTCGAAAGAAGAAGAAACTCTTTATAAAGGCGAAGGTCCGTTTTTAGCTATCTTAGATATGCCTGAATATATATACGCGGAAAAATCACGAAAAAAAATATTTTTATTTAACGCAAACAATTAAAAAAGTCAGACTTTACCAGTAAGAAATCAATAATTAATCACTTAAATAAATGGAAAGTTATAAGCCAATTAAACGTTTGCAGTTTCTATTTGTGATCAGGCATAATTGTCTCCAGCCTCCAGACAGAAAATCTGCACAATCATTAGCTTTGATTAGGCTATCATATCTTTCCCTGTGCCTCGTACAGTTTATCCACTGCTACTCTGAGCACCACCTCACACCTGCTCTACAATCTTTTATAGCAGCAGTTCAAAGTTATATAGATCATGTAAGTGTGCATTTAAATATGTAAGATGGCCTGTAAGACCCCTAAGAGTTCAGAAGTTTCACTTGAGTTTATATATATATATATATATATATATATATATATATATGTATATGTATATGTGTGTGTGTTTATACTTTCTCTCTGTACTCAAGCTTTGCATGTAATTAATTTTGCCAAAAAACAAACAAAACAAACAAAAAAGGACACAATATACAAATTTAAAAGTAACATACTACTTTCCTTAATTGCATGTTTTAAGGTCAGTAGTATACAAAAGTCTTGGACCATCCCTAGGAAAGCTTCAACAACCCTGAGAATCAACATTTGTATATAATGACTTTAAACTGACTGGCTGACTTTATACTGACTGGTCCCTTGGAGGCCAATCCATAACTAATACTCTTTACTTGTGTGTTTTTTCTGTCCAGGTATGCTTTTACTGTATTGGCACGTGTTTGGGATTATTGCCATGCTAAAAACTGAAGCCATTATCAATCAGACACTTACCAGATGGTATTGCATGGTGTCTTAAAATTTGTCTGTACTTTTCTGCTTTGCAAATTTCATCAATTTTGACAGTATCTTCAACTGCACTGGCTGAAGAGCCATGTCATCTACACTGTGTTTTGCAGATGACTGTAGACACTCACTGTTGTACCTCTATCCTGACTTCCTTTATACAAACTGATAACGATTTGAGATTCATGACTCCATACGACCTGTTACCACTGATTTTCAGTCCAATTCTTGTGTAATTTGGGATACCTTTTCTTCTTGTTCCCCTTCCTTGGGAATAGCTTCTTGACAGCTACCATTCCAGTGAAATAATTTCTAAGCACATACGTTTTAAATAATGTTCATATGCTGTGGACAGTTCTTTTGGCCTGCCACTTATTTATCCTCCACTTGTTCAGTTTCCTCAGATTTTTTTAAGGGCACACCATACCAAGATATACCAGGTCTCTTTGGGAATCACCTTGATAGTGCAAAAATTCTACATTACGCCTGTGAGTTATTTTTGGTATTTTTCATAGATTCAACTAAACGGGAAAAAATAATGTGCTAGGTGTCTGTTATATGTATACACAACAATGGTCCTTGAGTTAGGTGCCTTTTTATGCTTGAATGATGCATGGTTAAGTAACAAATGGCTTAACAAAAAACTAACAAAAAAAAAGCCCAAATCAAAACATTACAAAAAAATCCTCTGAAAATGGTGAGGTACAAGGACTGGACTGAACATAAGTGAAAAAGTAGCCAATGTCCAACTAAAAACGTGGCCCAGCAGCATGCTTTGGAGACTTAAACTTAATACTGGCAGCTAGCTAGAGAGCTATGATGGATATAACAACAGGCATGATATGTTTGTGTTATATTTTCAAGAACTTAAAATTAGAAATCATCTTAAAAAACAATCCTGAGGAATTGTTTGAGAACATTTACAGCCTCATTGTGATGGACTGGTGACCTGTCCAGGGTGTACCCTGCCAAAGCTGGGATAGGCTTCTGTCCTCTGTGACCCTAGATTGAATAAGTGGATGAAAATAGACAGATGGAATCTCCTGCACCTCTTTTGTCATGATTCCAAGGTCTAAAACCTGCAATGCAGTTTTTTATATGAAAAAAAGTATTTAAGTTAATATCTCTATTTTACTTTTATCCATTTTAGAATAATAAGTGTCTAGTTCTACAAGCACCTAAACAAATAGATTTTAACAAATGTAACAACGATCTTACAGGGTTGACATGTTCAACCAAAGATAGTTTTTAGTTACTTATCACCAGGTGGCAGTAAAGGTCAATATATGATCAACAAATATTGATGCTGGACTGAAGTGAAAGTTTCACTCTTCCCTTACATGGAAATATGTTGACCAGTTTTTAATAAATGTAATTACTCAGACTTCAAATCTTTAAAAATGTAGTTTTTTATTTATAAATGAGGATAAAGGACTCACGCTAACAGACAAATGGACTTGATTAACAGAATTAAAAAAACAACAACAACTGCTTCTGGATTTTATTTTTTTTATTTTACTTTACACAATTTCCATGTAAGTTACATACCAGCTTGCCAGTCAAGCTTACCAGGAGACTATTGAAAAGAATGTGTAGCCAGCTTTCTGTTGTTTTGCCAAATACAGGAAGCAGTTAACATGTCTGCACAGCTTTTTGATTGCAATGTTCCACTAAAAGTGTTTTCTTTTAGGATAATAGTGATTATGGGAGGATCCCAAGGGTAAATGAAGCTCCCTTTCAGTGACTCATTTCCGCAGCCTGCTATATTTCAATCGAACAACGACTGACCAGCTTTTCTAGTAGAATTCTAGGGTGGGTCCTCATCTGACCTCTGACCTTTACAACAAAACTTTTTAGGTTAAAAGCACAACTCAGTGCTTTGTGGTGCCAGTAAACAATAAAACATTTCTAGACCTTTTGCTGTTTAGGAGGGGCGTGCTAAACCAGAGCTAGATATCATTTCACTTTAGATTGGACAGGAAGTAGTCGTTTTTACTGATGCTGTTCCAGAGTTTGCACAATCGTAGAGTCAACACCATGTCCATAGTCTTTTACTTCAGGAAATTTTCCTGCAAGCACTTTCAATATTTTGTTTCTTGGGAAATAAATTCCCATTCTTTGCTGAATGACTAGCTTCTGTATGATTTTACTGTTTGCTTAGCAGCAATGTTTTTTTCCCCCCGACATTCCACACTGCTTTCAACTCCATAATGCTCTCAGTACAAAACAGGCAAAACAGGAAGTTGGACATGCACTTCCCTAAAGGTTGTCTACACTCTTAACTGTTTGCTCCCCAACTTGTACCCCAGAGAGGAATAAAAGCTGAAAATAGCAAACCACATTTCGCATAAAAGGTCACTATTGCCCTTATTTTAAATGCTATAAAGTTCAAAGCATGAAGTGTGAAAATCCCCCGCCTTTCAGTTTTATTACAGAGGTAGGGTGACACATGGATGTCAGATCTACAGTAATGTGCACCTCCTTTCTGGTGGCGTTTAAGAAGCGTTAAAACAGAGATATGGGTTTTACCACCCAGTCACAACAGCCTCGAGTTGTGTATGAGAATACTTTCTCCTATCACCCCGAGCCATCTGGAGTCTAGCAGTCTATCTGGGAAACCATGAGAAGGGTGCCATCGTGCATGTAGAGGAGTAGGAAGTGAATGCAATGTGCACCAACCCTTCAGGAAAGCTTCGTCTCTGCATGCCAGTTTGAACATCCTCTGGGCTCTCTCAGTCAGCTCCACAGGAAGTAGTGGATGACTTGTGTCATGCCAGTACTGATTTTGTCTTCTCTCTTGTGTTTCTCATCTGTCATGAATTTGTTCATGTGCTTTGTGTTAATGCCACGTGGCATTCTGGAAGGATTCAAATATTATCACTACACATGTATCCATGGGTAGTATTGATTGTGAGCTTCAAAACCTCCTTTGTTTAATTGTCTCAGAGAGGAGAAAGTTAAAATACCAAAAACTAAAAAGACTATTACAAACCTCCCCTCCTAAATGACACAATGCAAGCACTGACTGAAACTGTTGATCTTTGGCACCGTAAATTGGCACTCAGTCAATAAAACTTTAGCTGTTTAATTCATTATTTGATTATTTTACATCATTGAAAGCTCAAGAATAGTTTCTTGGCTGACTGCATGTAAAGACTGTTTATGACAAGAAAGAATGAACTTTAAATTTTAATATTAAACTATATGGATGGGAACTTTTCAAAGTACCAAAGAAATATTAATTAAACCATATGTGCAAATCATTTCATTACAAAGCCAAAGGAAAATTGCATTGTGCTGTTGTTGTTCATATGGATTCAGCAGGGATACTTACTTGATCCCCTGCTGAATTTGTATGTTTGCTCACTTCCAAAGATATGATCAGTATCTAATTTTTATGGTAGCTTTATTTTAATGGAGAGAGACAGAATATCGACCAAACATCCAGAAAGAAAGAAAAACATGACTTAATACTTGGTGGAGAAATTCTTGTTGCAAACATCACTAAGATATTTCTTGTAGTTAGTCAGGTTTGCACACATCTCAAGAGGATTTTTGGCCCACTAGTCTTTACATAAACTCTCTAAATACTTTAGGTTTCTTTGCTGCTGCTTAGAAACGTTAAACTTCAGGTCTTTCCACAGAAGTCTTACAGGATTGAGGCCTGGAGACTAGCTAGAGCACTCGAAGATGTTAACATGCTTCTTCTTTAGCCACTCCTTCGTTACCTTGGCGATATCTTTGGGTCATTGTCATGCTGGAAGACCCATCCACAGCATATCTTCAGCGTTCTGGCTGAAGAAAGGAAGTTCTTGTCCAAGATTTTATAGTACATGCTCCCATACATTTGCTCCTCAATACAGTGAAGTTGTCTTGTACCCTTAGCATAAAAATAAACCCAATGCATAATGTTTCCACCTCCATGCCTGACTGTAACGATGGTGTTCTTTGGGTCATGCTCACTTCTCTTCCTACAAACATGGCTGGCGGACTTGATGCCAAAGAGCTTGATTTTGGTTTCATTTGACCACAGCTCTTTCTCCCAAGACTTCTCTTGCGGGTGAAAGTTTTCAATCCATTATAGTGTAGTGTGTTGACAATGGTGTTCTGACTGTGGTCCCGACTTGCTTCAGATCATTAACAAGCTCCTCACATGTAGTTTTTGGCTGATCCACAACCTTTATCATGATCATCCTTACCCCTTGAGGCAAGATCTTGCATGGAGCTCCAGATCGATGCTCATTTTATATTTCTTCCATTTCCGAATAATCACATCAACAGTTGTTATCTACTCACCAAGCTTCTTGCTGATGGTCTTGTGGCTCATTTCAGCCTAATGCAGGTCTAAATTTTTGGCCCTGATATCCTTTGCCAGATTTTTGGTCTTGGAATGGAAAAAAATGATTCAGTGGATAGTTGTGCTTTGTATACATAATAAGTTGAGATCAGGAGTATCTGTAATTGATTGACTGATTGTAGCTTATGTGCCACATGGCACATGTGGATTTTTGTTCTATATTCTGTCTCTCTATCAAAATGAAACTACCACAAACATTAGAGACTGTTCATTTCTTTGTAAGTGAGCAAACTTACAAACTCTACAGGGGATAAAATAATGATTTCCTGCACTGCATATAAGCAAGAGGGTTTAACTGCATGACATTTTTATTTAGTGAAGATTAAAGTCACTATACTCAAAATGGTCCCTTCATTGTGTTATTGTGTTGTACAAAATCTGAACGTGTTTCTCATCTGAAGGATTTGTAGTTTGAATTTTATCTCTGTCAAACTGCTCTGTTTTCTGCGTAGCTGGCACACAACAGCCATGCTCACCTTGCTCCTGGGCTTTCTCAGCTTGGTATCAATCCAGTGAGTCTACTCAGCTCTAAAACTGTGTGGCCCAAGGATGCTTTCAGCCTTCATCTTAGAGTTCGCCTGTGATCTTTTTCTGTTACATTTGGCTGCGGAGCTGATTCTGGGTGCTGGAGTTTAGGTGCTTTATCTTCCCTGTCCAGTCAGACTGCTGTCGGTGTCCCTCCCTCTTACAGGCAGCCCTGAGGCACTGGCAGGAGATAAGAGAAGGGCCCACAGCAGCTCTGGTTTGAAAAGGAAAAGCCATGAGGACACCAACTATGTAGAAATATCAATGCATTCATTCCCCAAAGAGGCAGCTTTCACAAGCTCTTTCTTTTGGATTATTTCTAAGCATAGCTTAATCACATCTTCCTCCAGCTTCACGATTTCTCTGAGCTTTGTGTGAAGAATCAGCAAGTACACATATGAGGGTTTTACCCTCAACATAATCGTTAAAACGTCAGATGGAAATATTAACATTAAAGTAATTACTAGTGAGTTAACTGGTGGATGGACTGCTACTTATATAGTACTTCATACAAGCACTTTTTTGTGCTTTTTCCACACTTTTCAAAAGCAACTTCGGGTTCAGGATCTTGCCCAAGGATAATCTGGCACGCAAACCGGAGCAGCCAGGGCTCAAACCAATTAGTAGGTGACCTGCTGTACCTCCTAAACTACAGCCACGCCAATTAACCTTAAAATTATTAGTTTAGAAGATATGTGATGCAAAGTTATTGCTCAAAGTGTCTGAAAATACTCTCGTGCATAATCAGTGATCTAAGATTACATTACAGAGAAGTTATGCAACAAAAATAATAAATAAAAAATAAAAAGTAAGGGACTTCCCTGATTGTCTGAAAAGGCCCTGGCAACCATGTTTACAGCTGTGTGTTTATGTAGGACCTCTAAAATGTAAAATCACAATTCAGGAAGTAAAATGAAGTCCTTGGAATTTGCTTCTAAGTATAATATAATAAATCCACTGAATTCAAGTTCACATTACTTAACGCAGTGATAACCATCATCGTCTGAACCCTGACAGAAAGTGACCGTCAAAACCTTTTAGAACTGGCAACACCTGGGGCATAATTATGAGAGAAAACACAAATACTCCTCCCCAAAGAATTAGAGCGTGCCACTCTTTATCTTTCGTCTTATCTGCACTCTGGCGAAGCAAAGCATAATAATCATTAGCCTCAGTCACGACCCACCCCATGCCTGACAGAGCAAGGCCGTGTTAAGCTGTCGCTTTAAGACCGATTTCCCCCCATTGTCAAACAGTCGTGAGCAGGAAGAGGAAAACGAAAGCACAGCCTGACAAGCGAGAGAGAGGGGGTGTGAGGAGGGGAAGGGGGTGTGGGAGGGGGGTGTATTTAAAACACGATGCTGCTGCTACTGCACAATAACGGTGCCCGCTGCTTCATGTGGAGTCGCGCGCCTGTGAAAAGGCACGCACGGACACGGAGAGCCACGCAAGTGACCTTCTGATCGCATCAGACGGCGTGTGCATTTTAATAAAAGAGCGGAGAGGCAGCAAAGTCCCTGCGGGGTGAGGAGTCACACTTGGAAGAAAAGACGCGAAGTCTCTCCGCGGGTCACTGCCTCAGGAAATGATGACAGTGTCCTCCATCACGGCTTAGCCGCTTAAAGCGAACACTTCGCGTCTTGCGGCCATTTCGTCTGGACTCAGCTGCCTTCGATTGAACACGTTTGAAAGCCTGACGCGGGCTGCTGGTGGTGCTGGTGGTGCCTCGGAGGGGGAGCAGGTGCAGCGCCCGCACGCAGCTTCGCTTCGCGGGTCCCCACTGAGCTTGCTGGCCGGTGACTTCAAAATCTAATCTGGTGGACCAGGCTGGACATCATCTTTGAAGAATGACATCCACTATAGAGAGGAAGACGCTGGAGGCCAGCGAGTAAGTAGCAATGAATGATGTTTAAATAATGTCATTTCTGATTCAAGTAAAAGTATCCGTGACGCATCAGCACTCACGGGACAGCCACAACTCTCCGGTGAGACAGCTCCAGAGAGCTGGTAGCATAAGGTCTGAAGTATCCTGCTGTTAGATTAAAAATGGCAAAGTTTAAGAACAGAGTGATGTGTTAATGTTAATGTGAATAATAACAAAATGAAGGTCCTGCGAGGAAAAAGTGGAGCGCTAAGGCACTCCTAGCGTAAATCGACATTTAAAAAAAAAAAACAATGTTGTGTGTGACATACTTTTTATTAGTTAGCGGTTTAATATCCAATGGCTCCCTCAGGTGGATGGGAATAAAACACATCTGTGCACACAGCTCCAGCTCAGATATACATGTGGTTGTGTAGCACTTATTAGATACAACACAGTGTGAATATTGATGCAGAACACTAACTGTGCCTTTGGATCAGGAAATGTTTGGTTTATTTGCATAATAATAGCAAAATATCAACAGGTTACCAACAAGTATGTGTCAGAGCTAGAACAGTTCTTTTCCAGTATTTGATTCATCAGTTAGCAGAACGTTTGAGAGATCTGCATGTTACATTGACTAACTAACCAATCACACAACTGAGGGAAACCTTTGCAGATTAACTGATGAAGGAAACAAAAATTTGATGCAGCCCTAAATCCTTATTGCTTTTTTTTTTTCCCCCAGGGAACCAGTGGATGAGGTCCTCCAGATGCCTCCATCTCTGCTGACATGCGGTGGATGTCAGCAGAGCATTGGTGACAGATTCTTCCTGAAGGCCATCGAGCAGTACTGGCACGAGGACTGCCTGAGCTGCGATCTGTGTGGCTGTCGGTTGGGAGAGGTGGGTCGTCGGCTCTACTACAAGCTGGGAAGGAAACTGTGTCGGAGAGATTACCTCAGGTTGGTTCAGTTGGTAGTGATATTATGAATTAATCAATTAGGTCGTCTAAATGAGGTCTGGTCAACATGTTAAAATGTCCTAGCATGGAGCTTAAAGCCATAAGCATCAACATTAAACCAAAGTAGACTGAGGATATTGAAGTCTACATGTAGTAGAATATATTGATGTTCGCCCTTTTAGTTAAGAAAAAGATGCACTTTTTGAGATGCACTAGTATGTATATCTTTTATCACACCTTAAAGGCTCATGGAGAAACACTTTGGGCAAGTATAGAAATTTCTAACCTCTTTCCTGCTGTAACTTTTTTATTGACGAAAGTGTGGACAAGTTGAAATAGATTCAGGAGAAGAAGGCAGGTCTCTGTTAAAGAACTGATAAAATTTGATATGATATGTAGCTGTGTGGTGCACAGCCATATCAGGTAAACACATTTACCTAAGATAAGATCAGGAGGAGATACAAAATCAGGCAGACCCACTGGTGTACTCCTAATACGTAATGTGCTCTCAAATATGTAGTATCAATCAGTGGCAGAACCTGTATGATTGGACCTGTGAATGCTCTGTATCACCACTATAAAGGTATGTGTTGCTTTGATGACGATGCATTTCCACTTTATGGTGAAAAATATGGACCGAAAGTAAAGCAGATCAGTACAACCTATCTGTAAAATAAACAAACAAGAAGCAGGTAATGCAATGCTTCGATACTTCCGCACCATTTCCCAGAAATTCAGCTCTGATCCATTTATTATTGCTAATAATTGCTAAAAATCGTGGGTGTTTGTGTGACATTTTCAGCTTCTGAAGTTGAGCAGGATAGAAAAAGTCTGTGAAGCACTGGTGGTTTCTAACAGCTCAATCCCTCAGGCTCAGGGGAAAGATCCAGAGTACCTTAATGGAGATACTGTCAGTCTCTCTTACAGCTTCACATCATTAAGAGCGAGTAAATGTTTTCCATCTTCCTCCCAGTAACATGTTGATGTCCTCTCATCCACTCAGGCTTTTTGGCCAGGACGGTCTCTGTGCCTCCTGTGAAAAGAGGATCCGAGCGTTTGAGATGACGATGCGTGTGCGGGACAAGGTTTACCATCTGGAGTGCTTCAAGTGCGCTGCCTGCCAGAAGCACTTCTGCGTGGGTGATCGTTACCTTCTCATCAACTCAGACATTGTGTGCGAGCAGGACATCTTTGAGTGGACCAAGCTCAACAACAATAATATGGTTTAGGAGGATGTCTTCTTCCCCCTTGATTCAAAGGGAATGGACTACTGATAGACATTTTATATTTAAAATGGAGGCTTTATAATGCATTTGAAATCAATATGGAATCATTAAAAAAAAGCAAACGAGGGGCTCTGCACGTCTCCCTGATGGGGACTAATGAAGACTGCACCAGCAATAACCGAGAGCTTTTTTTATTGAAGGCAAAAAATAAATGCTCCAATACTGACAATGTTTAAAAATGCAATATTGGTCATTTGTTGTACACTGGAACAAAAACAAGATAAAAAAAAAAATTTGTCCAGTTTCTTGCAGTCTTTACACTGAGCAGATCAGCAGTTTGTCTTTTATGGATTTGTAATTTCTTAATACTTTCCCAGCGCTAATTATTTTTGAACTTTGTTAAAAGAATGCGTCTCTCTCTAAATCTAAACATACATTAACTGAATGCTTATTAATTGTAACTGTAATATGTTAAAGCAGTGGTTGTCAGGCTTTATTTTGCATGCCTCCAGTAAGAAGCTGAGAAGAGATCAACCACCTTATCACTTCCACCAACATATATTTCTTCGTATTTTTATGAAAAATTAACGAAACAAGCATTGAAGCTGAATTTAAATCAAATTCAAGTCATCATTATAGCGCTCCACTTCATTCATTCAACTTAAGTTGATATTTTTCCACATACAACCAAGGTCCACTTCACAGTTTGTGAAACAATCTCTTAAAGTCATTGTTTGCCTGTGGACAAATTTAAAATGCTCGAACGGCCTGCTGCACTGGCTGATTCACTAGAAATTAGGTGGAATGAATGAAGTGGATATGTGCCAGGTGAATGCTGTGTCTGTACATCTATGATCGTTTCTGAAAGTTTACAAGAAAATTTGTGAGAATTTATTAGGAAATTACAGACCTGTAATTAAAGCATTACCTGATTTTCAAATTATAAATGAAAAACAACATCCACTTATTAAAAAAAAAAAAAAAAAAAAAAAAAAAGAGGGTCTGATCAGAATGATTATGTATTACCGGGGTGAACCGGTGGCGCCCTCTAGTGGTCAAGGAACCCATGCAATTCTTGTTTTACTGACTTTTCAGAGGTTTTGCATGCGTCTTTTGTAATTTTACCTATTCTCTGGACATCCATTCAAGACTTTTTGTATATTAACCTTGAATTTATTTAATAAATGACAATTCAGAGCAATACTGATAATCTTTGGGTGTCTTCCTGGCAGTCACAAAGAAAAAGTCAAACAGCTTGTGAGATCGTGATGCAGATACAATTTGTAACACGTTATTTACCAGAATAACAGCAAATAATGCGTTAATTATGGTCAAGATAATCTCTTTATGCTCCGAACAGGAATGGCAAATCAGAGTTGGAATATATACTGCACATTGGTCACAGCAACAGTAAAACAAACATGCTAGGAAGTTATCTAGAATGTAAACACAAGAAGCAGAGATTTGAAGTACCACTTAGTACCACTTTGACCAACAGACAACATGAAAACCAGCTTCATCTGTGTCGTTTGCATCCTGATAGGTTAAGTGAGTCATGACTATAACTGCTTAAAAATAAAACGCAAACATTAAACTATAATCACCTTGAGTAATAGATGTTAAGTTAATGTATTTCTTATTATGATCAATATTTTGTACACAACATCTCAGAAGCTGAAAGCAGAGCGAAGCTGCAATAAATCTGATTAAAAGCTTGTTTTATCAAGCTTATTAGAAGGTGTAAATAGAAGGATTTGGCAACTAAGTAAATAGATACCAATTCTTCAACCCAGTTTTTAGCCACAAGAGGTCACTAAATGATTTATAAATTCAAGCTTAAAATAATGACATTTCAGTTTGTTTTAGGGGTTTGTTTGTTTTTTGCCAAGGAGAAGGAGAGCTCCCCAATAAGATCAAACTCGTCTGACATGATCGATGAATCCAAGAGACAGAAACAGAAGAATCTTCTAATGAAGTCATGATGTCTGGGGCTGTAATGCTCAATCCTTTCCTTACTC
This sequence comes from Copadichromis virginalis, assembly GCF_057382275.1. Taxonomy (NCBI): domain Eukaryota; kingdom Metazoa; phylum Chordata; class Actinopteri; order Cichliformes; family Cichlidae; genus Copadichromis; species Copadichromis virginalis. The sequence continues at coordinate 16,245,500 of NC_140624.1, forward strand.
TCACTGTCTGTCTTCAAAGCTGGGACACAGTGTTTTTTCTCTCTCCTCACGACTGCCAGCTGACAACTCACTCTGAACTGGCCACAAAGCATGCTCCTCCAGTGCCATCCAACAACGTCCTGCCATCCCCAGTTATCTTTACTGGCACCCGCCAGTAATTGAATCCATGAACCGCTCTGGAATAAAGGCGCCTGACCACACGATATTAGCTGGTGAGGGAGACCGCTTAAGCTGGCATTAAGAAGTGGTTGAAAGATGTGATTGGGAAACAGTCTGCAACAAAGGAGACATAGGAGAGACTAAAAAGGAGAGAACTGGGTGAAAAACCCATGTCAGAGCACAGAAGCTCCAGGATGATTAGCTGGGTCTGATAGTTTCCTCATAGAGAAGGAAGGAATGAAGAAACAGACCAAACCCACCCCAGACGGGGATTACATTCTTGCTGAAGGAGACACTTGTGGGGAAAACTAACGAGTTTTACCACAATAGAGATGGGAATACACTAGATGGGCACCCAGAGAGATATAGGCCCTGTGCTCGTTTGGGGGTCTCCAGAATCATCAGTGTGGCATTAGGCAATGCTTCAGGAATGGTGCCATAGTAAAAAAAAAAGAGAAAAGAATAACAAAGAAAACCTAAAAATCTATGCGGTGGTCTCACCAATAAATCAATTCCATACTGAACACCCGGCTTGATATGAGTAGCACACAGCAGAGAATACCATCTACCATCATCATTTTTAAGAATAATAAAAACAATGGGGTTGTTTCATTCATTTATTCCTGTCTCGCCATCTGACCACAAACGCTTTGGAAGTATAAAACCTTACCACAAACAGGTGGCAGGTTACTACAAACTAGCCTTAGCATTTAGCTTAGCATAACGGCACACGGGTCAGTAATTTCTTTGAGCCTCTGCTGTTTGTTGGGCCAAGAAATAATATATCATAACACCTGCAGAGCAATAAATTGTCCTTTTAACTCTCTGGCTTCTGTATGATTTTAACAAATGACACGTAACCAGTTAATACATAGAGCCTGGCCTGTGTTTGTGCTTTCCCGTGGTTTTAGATTTGATGAACAGATTGGAGAGAAGCCTAACCTTCTCAACTGCACAGAAACTTCTGACAATTTGAGGGAAACTTTAGTATAGGGATATTTTCCACAGTTCAAACTACTTGAAATACTCTGTGTGTTTTAGCTGAGGCAGTTGTTCCGATAGAGCGGGCAGGAGACAGTGCACATGATGCCTACTCGCTAGCAATGGATGCACTCGAGTATTAGCTGTGCTATGCACACACTGGGCCAATCAGACGAACTTTATACCACGGAGCTTGTATGTAAAAGATCAGCTAATGTTTAAGCAGGCTATGTGAAGTGTTAGAAAAAAATCAGGTTTGAAGTGTAAGTGTGAAAATGACTTAATTCTCTGAAAAAAAGGAAACGTGGCTCCCTTTCTTCATCTCTTAACTCCCTCATAATCCCAAGCCTACGAAACAGAAACTTGTATTTCAGGGTAATTAAACAATGTTTGATTTGTATTTTGAACCATTAAACACCAAACAGAACATTAGGGTTAAATGAAGGTGTTGTACTCTTTAAAAGGGATGGAGCTGATGGATGGTTATAGCCCATCTCACAACATCCACACACACAACACACTGGCCTACAGAAACTCTCTACATTGGCCAAGCGGCCTGTGTTCCATCCACTGACTCTCCACTGCTGCCCTGCAGGCTGAGCGTTACCAGAGCACTGCATTGACTTGCACTGCAGTCTCAGCAGGACTCAATAAAGCCCTGTGCCTCTTGTGTCATCCCTACCAGCTGTACACAAGGCCGGGAGTGTAGTGGCATGTTTGTGTGCCGAGGGAGGCCTGTTTCATCTCCAGTGCCCGTGTCACAGCAGTCCCATATGGGGAAACCTAAAAACATCCAGCTGTGAGCGCATGGAAACCAAGGAAACTTTTTGAGAATTAAACCACAGCAGCTTGCAGCTTGTTTCTATCAAACAGCTGGCCCCACAGAAACAACAACCACTAGCGCTCACTCTGGTGCAGTGTGCAGCATGAACATTAGATGGCAGTTCTTCTCCAGGTAGATGCTCTGTGTCTTGGGTGGCGCACGACAGGAAGATTAAGGGAAAGCTGGTTTTCATATGGATGCCAGTTCAGGACCACGATTAGAAGTGAATTGGAAGTGACGACCTACACTCAAAGCTCTGTAGACATGAATGAAAGTTCAGCAACACCTCTAAAGGAAGATGTGGTTGGACAATTATCTTCAGCACCACAGCGATTAATCACAGTGCGGCCTGTCAATGTCAAAGCCATCTAAAAAAAAAAAAAGAGCAAAGTGCTATTGATCATGCCCGCCTTGGGTTTCACTTGCACTCACACTTTATCAGATGGAGCTAATTGGGAACATATTTAGTCTGAGGTCCTGAGAGATGTGTCTGTCAGGAGTCACATTCCTGCTCCGATTCTCTGATAGCCCGTAGCGCCTGCAGTCTGGCTGCAGGACAGGCTGTGGGAGTTAGGGTTTGGGGGGGTTGGGTTGTAGGGATTTGGTATGGGAGCAAACTTGGACAGAGATAGGTGAGTAATAAGCGTGCATCCTTTAACTCTCTCCGGGCATGTCCTTCTGAACAGATTAAATATGTGCCGAGGATTTATTAGGTAGAGAATATCTGGGGCCCCAGAAAAACTCCATGACTGAGTTCCATCCACATTGACTTTTCTCCCACTTTATATTTTCTTTCTTTTTATTACACACAACCTCTTTCACCTATTCTCATCTACCTTCCCATGTGTTGTTACCCCACCATGTCTTTTTGAGTCTTTTAATCTTCCCCCTCTTATTGTCCTTTCAGCCAGCCATATGTACAGACGTGTGACATGATGGAGTCTGATTATGATGATGTTTACCACTTTAGCCTGGAGGCCTCATGTCAAGAGGAAGGCTGAAGAAGTACAGAGCAGAATCATTCAAATCCATTTACTCAATCAAATGCAATAAAGCAACAATATAAAAGCCCTGCACTAAAAATTTTATCACTAAAAGAATGCTGTAATCAGGCAGCATAACAAATTGAACTATTCAGGCTATAACTAGACTACATAACTCCTTAATTCATAAGCTAATTGTTTTTTAGTTTCCTTAGTTTTTCTCATGTCTTAGGTAGCTTCATTTCTCTCCGTATAATTGAGGTAAGGTGGCACAAAATGAAAAAAACAGCATATTCAAGTAATAGTACTAAAATACTAGTACTAATAATAGTCACATAATAAAAAGTGATAAAAAGAAACTCAAAGCTACCTGTTAGCTTAGTTAGCTTAGATCTGGCCCTATTTAACCGAAGTTAGAAAATAAGTGAAATTCAGTATTTTTCAAGGATTAAACAGGACCTGGAGCATCACTGATTCCCTGCTAGTCCCAGCATGAAAACAAAAATATACAGACTTTGCTACGTCCAAAACCAGGCTAGTTGTTAGCCTTCCTTTTCCTATCCATGTTAAGTAAGCTAGCCAGCTGCCAGCTTTAACTGCAGTTCTACCATATAAGCAGTAAAGTAGTACATATCCTTCAATCTTCTCCTTTATCTCATTGTAAATGAGTGAATTAGGAATTTTCCAATACATCAGGATATCCAGTTTACATGTCCAAACTCCCTGGGAAATCTGAGAAATCTTCTCTGTGATGCATCAACTTCTGGAAATGTTTGGCATACACTTTGCATCTCAAACACAAACAAATTTGTCTGTTTTATTTTTCAAACTAAATTAGTCTGAGCGGCCTAATACATTTTTATTCGTTTGATATAGATATCCTACAGTTTGTCACGGTCCAAATTCTTTTGATCTATCATGCAGGGATAGTAAATCTGTTTTGAACCAATCTACAGGATGTTTTCTTTTTTCAGCATACAAAATTCTTGGGCCATAAGTCACTTTATGCTCTTAAATGATCCCCATATGTTGAGCAGCGTTGGCTTCTGATAACCCTACTACACAAGCCCTTCATCAAACATGCTGAGGGGAAAAGTGCCGCCCTACTGGGATGGACAAGCAGCAAAACTGCAGAACAATAATAAATGCAGCTGCATGCTGTGAGCACATAATACAGATTAGAAACTACAATCGTAGGAATTATGTGCTTTATAACTCCAAAACCACCGACTTATGTTTTCATGGATGAATAGTAGAGAAAATGAGCTAACGTGACACATGAAAAGATTCTTGAGGGTTCAGTATGATCATGAGTAACTGTTAAAGGTCAAAGGTGAACTGTGCCTGTGCTGAAAGCAGAGAACAGGTCAGTATAAAGAGCAAAGCTGTCAGGCAATATAAAAAATTATGCTTATAATTGAGAGTCTTAATAACCTTTGTGATTTATTCTCTTTTGTTACATGTGAATGCTATGGTAAAGTTAGGAACGTTTCAGTGATTGATTGCTGTGGTGTCTTTTCCTTCAGCCAACTACTTCCTGTTTCTTATTAAACACAGCCCGGTCATGCACGTAATATTTTATCGAGGCACTTTATCCCAGCAACATTAGACAACTTCTTGTACCAAACACTGTTGGGATCCCTTACGTGCTCTATTTAGATGAGCATAAAACGGCCTGCCTGGTATAAATCTAAGTCTGACACATACCTCCTTCTCATCAGGCATCAGTGAGAAGCCAGACCATTACCAGGAAGCAGACCGTGGCAGTGTATTTCACTTTCAAGCAATCAGCGATGGAAACTCCAATTAAGGTGGTGGAAAAAGGTGGCTACTGCTTTTAAAAAATCGGTACAGATGTGCAGGTAAGTGACCATGCGGCAAACCTTCGCTATACAGCGCCAGCCTCAGTGCAATTTCCGTCTCTAATTGGACTTCCCATGCAATGCCTGCTTCTAATCAGTGCAGGCAGTCACATTGGCAGGATGGTAGGCCGCATTTGGATGGATTATGAAGAACCTAAAAACAGAAAACTGGCTGGGCAGAGATTTTAACTTGCATATTTGTATTGGCTTTGAAAGTTTGACTAAAATAAAATATAGATATACTGACAGTAGCATCTCTATGCATTATTTTTATGCTGTACATGACTAAACATGGCAAATTTTCATCTGTAACAATGCATCATAATTCATAAAATGGCTCTGAAGTTGATTAATCAATCACTATTCTTGAAAAGGACTCCCAGTATTTCAGTAATTGACTACTTCATTCATTTTCAAGAAAAAAAAGAAAATATTTGATGCTTTCAGTTCACTTGATTGAAATGTGAGACTAGGTTGCACGCCTTGGTTTTCCATTATGAACTAAGTATTTTGGGGTTGTGGTATATGGTCGGACTTTCTGTGAAAAATGAAAACAATGCAGGAAATTACAAATAATCTTTCAAGTAGGAAACTTAAATGTCTTTTTAAGATGTTCTTACTTTGAATTTGATGCCAATAACAACAACAACAAAGAAAGCTGGGACAGGGGGTGGATGGGTGTGTTGCCTCATTTTTTAGCAATACTTTGCAAACACTTAGAAAGTTAGAAGATCAAATCATGTAGCTTTGAAAGTGAAATGTTTCAGTTTGTCTCTCAGCTCTCCAACAGTTTGTGCTTCCATTTGTCATGTTTTTAAATTTCATAATGCAACAAATGTTTTCAGGAGATGAGAGATAGCCACCTGTATTTCTCTAAAACCTGTGCATACTATTTAGCATTAACGGTGCCTTCACTTACCCATGTGACGTGCACTCCTCCTTACCACCATAGATGCCAGCATTTGAACTGCACTGAGAACAAGCTGAATAGTCCTGCTCATTTTTAGTCGAAAGATTAAACGTAACAGTGTTTCTAGACCTTGTTTATAAATGTTTTTTGTGCCTCAAACCCAATGCAATATTTTTCACTATAGAATAGTTTCGGTTATTAATCATCTTTTTAACCATTTCGGTCTCGGTTTTGGGATTTGTCCCTTGCATACAAAGATTTCTATAGATTTTCTAAATCATTTAATGCTTTTATATGGTATAGATAATGAGTAAGCCCACATATTTACAATCTTATATCTTAAACTGATCCACATATTTGCTTATAAGAGACTCGCTATCTTTTAAATACTTACTTATGTTAGTATTTTACCTAATTAGTTTTGGGATTTTCCACCATTATATCACAATGTATTTAACTAACATTATAATGTATCATAAATGTTCCCCTTTGTTTGTTGTGTCTTAAAACATTTGATAGGAATATAGATTTTTTTAAAACCCCCAATATGTATATTTCTTAAGTTTTGGCATAAATGTATTGTCTTTATATGAGTTACAGTTCGGTGAAAATCACTGGACTCTGTTTTTACTGACATACCAACTTTTTGGGAAATGGGGATGTCTGAAAGTTTATTAAATGATTAAGAAAGACACTTTCCACAAACATCTGGAGGGCTCCACGCCACCCACTGTAAAAAACAACAACAACACAGTGTTTGAGCCTCCTCAATTCTCTACACCTGTTGTTCTACATCTTGCCTTTATGTTTAAATCCTGCCAATGCCATCCTTAGTTACGAATTTCTGTCTTCCCTTTGACTTCTTTACTTTCAGAGGAGCCTCACCTGGAACCAATCTGTAACACAATCAAAGTGTCCTAACATGAAAGCTCAGTCCCTTCCTTTGATAGTCCATTTCTCTCCACACTTGGTCTTTTTCTTTTTTCTCTGGTAGCGCTACAGCATGTCTGGAAAAAATTCAGCTTAAAATGGAGACTCGGTCACTAAGCATTATGCAGATTCTCTTGAAACAATTCACTCATGCTCTGCTTTTTGCTTTTGCAGACAACAGAATGTACCCTTTGTCTAAAAATATGCTGCGCCTAATGACAACTAAGAGCCTCAATTGTTGAGAAATTGAGAACACTGCTGTGAAGGCCTTGGGAAAATTGAGGTAATAAAATCTAACTATGAAAACAAATAACTTGTGCTAGCCATATCATTTACAAGTGTAATCTAGTGGTTTCTAACCCAATTGTTCAAACACCAGGAAAAAGACAATTAAAAAAAAAAAGGAAGCGTGAAAAGTGGAAACAAAAGTGTAATGTCATTTTTTTCAAAGCTTTCCCCCCCTTTCCCTCATCACTGGATTGCACTCATCCATCCAAAGCGTTGATTGCAGCTTCTGGATGAGTTGATGCTTATAGTTTGCATGCTGCCTGCTCATCAGTCATCCCTCTCAGCTTCAGAGTGTGTCCAGGATCGCGGGGTTATTAAACTCTAATAACAGTCTTTTGAGAAGTCCGAAGGGATTTACTCCTGAGTCAACATGCCAGACCCCATTTCCTTCACACTCACTGCTGCCTCTCAACACCCGACCTGCTCCAGCCACAGTAGATCTCCACACGGCGCTTGTATAGATTAGGAAAACCTTGGAAGTGACCCCGCATAAGGCCTTAAATACACATGGGTAAATGTGCCAATAAATCTCATGAATAAGTCTCATTTCTTCCTACGATAAAGTAATAAACTTTGCTTTGATTTTAAAATTTAATTGACAAATGAGACATTAAACACAAGTGATTGGGATCATGATAATTACCCCCATTAATCCTTTGTTTTTGCTGTTCCCTTTAGGAGCTGGCACAATGGATCATCTACCTCCATCTCACACTGCATTCACATTGCATTCTCTTCTGTTACACCAACCCACTACATGTCTTCCTTCTCTACATCCGTGAATCTTCTTTTTGTCATTGCCACCATCTCCAAACCATACATCTTCCCTTTCACTATTGTTGCTATACTTCTGTCATAATCCAGCCACTCCACCCTGGTTGCATGCTCTTCGTTACCTCTCTTGTGCTCTTTCTGATGCTTTGGGTGGTTGACCATAGGTATTTAAACTCTTCTATCTTCAATACCTAGACACCTCACTAGGTACTGAGGCAGGCTACTGCTGTCTCCTTCTCATTCACACACATACATACCAGTACGTACCTCCCAGTTTTCTTCCACCTGTTCGACTCTCACTGCAGATCACAGTGTCATCTGCAAACATCATAGTCCACAGAGACTCCTGCCTGACCTCATCTGTCAACCTGTTCATCATTATTTCAAACAGGGGGTTTCAGAGGCGATGTCTGATGTAATCCCACCCCCACCTTGGACCAATCTGTACTGTCACACTGTCTTACATGTCCTTCACTATCCTCACATACTTATCTGCCACTCCTGACTTCCTCACACAGTACCGCAGTTCCCCTATTGGCACCCTGGCATATGGTTTCCTCTAGGTACTCAAGTGGAACTCCTTTTGACCTTCTCTATACTTCTCCATTAACTTTCTCAAAGCAAACATCACATCTTTTTCTGCATGATGCCATAATGCTGCTCATTGATCATCACTTCTATTCCTAACCTGGCTTCAACAACTTCTACCCAAGGTTTCATGGTATGGCTTATCAACTTTATCCCTTTGTATTTACTACAGCTCTGCACATCAGCCTTGTTCTTGAAATTTGGTACCAGTACACTTGTTCTCCATTTCTCAGACACAGTCTTCCCTCTCTCTGAGACATGGAGGTGCCATCTTTCCAGTCTTCATAGCTGCCCTCCTTTGTCCTCACTTATCCTTTTCACCATCTTTTTTCACTTTATTTTAATTCATCAGATCCTCAAAGATTTTAGACTTTAAAGTGGATTCACATAACATTTTTAAAAAATCCTTAGACCTAATGAAATTGAACTCTTGTGTGGCTAATTTATCACTGAAAAGCCATTATAGCACGGACAGGAATAAATTTTTCAGAAATAAACGGAAGAAGCTGAGAATATTATATTGTGATGATAATAATAATAATAATAATAATAATAATAATAATAATAATCCTTCTGATCTTGATGTTGCAGCAGAAGGAATATTATTTATACATCCTTTGGTTACTTGGGGTTGGTATGAATATGTGCATTGCTTCATTTGCATCTTGGACGCACATCTTTATCTGCTTTGCTGACAGAACACAGGATCTTCTGCTGCATTAGTCTATTAGACACATCAAAGTGTTACCAAATTGTCTCCTGCACACTTCTGCTGTACAGATGTGGTAATTATTCCATGATCAGCAGAGTTTTTATTCATAGATTAAAAAAACACTTTAGTCATGTATGTCAGTGTACGCAAGCTGTTGTTTGAATGGGAAAACGGAAATCGCAGTATTTGATCTAGATTCCCGATGGTGCTTTCCCAAGCTGAAGCTGAAGATTGAGACGCCTGTCATAGTGCTAACATTTCAGACATCTTGTTTTGTAACTTCCCACGAAAAACAACACAGTGCCCCTTATCCACCATCCAGTGCCTCGGTTCAGACAATGTATGCTGCTCCTCCATGTGACTTTAATTGAATGATTAGATGTAATTCAATAAGCAATCGAAGGGCAGTGCGCGTGAGTTTGAGGCGTAAAGCAAAAGAGCACTGGTGAGTGGGCTCTTTGTCTGTGACCTTCCATCATTGCTGCTACCTTTCAGGCTAAATCATGCGGCCTGATCGGCCTCTGGCCAGCATCCCTGTGTGGACCACTCCACTCCAATATGCTCGGCCACCAATTTCAGGAACAGTTTACAGGTTTAGGGACTGCCATGTCTTGTGTTTGCCATGTGAGTCACTATCTTTAGACAGGAGTCAACCACACAAAAACATCCAATTATTATTGTCTGAGAGGAGAATTTCCACAAATCCCATTACTTGGATACATCAAGCTCTGGGAATGTCGGCCTTAGCTAAGTCTGATAGACAAACATTCAGTCCAGAAAGATCACAAAACACTTGACAGGTTTCAACCAAAGAAAAGCGTAAACATCAGCTAAAGCAAGATTGTGAAATTTTTCTGAATTGTGGCAAAACTTATCCCAGCTTGAAATATTACCCGTGCATGAAGACCCATTAGCCAAACGTTCACACAGCTGTTTACTGTCATTCTGCCCTAGCTCATGCACATTTGGAAGGAAACAGTTGGCATTATAATAAAGAAAATAAAAATGTCCCGATCCAAAGCTGTACTATGATGCAGTAAAATAGCTCCATAAATTACCTCAAGTCTGCTAATTCTCAGAGTAAATCAAAGTCCACAGAGGAGCTGCAGTCTGTAAAATATGGCTCATTACTAAACCAAAGAGACGCGAGCCCTCGGCAGGATTAGAAAAGTCAAGGCTGGTTATAAAATATAAAAGACAATGTTAATTTTAAATCCAGGATTGTAGAAATGTCAAAGAATTCTTGCCACCATTTGAGGAGCTGACTTGTGGAAGCAATCTTGGCAAATGTGTGTGGAGACAAGTGTATTATCCCACATGTGTCTTTAATGCCTAATCATTGCACATGCCAACTGTCATATGTTAAAGATAGACAGCACCCTCTTCACTTGTGCCAAGAAGGCCCATAGATTTACAGTAATAACCTGCTGCAATAGTGAGAGCCGAGGTCTGCAGGCCAGCCAGAGGCTCCATTCTCAAGTTATATGTTGTAAAGCTTTGTTACTAATAATTGTTATAGACTCCTGGATGCTATGATGACTACTGCAGCTGACTGAGATCACAGCTGAACCCACAAATCATAGTTGAGTCAGCTTCATCTGCAGCAATGAACAAAAGAAAAATGGGCTTACAGTAACACGCAGATAGAAACATCTATAGGTAAGTAATTTAGTCCACAACCTACAAGGGCACTATGAGAGTGGTCTCCTGACAAGACTATTAGTGAATAGCAAATACGCTGTCTGTCTGCAATCCTGGAAACAGACAGACTGACAAACAGTACCCAAAAATAGCCATGATTTATAGCAACAGGCTACTGTAATTGTGAAGTATTGACATATGAAATTTTAGTTTTGAAATTTTTTATCAAAAATCAAAATGTCTCAAAAACAACTGAAACAATGATATCTCTACCAAAAGTCTGAATACTGGATGAAACGGTGTCTCTTTTATACATCCACAATGACACATGTTAAAAACAAAAGGGCTAAATAGTGTTGAAAATACAATGTAATGCAATTTTATTTTATTTTTTGCCAGCATTTGTTCTTTGTTTTGAAGCAAGGACGCCTTTTATTTGCTTTTTTTTTGGAAAAGCTATAATTTTTCTTTGAATTTCGCTCAGATCTTCAAACCAAGAGCAAATTGAGTAATTAAAGTAGTACAACAGAAGAAGGTAAGGCTTTGTTAAAAGCAGCAGTGAACGGACATGTGATAAGAGAAAAGGTTAAAGGCTGTGAACTAACATTGTGCTGTGGTGGATGTGCGGAGGGGGGTGAACGGGACTCCGAGTCGCTTCAGCCGTTTGAAAGAGGACAAGGCAGTTGTTCAACAAGTGTCCTACAAAATTAAGTGCTGGGAGCATGACTCTGATTAGACGCCATGTGAAAGAGCTTCTTTCTTGTCTCAATGAGAACATTCCTGACAATTAGGTGAATGAGTGGAGCTCTGTTTGTCTGTTGGAGGCAACCTTTTCTGTTGGGTCAGAGACTACCTGGGAGTCCATGTGATGCATCTGCATGCAGCTCTTCAGTGCCAGCATTAACACATGGCAGGTGAGGAGCCCCTAATAGTTAGTTAAATTAGGTTACAGCAATTACAGTAAATACTACTACTGTTCACATTAGTTGCAAATAATACATCGCAAAGAAGTAATAAAGAAACAGCAGGATTTTTAGCTTTTTTGTTGTTGCCTCTGAGACGACTGGAATCTGAAGCTTTATTCTCAGCTGCAGGGTCGACCAAGAGCATTTATTGGCTGTCGCATGGTCAGAATATATTATGACACAGCCACAAAAATCAATCTGGATGTTGCCATCTGGGATGTTGAGCAGTCAGAAATGCCAAACCCTCGCACTAGAGGAGAGACAAAGAATGGGAGTGATTATGTGACAAAGGAAAAAAGGTCAGACATAATAAAAGTGGCAACATTGAAGAAAAGTTTTCTTTTTTGTAACAGATGGGAACAGAAAGGAAAAGAGAAGTCAGATTTGAGCAACAAAGGGAAAATAAAAGAAGTCATGCAACCTTAAAATGCTGTGGGCCAACAAAGGGTTTGCAAAAGGAAACTTCGCAAACAATGGAATAATGGAAACTTAGGAAAATTGGACAATTATTTGGGTGGTTCATAATACCAGCCAAACAGGATCCCAAGTCATTTAATGTTCTCAAGAACTGACTAATGCAACACCACTGAACCAAGAAAATAAATTGTAATCTGACAAGAATGGAAGCTTTTGTCTATCTTTCACTCTCGTCTAAAATGAAATATCTCAACAACTTGGAGGGATTATTTGTACCTATGTTCATCATCCCCAGAGGAGGAATTGTAAAGACTATTGTTAGGTAAAAGTCTGACTTCCTCCTTGTATCACAGAGAAGTTCACATTTGTGGTTTGAAGTGAAATGTTTATTGTAGAAGTTCTCAAAGTTTGGTGACTTTCTGCCAGTTTCATCATTAGTTAAGTGGCTGTAACATATCTTCACACCAGCTGTGTTTGGGAATATTTAAAAGGTTTATTAAGCAGTAAAGCCTAAAATAAAATTGCACTGTGGCATGTTAGTGTGAACAAACAGTGCGGTAGTTCCTCTGTTGGATGGATTGCCTTGAAATGCAATACAATTCTGAGTATGCCTCGTTATGATGAATAATAACAATATTTAAACCTTTTCAAAATAGTGCTATGATCAGAACAAGATATAAATCAATTCTTTAAAAACAAACTGCAAAACCAGACCAAGCGGTACTTTCTGTTAATAACTAAATATGAAATTGCTAACAAGCAAAACAGCAATGATGTTAGCATTTAGCTCACTATTGTGTCTGCACCCTCTGAGAGCTGCTCTAGAGCTGCAGAAATCTGGACTTTGTTGTTGGAACAGATAACAATCGGGTCAAGCTGCACTCGTCTTTGCATCTCCCCTTGAACATATACAAGTTGGTGGGGAAGGAGGAGGAGGAGGCAGCTGGGTTAGTTACCCAGTCACTCACATTGCCTTCCTGTTCAGACTCCTTTAAAGTAAGTCCTCTATTGGATTACCGCTGGCCTGAGGGAGAGAGTGGGAAGAGGTAACCTGAATAGAGAGGAAAGGAGGGTCAGCGAGCTGCTTTAAGTGAAAGTGGAATTTCGAGCATGTGTGTTTGTTTGTAATTGGGTATGTTTGGGACTGAGTTTAACATCCTGAAAAGCCTAAGGGGTAGGGCATAGGTTAGTCATCGTAGCCCCGGCATGCACTCTACATGTGCCACGAAGCTGCCTGGTGACGTTCCAGAGCATCCTTGGTTTTCAAAGGTATTAGGGGTGAGTTAAAAAAAAAAAAGAGGAGGGGGTGCTTTTGAACGTCTGTGAATCTGTATCTCTCCTTCTCTAATCTCTGAATTATGATTCAAAGCTTTTTGGGTGTGAAGATGTCAGCACGCCGTCGCTGGCAAAGATGAAAGGAACAGACAGGTTTGTGATGACAGCTCCTCTCCTCAACTCTTCTCTCAGAGATTTAATTTTCTGGAGCTCGCCTCCATTTTGCTGAGACATGCCAGACTGCTTCAGCTACTGGCAAGTAAAATGTGGACATCATGCTGCCTGTGTAATATACTAAAATCACACAACTTTGATTTGAAAGCAGATACATATGATTTACAGACAATATTAAAACCTCAAACCATGAAAGCAGATCCCAAGATTTAGTGAAATATTACTGTCCTGCAGACCCTGACATGGGATAGCATAGCATTCCAGGAAGACCCTCTTATGGTCCACCTCTAAAAACTCCTTGGGTGAAAGGTTACTGCTGTGACAGTGCCGGCTCATCTGAGAATCTCTCTTTACCCCAAAAGCAAAACACCCGAGGGCAGAATGGTGGGGTTGTCTGGCCACCCCAACCTGACTCCCCGGGATCCTGGCAGGGAGGCAGAGAGCTCAGGATCAGGGCTCCCCCCTGCACAAATATAGACGGGGTCGTGGGTCATCTGGGGGGCTCACACAAGGCTTTCATCCCATAGAAGCTCATTTCAGGGGAATGTGGCTCTTTCCCTATTGAGATAGGAGTCCTTGCTGAGCTCTGTGTGGCTGCGCTGAACCCAGGATTGACAGACTTGTTCCCGGAGACCCGTTTGTTTTGTTTTGGTCCTGCGTCTCTGTGCACATTGCTTGGCCTGGTCCAGACATTGCTATGGGAAGATCAGGCTGGGTCAGCACACACACGGTGCTCTGTTACAATCCAAACACTTAACTAAAACTGTATCAAACGGGGAGCGAGAGAAGACCTGGGTAAAAAAAAAAAAAGTTGCAGTATTTTTAGCCGTTACCTCTCACAGTCTTAAGATGCCACCAGTGGCTGATATAGCTATAGTCTCACTCCGAAATTAAAACACGAAGACATTTCTTGAACGATGACTTCCACATAATAAACACTTTTGAGTGAGAGACTAATGCTCAAGTGTAATTCCCTTTGCTTTTATTTTGTTCCTTGCCTCCACAAATTCAAGTCACATGTAAAAAGGAAATGACACTGTACTGACACAATGCAAGCCATTATACATTTAATTGAATGAACTTAGCCATTCTCCTTGCCTAAATACTGCACTCTTATTAGGCTGCTCTTATCTAAAAGCATGGAACTGAAACTCAGTTTTCCAGCTAATTTGGCCTGTCTTAAAAAACATCACCATGCATAAGAACATGTATTATAAATCAGAGCAATGGAAACTATAAAACCTGAGTGCACGGAGCTGCAACAAATGCTGTTTTCAGTCTGGAAGCACTTGACTTGCATTAGGCTGGCCTTGAATAGGATCCTCTGTATGAAAGTGCTCAGGAGCAGATATCTTATACTGCTAAATGTGTTTCTAGAAATAGTTTATAATCATATTTGACTACAATGAAGATAAGGAAAACAATAATTTTAGTGGTAAAGTTATATAATTATGATGTAAGATGCATTCATAGTTTCTTTTCATAAAGAGCTGTTATCAAAGCACATACGATTTTTGTTATCTCTTCAGAATTCTTGGCAGATGGTGCAATTTCTGTCTGCACTCAAATTGTACAGCGTTATCACAGAGACTCATTATCATTAACATGTGATCTACTGCAAACTCAACTAAAACTAAAGATGCCCGCTAGCTGTCGTCAACTAGTGCTTGATATAATGACATTCAACACAAGCGCAGAGAGGTTTCTTCTTCACCTTTCCCTCAGTGTTTAAGGCAGTTTCTTTAGTGCCGTGGCATCCACAATTATTCAAAGTCATGCTCTGAAATCTTTCAGATGTATATACCTGAACTGAAACTGCTTCAGTTTTTCATTAAGGCACCCCTATGAATAAATATATTGCACATTCAAGTTTCCAGATCTTAAGTGTTTGTTCTGTTAGCACAACCCTTTTATAATGGGCATTTCTCCAAGGTCATTATGTTTTACTTAAAATTATTATTTTTTCTTTAAGACTACAAATGTTGACAGAATGTCATATTAAAAAAGACCTTATATATAATAATTTCCATCTCCATATTTTTTTTCTTGTACACCACTACAGTAGCTTTGCATTATTCATAATTATAATAGATGTATGCTGATCCTTGGTGCGGCCAATCAGTTATAAGCTATCAATCCCCAGTTCAAGCCACCTTTCTTCTGATTGGCTACTTCTCACAAACAGAAGGTTTGAAAGGTGGTGGCCATTACACTATTAATGATGTCTGCTTTGAGTGACACCATACAGAGACTGGGGTAACAAAAACAATCTGAAAATCAGGATTGAGAGTGGTCTTAAGTGTGAAAGATTATGTACACATATACTGAACTTTTAGTCTAACGTGAGCATCCTCTCTGACAGCATGTCTCAAGGAAAGGTTTAATCGGTCTTCTTTAAAGTGCTAAACCTCAGTGAGAGCAATTTAGGTTATCTGTGTGTGTATACAGTCCTTTTAATACAAAGTGCAGTGAAACTTGGGCTAGAAAAAAAATTGACATAATGTTAATAATGCTAGTTTATTAATGCACAAAACAACTACCTGAAACTTGGAGTTTAAGTTGAAGAGAATTAATAAGAAGCACAGATGTGGCCATGTGAGTGAAGAAAATAATAATGTGGCTTAAAATAAATAAAATCAGAGGTGGTCAAAAAGTTGCAAACCTGGTGGACAAAGAAGCACAAGTCTGTTGGATAAACAGAACAATAATTTCCATGATGAAGAAAAACCTCTTTGTGATCAGTAAGGCTCTCAAGATGCAGATGCACATGAGGCTTAATGAACCTCAGAAGGTTTATTGAATGGTGCACAGCACTGGTAGACCTCAAAGAAAGGAAAAAAGAAAGACAAGATATAGTCTGATAAAGCAGCGGGAGAAACAAAAGTATTCTTTGTGCTCCAATTCAGCCAAATTCACCAGACATTTCATCATTTAGCAAATTGTTTGGCAAAAACACAACAAAACAGCTTTTCATGGTGAAGAGATGGAATATCCTTCATGGGCCAACTCAGTCACCCGATGAAAACCAGACTAACGGCAAAAAAAAGCCTTCATAAGTGAGAGCTGAACTTGGCTGCAGGCTTTCGCTGAATAAAATATTAAATATTTTGACATTGCTGGACCGAATGTATATGTGTCCAATTACCTTTGAACACAATGACAACACTCGGCTCATTATTACAGTACACATATTCTGTTTCAGGTTGAATGGTTGATATTTGCAGTAAGGGTCTAAACACTTGTTTCGTAAGTTTAGACATTTTATCCTTTTAGCTTTTTTGCATCTAAATGCACAAGGACTAATTTGTACATTCATATAATACTGTTAATGGATGCAGATGTAAATGTGGTTATGGAAAAAACAGCAGTGGTAGTCTAGCAAACGATTGATGGATTTATTATTTCCTAAATTCATCCACAGATTATTTTATTTTTTAGAAAATGGAGAAATAAATGATCTTTATAATTTCTCAGACCACAACATGACACCTTAAAATTGTTTTGTCTAAAAGGAAGTCCATATCCCCAAAATACTAACATAAATATTATGTTAAAAATATATATTTTTTAAAACAGACAGCAGCATCATTTATGCCACTTGAAAGACTGAATATCTGACATTTTATCTTTTTTTCAATTCTTTTAAATAAAATTATAATTAACCTAAGATATGTGTTAACTTGAGAACAGAATCATGACATTGGAGCTGGTGAATGTTTGGGTCTTTTTCTTGACAAGATAATAATGTGATTAATTTGTTGTCAGCAGTTATTCAACATTATTAAAAATGTGCATCATTTGTACAACAATCAAAGTGAAAAACTTTTGAGATCACATTAATTAAACCTAACAGTAAACCTTAACACCATTTTTAAAAAAATCATTGATTAATAAATTTTGTTTAATAATTTGAGCTATAATGCATGAATAAAAACTCATAATAAAATCCTCAAACCTTTGCTTACATTCAGCTAATTGAAGATTTCAAAACTGAGGCAGTAAAAATAAATCCTGACTAATGAATTAACTGTAATGTGACAGATCTGTTAGGATACAGATTGCAAAGAGGATATATATTATTTCCTTAGACGTGTATCTATATTTTCTGTTGACTACGACAGCAATGGTGAACGGACGTTTGCTACTCTGTGTCTCCATCCATGGCTGAACCAGATATAGAGCTGAGTGATGAAGGCAGCACAGCGTTCACTCTGTCTGCCCCTACTTGGTCCTGTTTATTGAATTACACATCAGTACAACCGCTGCCTCTTTTTTCTTCCCCCTCATCTCTGCTTAATTTGATCAGAGAATCTGCTGATGCAGTGTGTGCCCAGCTCATGTGAAACCAATTTAAAGCTACACATAAAAATCTGCTGTCCCTTTTACTCTCACACACATATACAAAGGGCGTGGTGTGTGCTATTTGTCAGACATGCAGAGACCCATTTCTATTAATACTCTGCCTGTATATATCTAAGCAGGGGACAGCAGGTGAAAGCTGGGCACTGCATATAATTATGGGGCAACAACTGTGAGCAGAGTGATGTTTACAGAATGACAGCAGGTTTAGGAGGGCGTTTTCGTGGAAACGTCAGTGAGGTCCATTATCTTGTTGCTTTTGCTACTGTATAAGGTTACTCAAACAACAATGGCAACGTGTTCGGACAGAAGAAATTCAACAAGCAGTTACAGTAGTGACCGTCTTGTGTGCTGAATTCTTCAAAAGCAGGCCCCTTCTGGACATTATTAAGAAAATTACGCTGCTGTGAATACTGCAGCAATTTGTGTCTGGTATTGTTTTTCCACAGAAAAACAAAGTTTGATTTCCAAGTTTAAAGTTGGAAAAAGTCACACACACACACATGCACACACTGCTTCTCCTTTACTGAAAAACACAGAAAATTTACAGTAACTTCTGGACACAAGATGTTTCCTACTTGAAATGAAATTATATTTAGTCTGTGTGGAGAGTGATTAATTTACACACCAGTTCTCGTGTCAAAAAACAAATCTATCTTTCTCAGTCACAGAAAACAGTGTTCCTGCATTAATGCTGCAAGTTTTTAAGCACCAACATGTGAATGAAATAACAATAAGCAAAAACATTGAGGGGTAGAGAATTTCAATATAGCCAAAAGTACTGTGCTGTAGCAGGGGTGAATGCTGGTACTCCATACAGCAATGTCATCCCTAAATTAGACTGTGTCACAAAGGCAGAGGGAGATTTGATCTGAAGCTGTGATGTGACAGGCTCGTCTGAGGAGTCTCAGCCGGTTTATGAATTTCCAACATTACTTTCTATAAGGTAACTGGACATCACAGGAAACTACGACATGCTATGACATGTATCTGCTAAATGAACCAGTGATCCATCTGCATGACAACATTAAAATCACAGTCATCATTCCAATAGTTTCATATATATATATTCCCAGCAAGCATAGAAACTCTCTGCGGGGTGTATATTTCCTGTCCCTCATGTCTATAGCTTTCCCACTTTCAAACAGAGCATGGCAACGCTGGGACTAAGTAATCTAACCTAAAGCCCTCTCTCCAGCCTATTACCGCTTCGCCACACCTCTCATACAAGAAACTGATAGCCGGAGGATTCTGCTGCTGATGCACACGAGGCCTGTGCCAACACAAACCCCAGAGGCAGAGAGCTGCTGCATCAGTGCAGAGCCCGGCCGCTCAGTGGTGAATACCTGGACATGGTTCCTGCTGGAAATTAAACAGGCAGGTCACCGTTAAGTGAACCTTTCACGGAGAATGCCATGCATTGGTGATGTATATCTGTGACAGCTGAGGCTTTAGCCTGTAGCAGTAGAATGGTTTGTATTATGGCTTGCATATACACTGTAGTAAAGGGAAACTCTGTTATTCCGGTTTGGAGAGCTGTGTGACAACCGTTAACTTCTTGTTCCTTAATTGTGACACGATTACCTTAAAAAAAATGTATTTTCTTTTCTTTTTTTGTGGGATCTTACTCTGAAAATAATAATAAAAAAAATATAGAAATACAAATGCACAGCAAAACAACTCCAAGTCATACCACTTATATTGATTTCCTATAAATGAGGTATAATCATGCATGTAGAAATTCTCTCTTTTTTAAAATCCTGGACATACACCAGCTAAACACTCTCAAAACAAACCTCTTTATTTGCAAAGAAAAGCCTGGTAAAATTATAAAATGTGCTAACTTTAATACTCAAAAATCCAAATAACAGAAAAGGGTTTTTCAAAGGCAACAGGGACTTTCGGTTTTAGCGCATAAAAAATATCTAAAAATTATTTATCTCTCTTATCATTAGAAAACAGTGCGAAATGAATAATTACAGACTGCATTAAAAACCCGTATGTTTGTCTTGTCTTCTGTCTCACATCATAATGTTGATAACGTAAACAAACACTGATCATTCTGTGGGAGCCAAGCTTTCTGCTGCTTGTTTATATTCGTGTGCTTCGTGCTCTCGTCGAGACACGAAGACATAAAACAGCTGAAATAAACTGCAGGGATCTGAAGTATAAAAGCCGAACAGGTTTAATCGCCCCTCACATTACCAGCCGCAACACAGGCTCAAAATAAAAAAGAAAAGAAAATGACTAAAGAAAAGTTGGGGTCGGTGTGGTGTGCAGCCAGAGTCATACTCATTATATCTGAAATGTCTCTTTGCGGGAGACTTTTACTAACAAAACAGTCAAAAGCCTCGTTAAGGAATATCTGCACAGCCGGAGAGATGCCGGCGGTGGACAGGACATCGCCGACAAACTGCACGTGCACCGGGCCTCAACCGGTCATTTGGCTCTTTTCTTATTTTACAAGTGAACACATTTAAAATGTGAACAAAGGGACCTCCTCAGAGAAAGAAACATAATGCATACTAAAAGATTACTGCTTCGGGCAAAAAAGCAACAAAAACAAACCGCTAACAGCTTAAAAATAGAGCTAATTCGCTTATTGGTGTCTCTTTTTATTTTATGTTTTAAGAAATTCAATCCTCCTGCTGGCTGAGTATACTGCATCATGTTGCTAAACAAGAGCCACAAATAAAAGTTATAAAATTAATTAAACCTGAAAGAAAGAAAGAGAAGAGGACTCGAGAATTTAGATTAATAAAAATAAATGCAGAAACAAATAATAATAATAATAATAATAATAATAATAATAATAATAATAATAATAATGTTTGGCCAAATATTAAGGGACTATTGCCGTATACTACCATGTCACCATGTGATATTAATGCGAATCAGACACGCTCGGTTGCGCCAGATTGTAAAAGATTTGGGATTTATTTTTCTCATTTTCGCTGTCTCTCAAACTCTTAGGTAATCTTGACAATATCCTAAAATTAAGGACGTGATTGGAGCCAGCTTAACCAATTTGACTACCGACAGACATAAAGGCCCATCTTGTTTCCTTAACCGCTTCATTCCAGCGTTTTATAGTCTAGAAAAGGCAAATTGCCGGCGCGGCTTCGTTGTACCAGATCTTTGCGCACGAAGCCAAGTAACCTATTTCAGCGAGCATGATGGGCTTAACGATTCATAATTAGGCCAATTCGATATTTACAAGTGCTCATTTTCAAATGGCAAAGCTGCTTAATGATGCTCTGATTCTCCTCCACTGTGAATGGACGTGTGCGCAGTAACGGACCCCCCCTGATAATGCGCTTCGTGCGGGCCTCCACAACATAAACACAAACAAAACATTTATGCAACACTGAAGTCTAACGACGACTGAATTTAGGAGCTGTTGCTGCTCGAATTTCCGGCTTGATCCATTTACACTTGTGCTGTTTTCTCTCTTTTCCCCCACATATTTGGAACACAAATGTTTCCACAAATGTCATTTAATAAGCATCTGGCTTCCCCGGAAAGGAAGGGAAGAGTCCTTTAAAGGTTAATAAAAATATATAATTTTTTTCTCTAAGTAGGAGGTTAAGGTCCTACGCCATGCAACAACGGGAATCAAAGCGGTCATATTCATCCCCTAATTGCATTAATGTCATGTGTTGTATCTCCCGCGTGTTTACAAAAAAAACTGTCCCCCTTCTGAGCTTGACCTCCCATTTCTACTGGCTGCATAATAGCGGAGGTTGAAGCTCGGTGTGGGCCCTACTTCAGACGTGCGTCGAGCCTGAAGGTCGGAGTGCTGCGTGTGCGTGTGTCTGATCCACTGTAGGCTACTGAGGCGGCATCAGCTTGAGGAAGGCATTTCTCTTTACCCCGACAAACCTTCAGGGGGCTTTTAGCATTTGTTCAGTCTGCAGTCTCTGGAAAACATCTGATTCATTTTTTAACCAGTCCCAGATGCGCCAGTGTGAGAGTGTGTGTGCATGAGCGCGGCAGTGTGAGCCTGTCAGTGCGAGAGAAATTTGGGAGAATATCTGCTGTCTGTAGAAGGGGAGGGAAACAAGAACCGTGTGGATTTTTTTAAAAATATATCTTTTTAGGTATGAACGCAGATACGTGCGTCTCATACTGCGATATGACATCGATGGATTCATATTATAGTACATCTACTGCGCAAAGTAGAGATCACCAAGCGAACCCTTTCAGGACTTTCCCAACCACTGAAACAAAATACAGTCCCGCGTTCATTCCGGGTAAAGGGCAGGCTTACGGAGAGAAGTCCAGGAGTCCTTTCCAGCCGGACTGCCAGTCACTGGATGGCGCTGAGGAGGGCACCTTCAACAAATACCAGCTCTTCATGCAGCGACCGACCTGCAAAACTCCCCCGGAAGGCAGCAAGCTGCACCCGGACAGCACACACAACGGGACGCTCATCTCCTGCTATGGTGAGTGCGCACAAGACAAAGTGCGATTTCTGCAGGGAATATATGTGTTGGCCAGAAATTTAACGGAAATGCGAGGCAGGACCGGACATTTGCAAGCAATAAGTGCAATTTATAGTATTGTCTAACACACGGTGTGAAAATAAGCTGTCAAAGTAGAGCAGAGAGGAGGAGAAAGTGTGCGCATTAGTGTGCCATAAGTTCGTTTGTTGAACCCATCAGCCTGACTGGAGAAGCCGAGGTATGAAAAGAAAACACATTTTGAAAAACAGACCTATTTTCTTTGAGCATAACTGGTTCTGACTCAGGAATATAACCTTCACATTAAAGCCCTTAAATCCGGATAATTGCAGAAAAAGTAAATATTAGAAGTAGGCTGATTTTTTTTTTTTTACAAGTCTAGTGAGATTAAAGGATTTTAGGTACTTGTACATCTGCAAGGTGACTTATAATTAATGCATCAAACCTCTGGGTTTTATTTTGATTTAATGAGGCGCTTTGACCAAAGGCAGTTTGGTATTTTTGTGCCTTTAAATCGACTTTTTGTCCGTTTTTTGCGCACTGACGCTACAAAATAAAAGCACTAACGCAGAATTTTGTTTCCTGTGTCTGTCACTGCATCGCTGGACTGGCGAGCCCGCAGCACCGCTGTGACTATTCTCACTCAACTACAACTGCAGCATGTTATCGTCAACAATAAATTATCTTGATCGCTGACAAATAAACTCAACTCGTGGAATATTGCTGTTATTATTATTATTTGGGGCACTTTGAGACCTGTCTGCGTTACGCGGAACCCTCAGCCTTACAGCCTATGAAACATAAGGCCTAATTTTTGGAGAATTTTTTGGATGTGCAGGGCCTATAATTTTCTTTCCAGCAAGTCCTGCTTATTCTGTGAGAGTAAACACAAAAGGGCAAATTCTTCTTTTTTCAGGTGTCTTTGTTAATATTAATTAATCCATTTGATGGAGGTTTATAAGCCAAAAGCAATGCTTAGTTTATGTCCCTTAATTGTCCGTGTAGTCAACTTCGTACCAAATGCATTTAAATAGCGTTTATAATGAAAGCTTTACAGTTTTGCGACAATCGACAATTCTGGAGCCACGCTTAAGGTCGGCAAAAGAAAAGGTTCTGCTTTTATTAAAATCAAAACAGACAACTTTATTAAGCCGATGAATCCGATTCAAATTATTCCGAGTAACAAAAGGTCAAAAGGGCAATAGGGTGAAAAAAGTAACAGACAGTAATCTTAAATATTTTTATGTCATATCTCTATAATATTCTACATCAAAAATCAGATTTTGGTGAACACTGAGGCAGACCGGTTGGCGTCAATTCCAGATGTTTACCACAGTGATATAGACGAAAACATCTGTTGGGATCACAGCTAAAACTAAGTGAATCGAGTCCTTTGCAGCAATCCATCCTAAATGCATCTAATGCAGTTCTCACTGAAGTTCAGAAAAGTTCCAAAATTTGAGATCTAAAAACTGCTCATTACACATAATGAATAAAAGTGCTTTGGTCTAATTCTGCTCTGCGTGATCTGCGAGGAGGAGACCGGCAGTATACATTTTTGTATAACCACCATCACACAGCCACAAAGTGCAAAGTGTTCTTTTTTGTTCTGAGAAAAAAAAAAATGGTGTCACTCTTCACTTTAGTCTGAACTGTCACCTTTTCTGCCTCCAACATTTTCAGCACCCCTGCACTGAACTAAATCGACTTGGCAAGTGCATTGACAGAATCATTTAAACACCATCATTAAATGCAACATTGCCTCCCTTGAGGAGAGCTGTGCAATGTTAATATTGAAAATGTTGCAGCCAGATGAAGGCATCGTGGCTCTGGGGAGGATACTTTGGGGACTTGCCAAAGCCTCAGGCGTCAACAGGGTTGTGCTGTTATGTGTGGTCCTCAATGGGAGATATATTGCTCAATACTGATGCTTTATCTCCATCATGATGACAAAACTGTCTTGTCCCCAAAGGGAATTTTGAATGTGGTAACTTCAGCTACGGCTCTAAAGCTGTTTATGGCAAATCTCTATGTCATTCTGAAGATTTTACATGAAATTGTTTTCATACATCAAAACACCCAAAAGAGAGGCAACCAGCTAGGCCATCTCTTTTAGATATGTATTAAAACTGCCATTTTTTAAATATACATAAAGTGCAAAGAACTGGAATTTTATATTATCGTGGAATGTATTTAATAACTGCTCCATAATATCCACATTTCTTCTTTTAAATTTACACCTTTGATTTAGGAGATCCAAAACCCCTGAAACACCTTTACATTCACATGATTTCAGTGCAGCTCAGTACAATTCATCTGAGAAAATTGTAAAGTTATAGAAATCTAAGAAATATTTTAAAATCCAATTTAAATATTAATCAAAATATTTCAAGCTTTTTTTAAATTTTATTTTACTTTATTAAAAAATAACATCCAGGTTCAGGTGGTGTGGATATACTCTTAAATCTTGTTTATTAATAATACAACGTTGTCTCATAAACCACGTGTGTAGAAAAAGCAGAAAACAACCCTGACTCAGCAAGCATGAATCAACATGCAGCCGTGCACAGTAGTGGCTCCGATCGGTGGGACTGTTCATTCTAAGCCTACGTTAATCAGGTAGACTGTCCTGCAGTGAAGACAGGGATGGAGCCGACTACCTGCTCACATGGCGATGAATGAAATAAAAATCCCTGGAGCTGATCGAGAGCTGAGGAATGCAGGTCAGCGCCGCAGGAGAGGGCCGCATTAATGCAAGGCAGATGTGCATTACTGGATCCTATAGTTATTATTCATACTCCCCAAACATCAGATCTCCGAAGCTACAGAGAGTCCCCAAGATGACAAAGTGGGACTGGTTTACATAACCCTGTCTCAACAATACCTTGTACAAATAAGCAAGGAGTCAGAAACAGACATGGAGATTGGGTAATGATTTGAGAGACTCGAGAGAAATGAGAGGGTTTCCAGGAAAGCGGCACATGTGTGGGAACGACTGTTTACGTGCACAGCACTTTATTGAACTCACTGTTTAATTTTAATTAATTTCAGTTTTTTGCCTTTGATAGGGGCTGCTCGCTTCAGAGAGGAGATCATATTGTTTCATGAACATAAAGCAATCATTAGAGTATTCTCACTCAGTATTTATAAAATGAAAGTAAGGCTTAAAGGTGGCAATCAGAGAGACACTAGTATTGTGGTAATACTAGTACAACTCGGGCTAAAGGCTCATATCCTTTTCGCCTCTTCACAAAATAACCAAAGCAAATTATACACTCCGAAAGTACAACAATTGTCAATCTTTGTACTTTTAAACAACCCCTCCTCCTCCTCAGTGGGACATTGAGCATCCTGTGATATGTAAAACATTTTCTCAGCATATGAAAACCAAAACACAAGCTCAAAAAGTCCTGGCAGCTCTTTAAAAGCGTCCTGTCAAAATACAGTATTCTAAGTACGCATTAAAAGGCTTGGGGAAGTGATGTCACAGGATACACATGTGCTGATGACTAACACATTGTGTTGATTTTAGCAAAAACGCGAGCGCCAGAGTGACACCTGTGATCGTACCAGCATGCTTCTGCGAACCAGAATAAATTCGAATACGTAATGAGTGAATGCTTGGAAGCAGTGGCTCATATAAATGTGTGACTCGGGACGCAAAGGAGCAGCAACTGGCCCGCCATGAAAAGAAATATACATCCATATAGCTTTGGCAACCCGAGATCTTGTACTGTGGGGTGTTGTTTTTCTCAATGTCAAGTTCCTGCTTGTATCTGTTCCTGCATTCACTCTTTCTGCTGTGTTTTGCTGCTTTTATGCTTAAACATTCAGTCATCCCTCTTGCAGGCGAAGGTAACACACATACCAAAAATAAAGCGACTGACTCGGGCCAGCTGGCACACACTGTGGGGCCTGTTGTGCTGAGTCTGGCTCTGTGGCTTCACCTTTACTACTTTCATCAGTTAAATCCGACTCTAATCTAACCTCTGCAGGGTTGTTGAACAATGCGAACATATGGCCGCGCAGGACTGTAGTGTGATCAAAAAGAGACATGGGAATGGCAAGAATTTGCTTGCCACTGTGATCTACTAGAAGAGAGGGATTTTGTAATGACCAACCTAATTGTAATGTTGCAGCATTGCCACATTACATTGCCAATAAATAACATTTGCCAAGAGTGGCAAATGTTATTTATCTTAATGCTTAATATGCAGTTTATATACAGTTCAAACACGTGAATGTTTTTCTCAAGATTCTCCACGTTTAAGAAAGACACTTGTGTTCTTCTTCCACTAGTTTCCCCTCAAACGACCTTAACCCCACAACTATTTTTTGCGCATTTTGATATGAGACAGTGAGCGACCCAGCCCAAGGTAATATGACAGCAGTGAGGTTTAACAGAAAGACCTTTTCTGTTTCCCAGGGAATCTGCATTCTTGCATGAGCCGCTGGCATCGATCTCTCCTCAGGAACATCTGGGAGCCTCCCTTCCACTGAGGAAACAACAGTCAACATCAGGTCTTAGAGCGCGGTGCAGAAAAAAAATAATCCGGGCCGAAGCATGTCTGCGAGCCGACATTAACTGTAAATTAATAGTCACCTGTTGACAACCAAACCTGAAGGAATATTTGACTTTATTTGGTGGAGTGCTGCTGTCAGCTCCGAATGCTTTGAGAGAACATTTCAGAGCACTTTGTTTAAAAGCATTCCCTTCCCTATTTAGTGTTTGGTCATTAACCCTTCCCCAGGTTACTAATTTATAGTGTTTCTTTTATTTGGCTTCACTTGACCCTCCCTGTCCCGTTCCATAAAAACCGAGAGGGTGCCCTGTTGCTTTACAACCAGTTAAATTACACTTTGATGTTTTCTCTCTGTTTTCAGCAGTGATTAAATTGCTGACCCTAGTAAACATCTGACCTCGGCTAAATGAAGAGGTCTGCAGCTTGTCACAGAGAAACTGGCACATTGCGCAGATGGTGCGTTCACATATACGTTGCTGAATGCTCAAACTAGAACAACTGTCAAAAACACATTCCTGTGAATGCCAAAAAAATTTGGAGCCAGCGCAGTGGAATCTTGGCTCCCAAAAGAAAGCAGTGTGTGATGGCTGTGTTCTCCGGAGCAGCGTGCAGAAGAGACAGCTCAGCATGCGGGAAAACTGAAAGATGCTTGTGGGAAAGGATTCTGTGTGGTTAGCGTGACAGAGAGAAAAGGGATGAGTTTGGCATACTAGACAGACAAAAGATGTTGATTATTGCAGATTCCAGTGTAAAATATGGTGGTAAAAGACTGGGTTAAGCTCAGAGACTTAAAGGGAGAGTTCAGCGTGGGAAAATCCCTGATTAAGTCTCTTCTTGGATCTGATGGATGAGACAGTTATTAACACTTATAGGGATGTATGCTGTAGCCAGTTAACTAACTGTAGACTAGTAACTAGTTAAGCCCAAAATACATCTATAAATAGATTTCAGGAAGAGCAAAATACAGCCAGGTGATCAAAACTGACTCGCAACAGTCTCAATTTCTCCTGCAAAATCGCCAAAGAACAACGAAAGAACAACAAACAAAGTTAAGGAATCTTGAGGCAAATGATTGCAAATAGTCAATACTGCTTTATGGGATTTCCAGTGCAATATACTGCAGTATAACAACATCAAATCCCAACCTAAATGAATGGAGAGAGACTCATAACCACAGTTTAAACAGTGTAAGGGGCATAAAAACACACCACTCAGATCTGATGAAATCTGTTTAGATGAGTGACTTTGCCTCAAAAAAATGTTCCCCTTTAACATTATACTTCCACCACGCTTGAGCAAAGTTTTACCACATTATGGATGAATTTACAACCCAGTCCTGAGTGCTGACACAATCACTGTCACTCGGTTATCCCATCAGAGTGCTGAAAATGGGATATGAGACACAGCATGCCACCACACAACTGAAAGGGTCATGAAAGTTAAATGTGTGTGTGCATCAGTGCAATAAAACTGGATTGAAATATATGTTTCTGGGTTCAGCTGATATAAAGCACGTAGCTCAGGATGGCTCTTTGGATGCAAGGGCAGGACAAAGCCCCTCTTTGGTAGTATCTTTGGCAAATTCCCCTATATATTTCTATTCAGGATTCTTTGATTGTCATACCCTACAATGTTTCTGTTAAAGGGCATGTTTTTTGGATCTATGCACAAAGA
Source organism: Copadichromis virginalis (assembly GCF_057382275.1). Taxonomy (NCBI): domain Eukaryota; kingdom Metazoa; phylum Chordata; class Actinopteri; order Cichliformes; family Cichlidae; genus Copadichromis; species Copadichromis virginalis. Next base: position 16,274,001 of record NC_140624.1, read on the forward strand.
ACTGAAAATGACAAAGTTTTTACCAGACACAGTCCTGTGACAAATTAAGTTCACCCTTACTGCTTCCATGGGAATTAAGAGGGTAAGTAGGAGCCAGGCACTGCTAATCAAATGCATTTGAATAATTGATCATTAGCAAATGTGACCACCTCTCTAAAAGTAGAAGTTTTAGCACTTTGCTGGTTTGGAGCATTCAGATGTGTGTTAACACAATGTTATCATTACTGTCCCAGAAAATCCACTCCAAGGTCAGAGACAAGAGCGACATTTCAAACTCTACAGTCCTCACTGAGCATGTTAGATGTTAAAGTTCAAGGCAGTACAATTAGAAAAAGACAGAATAAGTATGGCTTGTTTGGAAAGTTACTCTTCTCTCTAAAAGAAAAATTTAAAAAATGGCAGTACGGCTTAGGTTTGCACAGTTGTATCTAAACAAACCACGAGAACTTAGTGACCTTTAAGCAGAGGAGGCCAAAGTGGAGATGTCTGGCTATAATGCACAGTGCCACGTTTGGTGAAAAGAAAATGCAGCAGATCCACACAAACACCTCATACCAATTGTCAAGCATGGTGGTGGGGGGTTGATGATTTGGGCTTGTTTGGCAGCTACAGGACCTGGGCACCTAGGATCACTGAGTCGACCAGTGAACTCCTTTGTATACAAAAGTATTCTAGAGTCAAATGTGAGACCATCTGTCCAAAAGCTATAAGTTGGGCAAAACTGGGGTATGCAAACAGACAATGATCCTAAGCACAGCAGCAGATCTAAAGCAAAATGAGTGAAAAAGAAAAGAATAAAGGTGTTACAATGGCCCAGTATAAGCCCGACCTCAACGTAATTGAAATGCTCCAGAAACCAAAGAGACCTTAAGTTCTTGCTACAAACCTCAAGGCCAGCAAACCTCAGTAAAATGAAGCAACCTTATAAAGAAGAGTGGGCCAAGATTCCTCCACAATGATGTGAGACATTTGGTAAAGTCATACAGAACACAATTATTTCAAGTTATTGCGGGTGAAGGTGGTTCTACAAGCTACTGAATCATGGGGTGTACTTAGTTTTCCTCTTTTACATGACTATATGTTATATATATGTTACTTCCTGGTGGAATTTTTTAGTGACAGGCAAGCAATTTACCTCATCTTTCCAGTCCTTATGCCTTTAGCAGGCTGCTCACGGTAGCCTCACATTTAGTTACGGTTATGGGATTGGCATTGATCAGTGGATCCAATGTCTGGATAAGAAAAGAAATATGTGTATTTAACAAAATGTTAAATCATTTTTTTAATTGCACTGACAAATTGGAGTACCTCCCACACTCCATCCTACCCTTTTCCCATCTCCTCATCTGTGTGCAGCTGCAGTCTCACAGGATATGTGCCCCTTGCTCAGGGGCATAACTGGATTTTCTCTCACAGATGCAAATGCCAGACAGGAACCTGGAGTTGACCTGTCTTACTTTACTAACACTAGAGCCATGCTCCTGCCCAGAGGCAGAATAAAATGACTGTACGTAGCTCGAGGATACGAGGCCAGCTCAGGGGTTGGTAATGTCAGAATATAGGCCTGCATGGAGACTGTAAAAAGATCTGACAGGTAGGCCACTGCTGTATGAGGACATGAACTCCAGTTGGGCAACGCTGTGTTGTTCCATTAGTGTTTCAGCCCATGTAGGTCTGAGCCAGAAAGCAGGGAAGGGCTGCAGCAGTTCTGAGGGGATGACTATTGACATCTCATTGTGGGACACACAAGCCCAAAGCGTACTAATCCATGAAAACAAACATGCTTGTTGCAGACAACCACCGCCTAACTTCATCACCCTAAAAATATTCAGTCATCTTGTTAACCACTAAAAAACAAGACTCTGTGACTCACTGTGTGTCAAAAGGTGTCAACTCTTTCAGTGAGGTAACTTTCTAAGAATGACACACAGCGATTACTGACGTTACTCAGAAGAAAAATGCAACATAACAAAAGCAAATGCATGCATACAAGCCCATAACTTTCAATCATTTGGCACTTCCTAACTCTGAGAAAAATTCTGTTGGATTAAAGTAATGGTGGTGTTGCACAACACTCACAAGTCTGTTTATATGGAGGAGACCATTATGCGCTGGTTTCAGACCAATACAGTTAGGACAGGGCACTCTCCATGCCCATTTGCAGGAAAGGCAAACAGAGGCTGACCGAGCACACTGTTCTCACTGGCCTGCAACCAGAGCCCTTCTGCTTATTTATTCACACGGCTGTTTGTTTATTGAAGGAGAAGGGACAGCTTTCTTCATCTCTTAAAAGGAAACAAAAAGCCAGCATGTGCTGACAGGAACAGAGCAAGGTCTGTAACAAAATGGATGCACTGAAAATTGAAGGTGACAAACACAATGTTGTTTACATCTCAGGGGGAAGGCCGTGGGGTAAGCGTGGTTGCCCCCATACACAAGGCCCGCCATACACACGGCCCGAGACGCACAGGATTTTGTGTGGCTCGGATTTCAGGTGGCGTGATTGAGAGATGTGAGGGGAGAAGGGCTCGAGGGTTGTGTCGCAGGTCACACCAATGCGTCGTGACATATCTTTCAAACTTTCTTTCCTGCTGCACACAGACGAGGCCTTTGAACCTTAAAATAAAACATCACAGAGATGATGTGTGCTTAAAGTAAATGTCATTTGGCGGGGATGCTGTAATGTGACGATGAGCAGACACTCTTGGTGGCTTGAATGTGATCATTCAGCCACATTTTAAAGACACGTTGCTCTAATGAATGTTCTAACTGTAAACGTGGGACTATTACTGAGAACACATGGCGGTTTTTATTCATCTGTGAGATGGTCAGAAAGATAACTGTCTGTTTATTATTACACAAATGAACTGATTTCACAGTAAAGCCACACTTTAGTCAATTTTGAGAATGTTTTCTAAGTTGTTAACACCTTATAATACGAACAGCGACCAAGGGTGTAATTGATATTTAATCAAATGGAATTTCAGCACATTTCATTTAAACTTACAAGGCAATTATATTTACATACAAATACTTAAAGGTTGGTACTCTAGAAAGAAAGGGGGTAACAAGTTAGGTTTTTACAGGAAAAAAGAAATAATTATACTGTCGTGTGTGAGTAATTTTAAGAACTACGTAAATATCGTTAAAACTTTGCACTTTTTGGGTTGCATTATGGAGTTACTTAATCTTGTCTTTTTATATCTTTATATTTCTACATTGTTATTTAAAAGTCCTAATGATGGTGAGCATCATGGTTCATAATTTTGTATTATTTAATTGTCCTTCTCTTGTAATTAAAAGGCAAGGTACCTACCTTTAAGTATTTATATATAAATATAATGACACTGTAGTTTAAATAAAAATACACTGAGATTCCATTTAATTACAGGGGAATTACACCTTTAGTTGTGGGTATAGTTATAAAGTATTACCTTCATCTTTTAATGCTTCACCCAAACGCTTGTATTTTCACATTTTAAATTCCACATTAAAGTTTTGAGCAGTAACAGGAAGCCACAGAAGGAGTACTTGAGCGATTTAGTGCTTGAGAGCATTTTGAACTAAAAAAGAACGTATAAAATTTGTGTGGTGCCCCTTTAAAAGAACAAACTGTTAAAAATAAACGTTTTGACCTCTTCTTTACTTTTCTTATCTCCAAAATACAGGAAAGGACAGCAGCAGCCTGACAGAGTCTGAGTTGCCCCAGAGCGTCGACCCTCCTGGGATGGAAAGCAGCTACCTGAACCTAAAGGACACTGGAGTGAAGGGGCAGAGCGAGCGCCCGGGGTCGGACCTTTCTAGCCCACTGGAAAAAAGCGAGGCCGAGAGCAACAAAGGCAAGAAGAGGCGCAATCGCACTACGTTCACCAGCTACCAGCTGGAGGAGCTGGAGAAGGTTTTCCAGAAGACACACTACCCTGATGTATATGCCCGTGAGCAGCTGGCACTCAGGACAGACCTGACAGAGGCCCGTGTACAGGTGAGGATGAAGTCAAAACAGAGGGTTACGCTTGAAAAGCACCTTTCTGCATTGACATAAGCTAAGAAGTCCTTTATTTATAAGAGAAAATGAATCTCTGTCATCTAATCAAAATATCACCAGATTTTATTTATGTCATCGAAACAAATTACTGTAATACACAATTAATCTACTTTATGACATATCCCCGTGTTGTTGTTGTTCCTATATCAATCACAAAAATGTTGATCCAGGATCAAGATTGCAGCTGACCAAAACTATCACTAGCAACTTGATAATATATTTATTATATTGTATACATTAATTAATAAAAACAGTTGTAATGCTTGTCCCAGAAGAGACTTTTATATGAACAAAATCATTTCTTTTCGTTTTCCTCGACAGTCCAAAGCAACATCACAACAGTGTGATTGGTTAGTTGCACTTTTGGACAAACATAATTATGATGATGTAAGAACAACACCAGCATAGAGATGTCAGACAGACTGGGTCACATGCATACCCCCCCACTCAGAGTCATGGTTCAGGGAAAAACAAACAAACAAACATTAGGTGTTTTGATTCTATTGGCACTGTAATAAAACATATGGTTTAGGAATGAGCATGATCGTGTTAAAGACAATGTTGCATTGCGAGTGGGAAATTAACAACTGTCTGTCCACTGGAGAACTTTGAGACTTTAATACAAACATATGTCATTTCCGTGCACTTGCTGAAGCAGCTGATGGTGTCCTTCTGTCTTGTTAAGACAGTTTCCATGAGTACAGTTGTTTGCACGCTGATAATCATTGGGGGAACTGACAGGGAAGGCTGAGAGTTACAAAGACTGTTCCTAGCATTAGACAGCAAAGCCTATTGTTCTCCATCTGTCTTTGTGCCTGCCAGTTTTAGATCAGAGTGGGATGGAGGAGACTTAGGGAATACGCTGCTCTTAGCACTTACACGGTGTAGACTCTGGAAAGGGTCAGAGGCCAAGGGTTTCTCCCCACACCGCCATGTTTAAACTACTTCGCTGCACAGCTCTGGAGGCAACGAGGGAAAACACATGGAACACCATCAAAGCTATTTTGGCATGGATATAAAAAACACTTTGAGATGCCAGTTTCAATTTCCACACATAGTCCGAGACATAGTCAGGGACAGAGAACCGGGCCTGGTCCTTGTGGTGGTACAGTAAAATAAGTACATTCATGTTGCATTCACACAGACCCATCTATGCCCCAGATGAATATAATTAACGTCTTCATCTGACAGGCACACTGTAGACTCTGTTGAGTCACTGTGAGGTTTGACCCATACTTCTAAAATAAAACCCTAAATATGCACGCAATCAAGACTAAACCCCACAATTTCAACTGAAGGTACATTGAGACAAAGTCCAGGGATATCCAATTGTTGAATACCAAGGGGCACTCGATGCTCGGAAAGCTATCGAGAATCCTTTTCATCTGCAAAACAACAGCAATTGAAATCCAGAATACAGATGTTTTCTGCCAAATTGCTAGTGTCAAGGTCCTACGGTTTCATCCTCAGTTTTGATGTTGAATGTCTTCATAAAATCAGGCTGCAGCTTTCCAATAACACAATCTGTGACTTCTGGTGCCATTACTTTCTTTAGAAGCAATTAGCTCAGAGTCTCGTGACTTGAACTTCACCATACGGCCTACTTTTTATTGAGGAGGAGGCTGTACGTGATTGACTGCTGAGGCAGTCTATCAATTGCAGTGGTCCTAGATGACAGAGATGAGGTGAGACGGCTGGACTTCAAAGCTGCTTTTGGAGTTGTGGACTCTGCCCTCCCTTTCTCCCTCTTCCTTTCTCTCTGCCTGCTGGCTCTGGAGCATAAATAAAGCTCTTTAATGGCTCTGTAAGCTGCATTTCGCTGTCAGCGTCTTTAGCAATTACTGTATCACCGCCAAGCTATTTGAGCTCCAAGACCACTGAGCCACCTTCCTTGCAGATGTCTGCTAAAATAAAATAAACAGGAGTCGTGAGTGTGTGTAGTTGGTAAATAGCATCATTTTGGGTTTTATATATTATTAACCACTGGTGTTCATCATGACAAACAATTAAGACAATTTATGTTAATTGGAAAACTGCTTGCACAAAGACAGCAGTGACCAGTTTCTCAAGAACTGCATGAATTTATAAGTCAGGGACTATGAGAGATGGAGCAGCAAGGGACACATCTGACTCCACAATGTTCCCCGAATTATCTCTCTGCCAAACTATTTGGCAGGGGTCTTGTTCCTACTGCCGTTCAAAGGAAAAGCTACGTAGAGCAAACTCTCTGTGAAACATTACACACTCAGAAACCAAGACAAGGGAAATATATGTGCTCAGAAACTGTTTATGAAAAAGCTTCCAGTAAGTGCTTGAGAGGGTCCAGGTTAAAATACTGCATTTTTTGGAGAGCAACTTTGAAATGTGAGTATAACATGGTATGCAAATGTGTGTGATTCTGTGTGTATGTGTGTGCACGCCTGGTCCACTGCTCTTGTCTGCACGCCTCTCAAAGGTCAGAGGGGTTAGCTGCGGAAAGCCGAGGGCTTAGGCATCAGGAAATTAAACATGAAATGAAAACAAGCTCCAGTTTGAACATTCTCCCATCTCACTTTCCAATATCCCCACTTCCCCTCACTGACTTAAAACGGAGGGAGGAGAGAGACATGGAGAGAGGGGTCGGAGTTGGGGGCGGGGTGGCGAGGGACAGAAGAGCCTGAGCTTCAACACAGGAGTGGGAGTACAATAACGGCGCTGGGTGACTGACAGCAGAGCTTTGAAATATGCGATTTTTAAATATTTTTGATAACAATCTAAGACCAGAATCAAGAAGGTCATTCATCAGGCTCTGTTGCTATTCTGACAACATTTCCTCAAAGAGTTTTATAAATATTTAAATGAAATGTGACTATTTTCATAATACAGGTAACCAAAAATTAAGGCTAGTTTACAAAGACGGAGGGAAGGGCAGTACGACTCTGATGGTTGATCCAGTAGATGCTCTTGTCCTGCATGTATCTAAATATTATAAAAATCCAGGAAGTCTAGCTACATATCATGTGGTGCCAGCACAGTATGAAAACTGAATGAGGCATCTCTATTTGTCAAAATCACAATTAAAATTAAAAACTTAGGTTTGCTGAGAAAGAAACACGTATTTTTCGTGCAGGGCCCTGAAAAATTCTTGAAGAGTCTGAAATGGCTTTAGAATATAAGTAAGTTTACATTGTGATTAACTGTTTACAATGTACCTGGCTTGTACCAATCACTGTTGTATCAATAGACTGTTACATTTACTATAAAACTAAATGAGGGTACCGTGGACATCATAAAGACCTTGTGGTTTACCTGTGGCGAGTTAGTAAATGGACAAACTTATACGCCATCTTTCAAACTTTGCCAGAATTGCATATATCTGGAGGAAAATTGAGTCCTTGAGCTGGTAATACATTAATCACATTAGTAACATATCTTTGTAGAACTGAGGCTGTAATGAAACTTAATGTTGCTGTTTTCATGTTGGGGCTTATATTTGGAAACTTGTGATATTATGAGCTTGTGCAACCAAAGAGCCACCAAAGGAAAGGCATGACAAATCTTAAACAATAATAGATCCCAAATCCTCAGGAGGAGTATAAAATAGACCCACAAACCTACTTCCAAACATATGATATAATTCAAAGGGCTCCAACCCCTCACCTTGACATTGGGGTTCAGTCACAACCTCACATATCAGCTTACCACTCAGTAAGGGTGAGCTGTTCTCTAATCTCACCAGCTGACCCAAAGAATGTCGGAGTCAGACGAGACTTCTTTACGTCAGTTTCTTGCAAAAATACAGACATATGGATATGTTATTCACTTTGACTTTGCTAGGAGGTCAATGCATCTAAAAAAATGAGACGATGAGTTTGCAGGTTAGGGTGCTTATAGGTGGTCTTATCTCATATGTTTAAAGTCAAGTCCTTACTATAAGAAAATCAGCATTTTGCAAATATGCATTTGTACGACAGTGCTCAATTCTGCCACCAAACTTTATTGTTGACTGAGAGAAATGGCCAGAGACAAGAGTGGGGATTTGAAGGGGATGACTGAAGGGAAATTGCATGTCAGGGACTGTGAAAACCACAAGCTGATTGGGCTGGGAATCAGCCCAACAATCCAAGTCCTAACCCTTGTGTCAAACCGAGGCTGCCCTCTCTTTTCTCTTTGAAGAAGTTTCCCCCTTCTCTCCAGGGAGGATAAGATTCAAACAACCAACAAATAGATACAGATAAACATGTGGAGACTCCCAGTAACCCCCTCTGCTTTTTCTATTCTCTCGCAAGGAGATGTGAGAAAATTCTACAGAAAAAAAGTTTAACGAAAGATGCAGTTGCTGTGATAATCTGTATGGTTTAATCTGTATCTGTTGACTATTTTGAAACATACAGTACTGTATAAAAGTCTTGGACTACCCTTTATTTCCTTATATTTTGCTTCCAAGGCGCCAGACTTTCTCAGAAGTTTTTAAAATGGTCTAAGGTTTTGTTTGGACATTGGCTCTTTTTTCTCTCTCATTTTCAGTCCAATCTTTCTAACTGACCATTTTTAGATGAATGTTTTTTCTTGTTTGTTAACCCAGCTAACAGTGACTTATGCATCACTCAAATATAAAAAAAGCATCTAACTCAAGGGATATGGGGACTCAAGGGAACTCAAGGGAACCAGTGTTGTATGTAAAACGCATCTTAGTAAAGAATCACTTTTAAATTTTATCTTTAGGCACTTTTTTACTAGCCAACTGTTACAAAAGCGCATCATTTGTTCATATTTATTTTATTGAATCTACAAAAAATGCCAAAGATAACACACCATGGCAGAAGAAGTGGCAAGTCTATCAAAAGGTCAGGTCCTTAAAAAATAGGGGGGGAAATCCAGCAAATACCTGACACAGGACATGTGAGATCCGTCCATCTACTGTTTTACTGGAACCACATCAGAAATTGCCTGAGTGGAGGGGTGGCTGTCAAGAAGTCATTCTGAAGGTAGAGAAACAGGGAGAAAAGGCAGAGGTATGCCACATTACACAAGAACTGGACTGAAAATCAGTGACAACAGCTCTTCTGGAGTGATGAAGGTAGATTTTATATTTCTGGTTGTCGATATGTACGGAGAAAGTGAAGAGAGAGGTAGTGCAGCCTCCTGTACAATACAATGGAGGCTCTGTCATGGCTTGGAGCTGCATTTCAGCCCATGGTGTCAAGGACCCAGTGAGATTTTGATGCAATATCGTCTGGAAAGCATCTCATTGGCAGCAGCTTCAACATCACAATGATCACAAACATACTGACAATGCAGTAAAACTATACCTGGATAGAAAAAAAATACACTGTAGAACACTACTGCTTATGTAATGGCTTCCCCAGAGCCCAGACCTCAAAATCTTCACAGAGAATAGAACAAAAGACCGCTAACACCCAAAAAAGACCTTTAAATGTCCTTCAAGAAGCCTGAAGAACTATTCCCACAGACCGCTTAAAGAAACTACACGCAAGTTTGCCTGAGAGAGTTCGGGTTGTGTTGAAGAATAAATGTGTTCATGCCTATGCCAAATAAAACAGTACTTTTGCAAAGTACTGTTTTATTTGCTAATCATCTTCTTTTCATTTTAGTTCCCAAAACAATAGGACACACAACTGGGCTACATAAAACAGAATAGTACTAAGTTTGCAACTTAATATTATTTTCATTGTTTGTTATTAGAACAAATGAATTCTTCATTTATTAAAACATTAATTATTTTACCAGGTAGTTGTATGTGTGTAATCAATATCTAGTATCTATTTTTCCTTATTTTTATCCACACTCATCAATATCGTGTAACCCTAGATAAGGAAGAAACCTTTGGAAGAGCAAAAGTGATGAGATTTGTCTTCCAGTATGTAGAACATCATGAATTTCTACAGTGTATTAGGCATCACATCAATTAACACTAAGATTTTAGGGGGGAAATGTTCTTGGGGAGTTCTTTTAGGCTTCAGCCTTCATAGCCATCTTCTACTTTGCAGTCATGGAGAAGTGGACTAAGCAGCCTGCACTTGGTCTGTCAGTAGGTTCCCGAAAGCTCAACCCTCTGAGAAGTAGCAAGTCTACAAATCTGAAGAGCAGTAGTCATTTCATGTGCTACAAACAATGCTCAGTAAAGCTAATGATGAATATACACACATACATATACTCTATGCTCATATATACAGTATATAAGATAAGATAAGATAAGATAAGATAAGATAAGATAAGATAAGATAAGATAACCTTTATTAGTCCCACACGTGGGAAATTTGTTTTGTCACAGCAGGAAGTGGACAGTGCAAAAGTTATGAGGCAAAAATTAGAATACAATAAGAATAAATACAGTACACAACTGTACAGAATAGAATAAAATAAAATACTATATACAGTAGAATAAAATAAAATAAATATACAATAAGATAAAAATAGAATACAAATACAAATACTATATACAACTGAGTAAAAATACAACGATGACAGAAAGGATTATTGCACTTAGTATTATTGCATATGTATGGATGTGTGTGCTTGATCAATTAAAGTCTTTATTATGGAGTCTGACAGCAGTGGGGAGGAAAGACCTGCGAAATCTCTCCGTCCCACACCGTGGGTGCCGCAGTCTCCCACTGAAGGAGCTGCTCAGTGCTGTCACAGTCTGCTGCATGGGGTGGGAGATGTTGTCCATCAGGGATGACAGCTTAGCCGCCGTTCTCCTGTCACTCACCACCTCCACTGGGTCCAGAGGGCATCCTAGAACAGAGCTGGCCCTTCGGATCACCCTGTTCAGTCTCTTCCTGTCCCCAGCAGAGATGCTGCCGCCCCAGCAGACCACGCCATAAAAGATAGCAGAAGCCACAACAGAGTCATAGAATTTCTTCAGGAGTGGGCCCTCCACTCCAAACGACCTGAGTCTCCGCAGCAGGTACAGCCTGCTCTGCCCTTTCCTGTAGAGGGCGTCTGAGTTATGAGTCCAGTCCAGTCTATTGTTCAGATGAACACCAAGGTACCTGTAGCTGTCCACAGCCTCAATGTCCATACCTTGGATGTTCAGTGGTTGCAGTGGAGAATGCTTGTGCCTGCGGAAGTCTACCACCAGTTCCTTGGTTTTACTGGCGTTGATCTGGAGGTAGTTCAGCTGGCACCAGTCCACAAAGTCTTGGGTCAGACCTCTGTACTCCTTGTCGTCCCCATCAGTGATGAGGCCGACTATTGCAGAGTCATCAGAGAACTTCTGCAGGAAGCACTGGGTGGAATTGTGGGAGAAGTCTGCAGTGTAGATGGTGAAGAGGAACGGAGCCAGAACCGTTCCCTGTGGGGCCCCCGTACTGCAGACGACCCTGTCCGACACACAGCCCTGAGTCCTCACATACTGTGGTCGGTCGGTGAGGTAGTCCAGGATCCAGGTAGTGAGGTGATGGTCCACTCCAGAGTTCACCAGCTTGTCCTTTAGAACCGAGGGAAGAATGGTGTTGAAGGCACTGGAGAAATCAAAGAACATGATTCTCACAGTGCTTCCAGCGGTCTCCAGGTGAGCGAGGGAACGATGTAGGAGGTGATATATATATATATATGTCCTGGTCAAAAGTTCAACATTTGTTCCATGGATTATACAGAGGATTCCCCACTGGATCCCACTGTGCTGACATGTGGGAGAGAGCACACCTTTCTCAGAGTGATTTATGCACGGCTACAGGCCCAGATGTGGATCTGTCGACGCGGGCAGCCTGAAGGGAGGCAGACGTCTGTGTATCAAAGGGAGGAGCTGAAACATGCAGCACCAGGGGAGACTCACCATTTTCACATCAATAGCTCAGTGTGGACGGCACTTTAAAGACACGTCAAGTCTTAAAATCGGGTCTCGGACTTTCATGTGCGGGAGAATTTATTTGCTTCACTGTCCTCATTTTATGTGGTCTTTTACTTTGTCTTTCTTAGCAAGAAGATGGCCCAGTTTTCTGTGGGAAAAACTAAAGCACTCTGTGTACTTTTTAGGAGCTTTAATGGCCTCGTTTAAGAAGGATATTCACATTTCTGTTTGATAGTGTTTGGTCTCTATTTGGTTAGAGGTATTTTCCTGATAGTCTGTTTTCTTCGCAGGTGTGGTTCCAGAACCGCAGAGCCAAGTGGAGGAAGAGAGAGCGTTTTGGCCAGATGCAACAGGTCCGCACGCACTTCTCCACAGCTTACGAGCTGCCGTTGCTCACTCGACCTGAGAACTATGCACAGGTAAATGTTCAGTCCTCAGTGGTGTGCACATTACAGATACACCTGATGGCAGATATCAGAATTGCAGTTAGGAAGTGTGAAATTTGCTCTCTCTTAACGTTTCTTCGGTCTAAGTGTTAAATTTGAGGGCTTCTACTATTAACAGCAGCTGATGTGGCAAAAAAATCAAATCAAATCAAAAATAATTCTGTGCAGGTGACTATTCCCTCGGGATGAATAAAGTATTCTGATTCTGATTCTGATTACTATGGCGGGACTAATATTTTTCATGTGTTCATTTGAAACAACAGTTATTATGAAAATATCTCCTCCTTTTCTTCTCCAGATCCAGAACCCTTCATGGATAGGGAGCAGCAGCGGGGCATCTCCGGTGCCCGGTTGTGTCGTGCCTTGTGACTCTATGCCCTCCTGCATGCCCCCTCACCCTCACGGTCCTGGAGGCGTCTCTGACTTCCTGGGTGTACCAAGTCCAGGAAGCAGCCACATGGGACAGACTCATATGGGCAGTCTGTTTGGGGGCGCTGGGATCGGTGGGGGAATCAATGGCTATGATCTCAATGTTGATCCAGATCGAAAGTCCTCCAGCATAGCTGCGCTGCGTATGAAGGCCAAGGAACACAGTGCAGCCATCTCCTGGGCTACATGATGTTCCAGCCCGATCCCAACCTGCCCCCATAAGGCCCCTGCCCCGGAGCAGCCGTCAGCAAGCACTATGGGGGGAGGAGGCGAGCACTAATGATAACACAGGTCAAATGAACAGGGAGAGACTGTGGAGATAACAGAGGCCACCGCAGCTGCCGATGCAACCAAGACAACTGTGTCTATGATAATCAGCAGATGCTGAAAGTGAGAGACAAGCAGAGGTGTGACTTAGATGAGAATATCACCTAGATGTTCATTCTTGATTCCTTGATCTCTCAGGTCTCATGCAACTATGGTGTTTACACCCCAATAAACCGTTTAACATGACGCTGTTTTCAGTAAAATTCAGCAAACCCAAACCTGGTTTTATTAATGTCCTCATAGCCTTATAGCCTATAATGCCAAGTACGGTATCGTCATTTAAAGAGCAGATCTTGATTCACATCATTTGCCTTCTTCATCCTATCTTTTATACCGACCATCCCACCACACACCATTCTGTTCCACTGCATAAACCAGTTCATTTCTGTACATTTCACTAGTATGTTGTTGGGAGTTTATTTCCCTGCAGAGAAGGGCAGAGTAAGTGAACAGAGTCTAACTGAGCGAGAGCAGACATGGCCTGCCAATTGAGTCTGGGTGGAGGGCAGGGCTTGGATTGGCAGCAATTTCAAATGAAGTTGTCATTTCCCTCCCAGGGTTCCCTCCACAGGTTCAACTAATAGGCTCAGGCTTCAGGTTACAGGAAATGGTGTCTCCATTGGCACAGGAATGCACAGCAGCAACCTTCAACACCAGCTTACCACGCCAGCTCTAATCAGCAACCAGCAGGAATAGACACAGTTAATTAGCATCAAAATGAGCCTTTCTGCCCTGTGAAAGCTGCAGTACATCACAGTCTACATGGTGAGGACATACGGCACACACACAGAAGTGATCGCTTCATCACTAGACGCGGGTTCAGCAGGGATGAAGGTTCGATTCATAGCTTGGTAACAGAATCTTATACATGCCAGAGACTGCAGGCCAAATCAGTGGGCCTAATCGTCCCGAAGAGCATTCAGTAATGTTTGGTCAATGTGATGACATTAGAGCTGGACTACAGGAATGTGGTGAGCATGTCCAGTGATTGTAGGGGTATCTGTGTGTGTGTTACCCCGCCGGAATAAGCTTGTCACCAGAGCTGGGCTCCAGGCCGAGGCTAGAGACAGGCTTCATTAGCTTTTTGGCTGATCTCTCTATGACGCATGCTGGGCTACATATCGGTTTTCTTTCCTCCTGCGTGGATGATGGCAAGAAACCCAGTGTGACGTCTTAAAATGTCTCGCTGCCCAAAACCCAAAGATATTCAGTTTATGGTAACATAAGATAAAGTTAAACATCAATTCAACAGTTTGTTTGGTGCTTTTGCTTGACAAATGACTTCATTGATCAAGTGTATATGATTATAGTGGTTGAGTTACTGTGACCCACTGCTGCAGTCACATCTGAGATTTCAGCAATATAAAAAACCCTCTTTTAATGGTGATACTTGTCTATTCAACCACTAAATGTTGCGTCAGCATCTCAAACCAAAACAAAAGGGCCCGCTGGCCACTGCTCACCTCCCTCATTTCATATTTCAGTTACAGTTAGGAAGGTATTTTACATGACAGCCAAAAACACCAAAATCCAGTCATGATAATTGGCTGACGTCTGCATTGTGAAACTTATTGCATGGTAGCCATGTGCTTTAAGTCAGCTGATCATGAGCCCACCGTGGTGATGAAAGTTTGTGTTGCCGTTCTCCTTTTCCGTTCTGCTGCGGCTGAGGTGGTAGAATAATTTGACAATGAAGTGGAGGGTTAGCAGTTTGATTCTCCTCTCTGGGCAAGACAGCAAACCCAGTTTAATCTCAGTGACAGGCCCACACCTTGCATGGCTCTGTCCTCTTAGTGGTTGCTTACTGGTCTTAATCTTCAAGGTTTAGTTTCCTGGACTTGGAATAATTCTAGTCCTGGACTAAAACGTTTTTCAGCGGGGATCCTTATCAACGTTTTCTTTTAGTCTTGAGCTAGGCTTAATACAAGCCTAGGACTGATACAAGCAAACGTGCTACATAAGAACTGTCCATTTACTACTCCTCTGCTCTCTGTCTCACTGTGTGTACAGTGCGATGGAAACAAGCACAAGCAAAAGAGAGCAAAACAACAGGATTCAGATAATCTGAAATGATGTGACTGCACAGAAAAAGATGGATAAAATACTTATTTGCTTCTTGGGAAAAATGCTGATTGCTCAGCCTCTACATTGTCTTTTCATTTTTAGTGTCATTCTGGTCTCTTTATGAAGACGTCCCAAAGAGAGGGACTCACATGCACTAGCATGTATAACCATGTTTTCCGTTCAGAACATCAAAAATGTTAACGTTTACCTTTGTGTGTGCAAGGAAAGACCATTTAAGGAGGACCAGATGATGACGTCTGTATTCTCTTTATATATTCCCTGCAGAGGGTACTCAAACCTCAGCAAAGTAAAAGACAAGGACCTCTAAGATTAGAAATGTGTGGCTCAATCCTTACTTTGTCAAGTTGACCTTGCGTTGCCGGTACTCCCTCAGTGCTCCACTCCTCTGCAGCTCCGTCCGTGTTGATACTACTGAAATAAAGCAATTGAAATCCATGGTTGTAATGTCATATTGTGTGAATATGAACAATATAAATAATATTGTTCATTTGCTTGTACATTTGTTTTGCTTATTTGTCAAATAATGGACCACAAGAGATAAGCCAATGAAGTATTACCTTAATATTGCCGAGAAATGTAAAATTATGTTCTTTGTTATTTTGAAAAGTAGCCATGGAAGAAAGGCTGAAAACTTGTTCACATTTTGTTTATGGCTTTAAGCGTTTTTTTGTATATTAATCAAATATTTCCATGTATGATTGTGCCAGTGCAATAAGTTATTGCACTTAGATTGTCCGAGTTTTTTTTTAATCATTATTTTTGCCTATTCCACTGGGACGCTTCCTTTAATAAAGCCAGAGACTACGTGGTTTTGGTTTTGTCCCAGGAGAAACTAAGAAAAACTAAAAAAAGAGAAAAAAAACGAAGCCCGTCCATATTTAGCGCTGCTCATGTGCTGTATTTTTGTACAGAAGTAACTCGCTGTGTTTGTTAATGATGGTTTCTAAATGATTTTGAAATAAATTGATCTCCAGTGGTAGAATGAGTGCAAATAGTTTTGTTTTTCTTTCTTTGAAAGGTTAAGAAATTTAACTCATGTCCACCACAATCATTTTCTGAAAGAGAAGGAGTTTGGTTTATTTGGGCTGTTTCTTTGGGTGAGTGAATGCTGGCTGTAGGATTGTATTTAACGGATAGATGGACAGCGACTTGTAAACAATTATTAAACCGACACATTGAAAAACCAAAAGTAGTGGCTCTATAGTTATAACTTTTGGAGCTACTTGGTGTTTTTGTCCCTTGTGAATTTGGGAGCAGCTGAAAACATTTCTTGAATAAACAATAAGAAATAATGTTGTGCAATGTTTTATGTTTTCAGCAGTAGCACAATAAAGAGAAAAGTAAAATTTTCAGACTCTAAAAACACTCAGCAGTGTACTGCATGATCACAACAGTGACCTACGAACTTTTCATACGGTATATGCAAAAAAAGCACTGACAGTAGAACCTATTGTTTAACTGTTTATCTATGGTCAGCTAGTTAAGAGTAGATCATATTTCTTCCATACAGAGAGAAATCATCTTTGTTGGTTTCTTGTTAAATTCAGAATCCGTTTAAAATGTGTCTCCTTACATAAAAAGTTCTGAACGATCAGACCTCATAATAGTTACCTCAAATCTCAAAAACATCAACATATTTCCATTTGAATGCATAAACATTCTGTCTTCTGTATCTCTTCTCTTTCTCCTCATTCCCAAACCAGTCACGACACATAGCTGCTCCTCCCTGAGCAGGGTTCTGCCGGAGGTCTCTTCCTGTTAAAAGGGAGTTCTTCCTCCCCGCTATTAGTAAATTGTTGTTCACATGGGATCATGTAATTGTTGTGGATCTCTCACTAAAATTGTAGGGTCGTTTCTTTATCTTGCAACATAAATAGCTCTTATGGTGATACAAGAAAAAAATGTAACTGAACTGAACATAAAATTACACGCATTTATTAACATAAATAGAAAAATACAATAGGTGCCTCTAAAAATGAAATAATTAACATTTTTAGTGATGTGTGTGTGCGAGTGTGGATGTGTGTCTTTCTGTCTTTCTGTGTTCTTGGGGTTGATATCCGATTCCATCCTTTTTCTCGCATCAACAGCGTCCAGATGGGATGCTCTGCCTAAGCCATTAGACTGAAAGTTAAGCCTAATAGTTTGAATGTGCTTTAAATACCTACAGGTGGTCAATCTAGCTGTAGCCAGAGCTAGAATAAACTGAGATGTAAGAAAATATAGAACCTCTTTTCACACAGATGTTCTTTGTTTTTGCTTTACAAGTATGAGACAAGACAGTGTTCAGGAAATCTTTTCTTATAAATGCTCCAAAATATCTTTCCTACACTGCAAAATCTCTGTGTGTAATCAATCCCCCCGTTATTACCCTTTGTTCTGAAAATCCTTCAGAGAAGGAGCAACCACTTAGAACAACTCTCATGTAAGAGGAAGAGAAAGCATGGCCAGGAAAAAAAGAATAAAAACAATTATAGAAAACCTGTGGCAATTCACATCATGCCACTGCTTTGGTCTTTGGCCTGGAAAAAAAGAAGAAAAAAACATTGCACTGAGGCACATCCATTTCTGTTTGCTCCCAGAAACAAATGCTAACTTTTCCACTGCGCCGCAACAGTTTACTGGAGCACTTCGATCACGTTACAATGGCAGAACTCATGAGACGCCTGCTGTCACCCAATAAAGCTTCCATGTCTAGCAGAGGAACTGGCAATCGTGAATACGAGAAAAACCGCTTCATTGCAGGCTTGCACATTTCAGACAAAGCATACAGATTTTTCAGAACAACGTAATAAGTAAAGTTTACTTAGACTAGAAAGTGCTCTTTAAAATTCTAAATGGTCTGCACTTATGAGGCACCTCTTAACCTTAGCAGTTCTACAAAGTGCTTTACAATGTGCTTCTCATTCACCCATTCACTCACACACTATTGGTGGCAGAGCTGCCATCCAAGCCTCTGGCCTCCCATCTGGTGTTTTCCAAAGTCACTTGGTCAAGTTGGAAATGCCTGGGATGGACCCTAAGATTAGAAGACAACCTGATCAAACTACAAACAGCATTAGGAAGCCTCATAGTGTTCTTACAATAGCACTACACAAAAGGACAGCAAACTCTAGTGTTACCATGCTTTTCAGTACCTTTTTACCTTCTTATCTTGTCTTTGACACCCAGCTCTAAAGTAAATCTTAAAGCCAATCACAAACTTTCTCCAATTAACTTGGTAGTTGTGTGATTCTGATGTTTTAATACTTTTTAAACAAAGTAAGTCTGTAGATCAGAACAATTTCAGTGTTTTTCCACTGCAAGAATATGGAAAATACAACATAATTCATCCTTGTTAACTGACCATTAATCACACAGCCCTATTAAAAAGAGAAAGACCCACAGAATAAAATGGACTGTGAGCGTAAGAGACATTGCCGCTGCCTTTGCACTTTGCTTCAGTCCAAAACACAGCTAGACGAGATAAATAAACACTTACAGAGAGGAAGAAGAGCAGCCTACTGTGCCCTTAGCAGCACTCGTTAAACCTAATAGGTCACGCTGCTCCAGCCAGGCTCCACTGACACCCCTAATAGAAGCCTGCATGGTTAAAGGACCATGAAGACCATTAGGGCACTTCAAAGTTCACCCCACTACATTAGGGCCCCGCTGATGTGGCAAAGAGGGGACAGATCCAATTCCTCATTCAGTACTTTATTTTTCCATCAGTTGACCTGTCAGTCAGTCTGCCCTAATAAACAAGTAGATGCCTGAGCTGCTCATTAAGGGCCATCGTTAGCCAGGCTAAGGCTGTAAATGAGTGCTTATATCAGCTTTCAGCAAAGATTTCTTATAGGTCATATTTTAGAGCTGGCACTTGCAGTGTTAAATGATCCCTTGGTTTGAAAAGAAAGCTGCTGCTTGCACTGTAAATCAAATTTCTGCACACATTTTTGGGCCAATGAAGAGACCCGCAAACTGTAAAGGACTGTAGCCGAAGCAAAAAGACGTGCAAGCTCTCCAGTAAAAGGCCTCACTCCTAACAGGCTTAGACATGCGAATTCACACCAGTCATGTTCACTGCTCTGAAACCAAAGGATACCGCGCTCAAATAAGGAGTTGTCATTGTTAATCTAAAGAAGCTGATTTGTTGATTCTGCCCTATGGGAAGTATAAGCAGCAGCAGTCCCCTGTTGTGGCTGTACATCAGTGCGGGGGAGTAGGCAGCAGAAGATAAATGTCCAGCAAAACATCCCAGCGAATAACTCATATTTATAATTTTTGACACACATAAGAAACTAATCCTCAAGAGGATAAATAATGAATGATCTAAGAGAACTGACATCTGTTTTTAAGTAGGCTCTACAACTAAAGAAGGAAAACTGACAAAGAGCGTGATCGAGAAATGTGATGATACTGCCTAGAATACATTTTGTGACTTGCTGTAGTATCCAATGAAAATTTTGCCTCACAAAAACAGAAATCACTGGGGCCCAAAATGTGTTGTGTCTGCACAAGAGCATGACATGTCACAGGTTATTGTGTTTGCAGTAGGAGATAAATGTTGCAGGAGGATATGGCTCACAGCTGAGATTAGAGAGGCGAGCGGGTGAAGCATATATACCTGCCTTCCCTGGGCTCCTTCTAATGGGGTCTTTGGCTATGAGCCAGCCTTTGCTATTACCTTTAACTGAACTATCATTGAGATCAGTTTCATGTCTTTTCATGCTCATACAGAACATCTGCAGTGTTGTAAATTTGCATTTACAGCAGTTATACCTGACGGCACATGTGTTTTCTACTTACTGTTACTGTCTGCAAGAAAGAAAAAGTGTTGAACTTTTTCAAAGGATCTAAACCAAGTATTATTCTCCTTGTTGACTTAATTAATTTCAATTAAATTATCTATCTATATATATATCTATATATATATATATATATATATATATATATATATATATATATATACATACATACATAAAGCGATAGATCTTTCAGTCCAATTCTACTTTTTCTACATAATCCATCATACAAAATGTAATCAAATGGAAAAGTCTCTTTTTTTAACTTGTTTTATCAGTTTTAATCTTTTAACTTTATGCATCAAGCAAAAATTTAATTATATGCAACATTCTCTGACTTGAATAAATTAGTTTAACATTTAAACCTATTCTCTGCACATTCCAGCACATAAAATAAAATATTTTTTGTGTTTACACTCACTCTTTCAAATAGATGCAAGTAAAACACAGCAGGAAATAAATAAAGTCAAAGACTCAGCGGTCCTGTCGCTCTATTTTCACCTGTAAAGCAGGACTGCGGTAGGCGGAGGTTTACCCTGGTGCAGGTGTGCCGCGGTCAGTTGAAGAATCCGCGAGTTTCTCTGTGAATTTCCCATTAAGTTGTAGCGCACTCGGTGCTTGCTCGAAGTTTAGGGGTTTTTTTCGCTGTAAAAAGAAATTTTCTTCCCATGCACGATGGACGCTAATGTTTTTGTCACTTTTTATGGAATCAAACTCAAAGTAAGGTCAGTACTTCCACGCTTTAAACGCTGCACGCTCATACTCTCTCCCACAATTGATATGTGATCCATTGTTGATCTGCACACAGCTGTTGTCACTAACGGCGCACTCGCTTACGTCACTGTCGTGAGACATTCTCGCAAAAAATCACGGTTTTAGTAACGCAGTAACGCAGCGTTCCTACGGGAAAGTAACGGTAATCTAATTACCGTTTTTGCAATAGTAATCCCTTACTTTACTCGTTACTTGAAAAAAGTAATCAGATTAACGCGTTACTGCCCATCTCTGTACATATATATATATATATATATATACATATACATATATATATATACATATACATATATACATATACATATACATATATATATATACATATATATATATATATATATGTATATGTACAAATCAAAACAACGGTGCCTCAAGGTGCTTTATCCTACAATAATAGAGAGAAAACTCCAACAATCAGACAACTCCCTATGAGCAAGCTCTTGGCAAGAGTGGTAAGGAAAAACTTCCTTTTAACAGGAAGAGACCTCTGGCAAATATGGTGTAAGGGAGGCAAAGGTTAGGGGAGGGACACGGGACAAACTCAGCACTTAGTACTCAAGTGGGATTATTGTCAAAAATGGAGATTCCCAACTAATGGGCCACAATTAGTCCTGCTAACAGTCACTGCCAGGCTACAAAGAAACAATATAATTTGACAAAAAGACCCTCAGAAGATACAGAAAAGGCTCTCCTGTGAACTTAACCTTGGCAGAGTCTCTCTTTGCTGCATTTTCTCATCTCCACATGTCCAGCAACAACACACAGTCTTTTATAGGTATGCAACACAACAATCTTTCTCAAACCAAAATTTGAATGTTGTCATGAAAACTTTGGTGAATATAGGAAGTAATCATCATGAAAGACAGTAAATAATAACTTTATTTACTATTAAATAATAATAAAGTTAAATTTCCATTCACACGTTCTTCCAAGGTTTATTTGTGCAATAGCAGCAACAAATTTGCCAACTTCCGCTTATCCAATTCAGGGTCATGGCTGCCGTCACAGGTGAGAGGCGGGGTAGACCCTGGACAAGTTGCCAGTCTGTCGCAGGGCTACTTTGCCAACTCGAAAAAACAAAACTCCCGATTGAAAGCCTAAACGAAGGCCCAGGTGAGAGCAAGCATACTTGGAAAGGAAAGCACAGTACACATGCGCTGGGTTGTCTTCAGCCATCAGCTGATGGTGGCCACGAAACACGCCACGGTCAGAAGCTGCTTGACAGCCATCTCTGTGGTCTGTAACCATGGAGATGGCCTGGCTGCAGTTCCCATCCTTCACTGGCTCTCACTAATAAAATCTAGTTTATTACAGTGTGGAAATGTCTAGTGTGGCTTTTTGACATGCTAACATAAATATAGAGGCAAAGGATTTAAAGTGGTACTGGCACGTGGGCGTAGGTTTGGGCAGGCTAAAAAAGAGATGAACAGCATCAATGTAAAAAAACTGGGTTAGTGGGTTAAACCAGCACTCATGTACTGTTATAGGGACTGTTAAGACACAAGAATAAAAGTGCATATTTGCAGAAGCATTACACTGGAAGAACAGCCTGGTTGGGTTTATAACAGCAGCTTTTTGCATTTACTAGACACGTGTTGTAGAACATGAATAATACGACGGATAAAACATGCTTCGACTGTGAGCTGGCATGCTGTAGCCATGAATGACTCACTGTGGTGATTGCTGTAGTTTTTTACTCTGCCTGAGTCAACATACTGAAAGCCTGACTGCAAGTTCCACCCCAACACCCTTCAAGTTTGCTATCAGCCTGTGTTTTTAACCCCTCTACGTCTTCGCTCTGGAGCAGCCTTTCGTCTCTCCGCTCAGCAATATGCTTCCAATTATGAATCCTGTGTATATGGGGATAGTAAAGCGTTCTTCTGATTTATTACGCGCTCAAGCTCAGTTTTGTTCAGTGCATTTGCACATGGATCCCTCCTGCTGCAGGGCTCAAAGGTCAGACATACACAACAATTGACCTCTCGAGGACTCATGTGCGCTGTGTCACTCTGGATGTGATTGACAGGCAGAGATGATGGCTCAGCAGCGAAAGCCAAGAGGCCGACGCAAAAGCTGCCAAGCGCTGCATTAGCCTCACGTTGTGTGGAAACTTTGGAACGCAGAAACACAAGACAAACAGTGAAACAAAAATAAAACAAACAAAAAAACCCCGACAATGATACTAATCCCAAGGAGGCTCCAGCACTCACTATCACCAGATTCATGGCCGGCCACTAAACTTTATTTTTCTCATTTGTAACCATAGAACACTTTGCGGTCCTCTCACATGGGTTTGCTGGGGCCATCTATTTGTAGTCATCTGTCCCACGGACTGAAAACACATGCTCCACAAGTGAGTCACAGATCTCTCAAGCCAGTGGTGATGCTTGGCCTGAGAAGCAACTCATCCCCGTAGACTAATTTCCCGGCCTTTCTCGCTTACTTCCTGTTTCATGTTGGGCCGTAGGCACCGCATTGTGCGTCACAAGTGCGGCCTGGTCAAGTCCAAAACTGCTGTTTCTGTGGGACAGTTCTGATGTGCTATACCACAACACTGCACAGGGACCTAGAGCATTACCGAAGCTATTATGCTGTCATATGCATTTCCTAGATCCTTACATTTCTATGAGGGTTTTTGTGGATAGATGTGAATCATCTCCCGTGGTATAGTTTCTGCTAAACTGTCCTCAAGGGCTTCTTGTTGAGCACTTCAGCTCTGCACCGGATGTAACACCTTTCACACTGGATCAGCAAAACACAAAAGAGAAACCCAAGTTTTATGTTAAAGAGTGGGTTATTACATGCAGGAAAACGACTCTCTGATTCCACTGGGAAGCTAACCACCCATAAATCACCAAGCAATGAAAGTTTCCTCTCCAAACAGAGGGCTAAAACAAACTGAACATGGAACCCCTCGGCCTCACCTCACCCCCATCCTTCACTCCTTCGCTCTCCTTCCCGGTAGGAATTTTTATGAGGAAAGAAGATATGCGGCGGTGCAAACATACACTCGAGCAAAGAGGTAACTGCTACGACATCAATCCTTTAAGATGACCCTTTACTATAACAAACCGAATAAATAAACAAATAATAATAAATAACTCTAACAATATTTTAAGACCTTTTAGGTTCTTAATCAGTAATGAATGGACTTCAAATCCAACCCCAGTAACTCATAACTGGAGAACAAAGGCGTATTCTCAAATAATGCCTTACAGGGTTTTGTTCTTCTATTAGAAAATCCAAAAGTTCTGGCAGCACCAATTAATATGGAAAATAATCACACACTAAAAGCAGTTTTTTCTTAAAACCACAAACTGTCAATTCATTTCACTAACTCAAAGCAAAAATGTTTCTTTTGGTGTTCTTCCCTTGTATGAAAGAACTCTCAAATGGAGATCAAAGATGCCAGATTTTGAATTTCAGCTGGTTTTAGTTTGATTTCATGGGTCCAAATGTGTGTCGAGCTATGATATCCCAGAGGCAGAACAGCAGAAGGATATCACAATAAATGTCACAGTACACTGTCTCCCGCGACTTTGTGCAGTGCTTTTTGGAGCCTCATTAACATATAACGATGTGACCCGAGCGTGCTGCAGAGAGTAAACACCCATGATGGGGAAGCGCTGCTGAACACCTGTAAGGCTTCACTGCTGAGATCCTGAGCAGATCCGAACATTTCAAATGACAGCAAAGGGAGTGGAGGGGGCACAAGCATACACAAACTGCTACTGGTGCTTAAGTCATTAACAGAAGGTCAAATGCAAAACGTGCTTAAAGCACCACATTGTTTAAATTTGCTTCACAGTCATGTCATGTTTGCAGGATTAAAACAATCAGGCCTCTTGAGAGGTTTTTCACTGTTTACAGATCTGATGAAATGTTACACTTTAACACATCCACTGGCGATGCTGCGTTTTGTGGCGATCCCTTATGCCATTTTAAAATACAAAACAACCTAATCTATAGACATTAAAGATGACAGATTTACACTCTGGGATCGACGTTAAAACACTCGCTACACAAAAGACCCTTCTTGTTCATGCTTAAAGAAGAAAATGTAGCCTCAAGAGAAGTGCATGGAGCAGGAGTAGGAATGCTACTGCCCTCATGTGGTGAATTAAGTCCCTGCTGCCTTAAAATAACCACAATTTTAAATAAATTGGCGTTATTCACAACTAATTTAACATCTACAGTGATGCGTAAAAGTGAATTTATTGGAACACGTGCAAAAATAAATGGACATAAGACACAAATGGAGTTGGAACAATTATTAATTAAAAGCTCTTCTTCTCTCAGCACAACCTGCTGACGCGTGTGAGGTAATCACCCTTTCAGCTAAATACATTTGGCATTTTTGTAACAAGTGGTAAGTAAAAAAAAAAAGTGCCCCAAAGTGCAAATACAAATGGGTTCTTTGTTAATTTTTTAAAAAGTATCTATTCCTTGGGTTTGGTTCCCTTTTGCTTGAATAATTTATCAGTCATTTCTCTGATAATGTTCAGTTACAAGAAATGGACTGAAAATGAGTGAAAAAGCAGCCAATGCCCTAAGAAACTTTCAGAAAGCTCAGAGAACTATTGATCAAGAGTACTTTCAAAATGACAAGAAAGTCTGGCTTGAAAGCAACACATACATTAAATTCCTTAAATACTGCAGAGTGAATAATAATGCTGCGGTTTCCAAAACCTCCAAAATAACATCCCGGTGAGCTCTAATAATTGAACTTGGACTGATTCAGTTTGGCAACAATTCACTTAACACCGATGGTTACTGTTTGGGACCATTTTTTAATGCCTTTGGCATTTCTGGAACAAGAAACGAAGCTGTACATTCTTCTTTTATTTGAGGTGGCAGTAATGAGCTCCAGTATATGGTAATGAGGCAGCGAAACTAAAAGAAGTCAGCTGGTCATTGTTTGGTACACCTTGAGCTTAACAATTATTCATGCATGTGTAAAAGTGCACTCTTAATAGGGTCATTAGGAAAATTGTGATCATATGTTGGGTCGGGTTGAGTTTTTGAGAGACTGTGAACAGTGTAAATGGTTTATAAAGAAAGGATGAACACAAATTATACATACAATTAGAAATGATAGATTGTATAATAAGACTGAATAACAAACCAGGTTAAAAATTAGAGTACTTTTCAACATGCTCTGATTGGCATGTAAAATGATACGATGCCTCATTTAGAACTAAAGTAAGTGAGTGCTGCAGTAACCCACTGTACCATTAACATGACTATAATATTATGAGCTGCTATATATTCATTTTTGCTGTAAAACTAGCCAAATGACAAAGACGAATGACAAACCTAATGTTGGTCATCCATTTTTTCTTAAAAAAAGCAAAAAAGCAAAAAAACCTCACATCACGCAGATAATCGTAATCACACTG
This sequence comes from Copadichromis virginalis, assembly GCF_057382275.1. Classification (NCBI taxonomy): domain Eukaryota; kingdom Metazoa; phylum Chordata; class Actinopteri; order Cichliformes; family Cichlidae; genus Copadichromis; species Copadichromis virginalis. The sequence goes on from NC_140624.1 coordinate 16,300,088, forward strand.
GATATACAGTCTGTGTGTGGCATTCCCGTCTTGCCCTGGGGAATCCCAAGCACAGATTAGTGAGGATGATTTAAAGTATTAAAGTATGGATGATATAACCTGCATCAGTTCATTTTGCTTTAGTTGCTAAATCCAGTTATAAAGTATGCTATATTGTCACATATATACTGTAGGATGCCTGCAGTAGATGACTGTAGGCAGCTGTGTTATGTTGAGGTTAATCCAATCGTTTAAAGTGAAGCAAATACTGATTTTCTTCATGTTTGGCAAATCTAACCTTTTATTAAGAAAATCAGTCTCAGTTAAACAACAACATATGACATATTATACTATTTATTTAGCAAAACCTACACCGGCATTCAAAAGCAGCATGTAATAACTACAATCCTGCTGCGTCTATAGGAATTAAGAGGGTGAGTAGCAGCTGGGTTCTGCTAATTGTATGCATCATCACCAGGAAGTGTGAACATCTCTGTAAAAGCTGAAATTTGAACCATTTGCTGATCTGCAGCATTCAGGTGTGGTGGTAATAAAATCCCAAAAAGGAAATAAATCATATCTTAGTTGACATACGAGACCAAAGTGGAGATGTTTGACCAAGATGCACAGTGCTGTGTTTGATAAAAATCAAAAGCAAATCGGCACAAACACTTTGTGCCAACTGTCAAGCACGATGGTGCAGGGTGCTTGATTTGTGCTTGTTTTGCGGTCTCTGAACTCCTCTGTGAACCAAAGAACGGGATAACTATCCCAACCACATCAGAAAATCTACAGCAGAATGGCTTCAAAACACCAGAGTTATGTTTAAATAACTATATGACATGATGTGATGTGTCATTTGTTTCATCTCAAGTTGTATTTACCTAATTTTAAGACCTGCTAAGGACTTTTTCATTATCTACAAACGGAATAGAATAGTCATTTTGTTAAGTGCAACAAATTTTAGACTGGCATCTCTCCTATGATCATCAGAGTGTTATCAGTTCAAGTTATTATAGCGTATGAGTGGGGGGTTAAAGGGGTTTAAAAAAAGCGGTTCCTTCCTGGCCTTCTTCCTAAGATAGTTAGCTCTATTGCTATCACACGCTGTGTACTCTATTATCTCCTGATATGTAAAACCTGAGAATTGACAGAGGGTGCCATTTCTTTGTACCTCCTTATTTTGTTCTTTGTTTGGTTTCAGTAAAAGGTTTTCTGCTGTCATCATGACAGCTGAGGAGCTGAAGCCTGGTTAATTTTTTTTTATTTTAGATGGAGAAGAATTCTAAGTGACATCAACAGAGCCAAGAACCACAAAAGGTTGGTGCAACTGTTGAGCTGAAGCTTGAAATTCGACTACTTGTTAGACAAAAGACAGATTCAGTGTGGGCATTTAAGAAGACAGACAGATTTAAACATGCAAAGAACTCTTTACCTTTTTTGACAGTGGAGGTAAAGAGCAAGGGGTGAATCTGAGAGACACTGTACATTCGTGCTGTAGCAGCTTGTTAGGAGATAAAGGCTCCCTGAAAACAAAACCTGCTTTTTGACCTTTTTAACTCTAGGGGAGGGGTGGGGGCTAATTCATAAACTAAACATTCTGCTGTAGTCAATAAAACATGAAGCTAACCCATAACTCATCAGGAACGCGTTTACTGAGATCATCAATCAAAGGAGCCAAAGGGTTGTTTTCCCAGAGATTTCTTGTTGTAACCAGAGGCGTCGCCCTCTGCTGGCTGTAAGAGAGACTGAAGACTTTACAGGCATCACCTCGCTTTTCAAACGATTAAGTTATGTCCACCTCTCAGAAATGTTCTACAATGTGAACCCTTTCAAGTTGACTTCAACATTAAATTGCTGTTACAGAATTCTTCCATAAATTCAGGATTCTCTCAGCGCCATCTGTCTTCTGCACAAAGTCTGTGGGAACCAGCATTTACAAGCCACAAAATACAGCCTATGTACTTTGCACAATCGGTTTGCTTGCATATGCAAATAGAAAGATTAACTGTTAGTAGCACAACCCTCAAACACTATAGCAAGCTAACAAGCAACACACAGCAGGAATGAGGTTGCAAGCACTACTCTAAAAATAATATTTATGTTACAGAATAAGCATTTTTGCTTCTCTTTGGATATCACTTACCAGTTGCTATGATCTTGTGTTTTCCCCTCCAAATGGCTACATTTTGCTGAAAATGTGGATTTGTTACTAAATGTCAAACAAAGCCATACTTGGGTTTTTAGTAGGCTTTGTCATGCACGCTGTTTGGAGGGAGTATGCAAAAAGGTATGCAGTAAAAAAAAGAAGATGAAAAAAAGACCACATTTAAATAACTAAATAAATAAAAAATAAAAAATAGGATGGCAAAACAAGTGAAAATTCATGTATGTAGGAACTAACCTTCATTTTTACCCATGTTAAACAGTTTTGTGTCTTTTCAATTTCCATCGGTTTCTTTGCTCTGAATACTAATGCAAATTCCACAAATGAAGGGTTTCATTTTCATCCCTACCATGCTTTTTTGTTGCATTGCATGCCTCCCCTTTTTTTCCTTTGATGTATTCTTCTGCCATTTTCTGAGGCTGCTGCAATAGATCAATGTCCACAGGCATTTCTAATCAATACCTTTACTTTTTTTTGCAAATAAAATCAATGCACTCCAGCAATATGGTTGAGATTGATTTCGTTACAAAAGCTACACCCGGAGTCATATAAATATATATGGACACTAAAGGCTAATGGCATTTTCTTATGGTTTGGCTATTCAGCAAATAAAACCCCTTCTTTGTTTCCAGACTTCAGTAGCACAGAAGAATAATTTCATGTGGGAAATGTGTAACAGTCACATGTATCCTATAAATGATCATAAATGTGACATAAGCTCTTAAAAGTTAAGCTAGTTAGTGATCTAGACTTGATAAGCAATAATCTTTTAACAAACACTTGTTTTTAATTATCCTGTGATGCAATATCATTACTTACCAGTGTCTTTATAAACGGGGTCGAGCTTTCATTTAAAAAAAGAAAACGAAAATGGTGTGAAATTGTGCAACTAGCTTGAGAAAACACACGGGAAGGGTCAGGTAAAATGCCATTTATGTAACTTACTTTTCAAGAATCTAATACAAAGGCATACACATTTCACCACCAAGAACCACATATAACCACTAATGCAATAAAACATCACCATACAAACAGGAAAAAAAGAATTAGAGTAGTTGGCTTTGAAGCTTGGGAGAGATCACGGAGAGCCACAAGCTCACATGCATACAAATAGGCTCATACACATTCATAAAGAGCATTCAGTATATACACACACACACACACACACACACACACACACACACACACACACACACACACACACACACACACACACACACACACACACACACACACACAAATAAACAGAGCTTATATAATACAGCATTGAAGAAGTGTGGCTGTAAAAAAGGCATGTGGAGGAAGGGAGGTTATTACATTATACAGTATGAAAGGGGAAAGGATAACAGCCAGAGTTTACAAGAAACACATTTTTCATTTTTACAGTCAAGCCAACTTTACTTAATATAAATATTCTTCATCCAAAAGTCAGTGCAGTGCCTTCTGCTCAGGCTTCACCTGGTCCTCATCCCCGGTCCACTTTACACCCAATCTGCTCAAGACCTGGTCCACAAATTACCCTTTCCACACAAATCTTTTTTTTCTTTTTTCTTTTTTAAACATCAGTTTTCTCTCTAGTCTAGTCTCAATGCAATGTGTGTCTCTCTATGTCTGTGTGTGTGTTTGTATATTTTTTTAATCACCCAGTACCTCAAAAGTCCAGCTGTGAAGTACAAGAGTTTGTTTTTCTACCAATTAGCCAATAGAAAAAGAGATCCACAAAATTTACAAATGTCCTTTTTTTTTTCTTCTTTTCTCCTGAATTCCCTTTTTGTTTTTTAGAGAAAAAAAAAAAAGAAGTTCGTGGATGGAGCAGCTCTACTGGATTCCCCTGAAGAGACACATTGCAAAAACCATGGCAAAAAGCTGAGGAAAGAGGGAAAGAAAAAGAAATAATGAGCACACATACAGAAAATCCCTCCCTCCCAAATTGTTAATAGAAATAAATACACTGTACTGTCCAATATTCACCTCATTTTAAAAACCACTATGTTCTGTGATACTGAATTTTAGCACAAGGTGGCGATGTTGCTATTCAAAAAGCATAACACTGGCATATTCAGGCAAATAGCCTTGGGTTAAAGCAGCCTTGCAAATTTTCTAAAATGAATATTCAGAATACACTGGAGGCAAAAAAAAAAAAAAAAAAAAAAAAAAGGTTGCATATTTTAAAACTTGCTCATACCTCTATGGTTAGCACCACTATGGCCAGGGCTCCAGCCACATAGATGTACAATTCGAAGTAGTCAACTACTGCAGAGTAACAACCCTGTGGACACAAAGACGTGACACTCAGCAGAGAATCAATAGGCTATAAACTTGCAGAATTACAGAGACAATTAAAGTAACATCACAGCTTCAACTGAGTGAGAGTCTGAACAAAGGCCTGACTGAATGAGTGGGAAGGAGGGCCTCCAGCCTCACTGGCTTTTAATGAGAGCTCTTTGTGTGAATGAACAGAGCGAGGCACACACGGTGGATATCTCTCATTGTTCTAATGGGCTGAAAAACAACAGGTGGAGACTGCAGTAAAAAAGCTCTTCCTATCAGCTTTCACTGTAATTACACTCAAGGCTTCCTTTGTGCACATGGAAGCCATGTGAGCAGGGATGTGGGCATGCACGTGTGTGTGTGTGCGTGTGTATATATCTCACACAAAACACACGCACACATCCACACACATACATAGCGCTGTTGTCTCTGTGCTCTACCACACAGTAAAATGGTCTTCTGTGACACCCAAAACACAGAAAAGCACTAATCAGCCATGGAGGAGTCAGCTAGTCCCTGGATGTCACCCCTCAACCGTCTTCAGCTCTAATTAAGCCTTGAGGAGGTTTAGAAGAAGGAAGTGAAAGTGAGAGAGAGAGAGAGAGAGAGAGAGCGAGAGAGAGAGAGGTCTTGACATGGTGGATGTGAAAAGTTACCTTATTATTACGGAACATCATATTGCCCGATAAGCACTGCTCCTGGCTGGTATAGGCTGACTCGGCAGTCTGAGCGGCACGCTGGCAGCAGGCTTCTGGCACCACATGATTTTGGTTCATCATCCTGAACATGCTTTCCTTAAAATCCTCTGGGCTGTTCACCCCACAGCAGTCAAACTGAGAGGAAGGAGAAGAAGAAGAAGCCCTTATTGTTAAGCGCCCATTTGCGCACTGGCCTGTGGTCCACTGTGTGCGTGCTGCAATCCAGCATGAATATTGACCTAAATGTCTCGGATTTATCTATAAAATATAGCCCTGGCTGTTAACCTTAACGTTTCCACAGACTGTTTGGTGGAAAGGGTGAGTCGGTAAAAGCTGCATTACGTCAGCTCTCTGCCATGTGTGCGGTGGTCTTACTGTAGTCATGATGGCGTTCCATGTGGAGGTGAAGACGTCGCTGTTATTGTAGCCCTGATAATGTTTCTTCAGCTCTTTGGTGAAGTACTCTCTGGTCAGCTAAAGCGAAGGCGCACGTGTTAGCGTCACACAGATAACATCGGTTACTTCGAATGATTTCACTGAATTCTGGGTTGGGCTGAGTGTCATTTATATTAGGGGACTGCGCTAACTTAACACATTAAAGTCTTCTCAGGGAAATCTGGTGGTGCTACGGCAAAATCTAGTGGTGTGGAGTTACAAAGAAGTGAGCTCACCAGCAATCTGCTCCTCATATGTGTTTGGGGCTACAGACTCGAGGCTAGATTAGGCCAAATCTTTGTGGTCACACGCCTAATGAGTAATGTACCAAACAGGTTTTGACATGGAGAATTAGAGTGCATCTTTGGTTGCTGAATAGAATTTGATCCCAATTTTTAACTGTGCATCACAAGCACAACATTGTTATAGGAATGCAATGCTATAAATACAAACACTTGTGCAATACCTGAACACCGTCAAAAGAAATTTTCAGAATCATGATTTAAATTAGCAGCTGTCAGGTCCGGAAGTACAAAATGTAAGAATCTGAGCCCTTGCGTTTTGACACTCAGCCCAACTGCAGACTTGTGATCAAAGGTGGGGTGAACTTTTTAAGAAACTTACATGCTCCCGGAATATGAAGGCTAGGATGGCAGCAGCCAGCTCTGCTAAGAAGATCAGGAGGATGAGCATGAAGAACTGCAGTAAGACAAAAGGAAAAAGGAAAGGGTCAGAAAGAGTATGACAAGGTAGATGAGAGTGAAGACAAAAAAGTGCATGTTCATGTGTTTAAAAAAGAAAAAGAAAGGAAAGTGAAAAATCGCATTTTGGTGGTGCTCACTTCACTCAGCACAAAGACAGCATACAAAAGCATTTTGCTCTTTTGGCTTTCTGTTTCAAGACTGACAGAGAGAATAATCAACACACACACACACACACGAGCGAGTGGTAACACAGCTATGTTTCGACTTTGTCAGCCAACTCACAAAGAGGAGCAGACACTTGTTTTCACGGATGGCTCCACAGCAGCCCAGGAAGCCGAGGAGAAAGAGCATGCCTCCCATACCAAGGATGATGTAGACACCGGTGAATAGCAGGGGGTTGGTTGCTACGATTTCCCTGAACCCTGTGGGGTCCACCAGTACCCACACTCCCACTCCAAGGAGGAAAGAGCCCCCCAGCTGATAACGACAAAAGGCAAAGAGTACATTACTTAGACAAAATAGAAATCGACAATTCAGAAGATATAGTAGCTTTGTATCCCCAGCAACTCAAAAGATTCAACCAGAGGTCATACGGTGACTTTTTTTCTCCACTGTTAGCTATGCAAATACCACAGAGGTTGGAGGTAAAGCTAAAATAAAAGGCTGGGTATCTACAGAGCCACAGTACCTCAGTGGGGGTAAGGGTGGATAAATCTACCCCCTTGAACTACTCCTCCCAGCCTCCCCACCTGCTAAAGAAATGCAATGAGCTTCCATCCTTTCCCATCCTCCCTTTAATAAAATCCTCTCTGCAGCCACTGTGGGGTGACTCATGTGATTAAGAAAAGAAGATATTGAGTCAGGGGGAATAGATCTGAGCTTCCAACATTTTTACCCCAATCCCCTTCTTCCTGTCACCTGGGGTTTGTGCAAATGATAGCCACTCTGTGGTACGAGGAGAAGAAGCAGCCATTTTCAAGGCACTGGGCTTTAAAAGAAATGCTGCTGAGTTACACGAGTGTGAAACGGCCTTAGATAGACACACTTAAAAAAAGAATAATAAAAAAAAGAAAGCTGTGAAAAGTAGTTGTTACAGTGATGCCGACAGTCAAGTTCATTCTTTGCTCTGCTGGTTGCATTATTACCCCAGCCTTGAGCAACCTCATCTAAACAGAGACTAAATGGTTTGGTTGTGCTTAATAAAGCAGGAAAAGAGACAAACCTTCTTACTCTGACCCTCCCCCGCTTTACGGCTTCAGACTAACAGGATTACCCTTGATTGTCTGATCAAGACCGATAAACTCAGGTGCCAGTCACAAACTCCACATGGCACAATGTGCCTCAGATGTGTGTCAGCACACTAAAATTTAATCAAAAGAGAATTTGATAGAATCAAGATTGCCTCATCTAATGAAATGCAAATGTGGCTCCATTAGTCAGTCAGGCAGGGAGCACGCAGAAGCCCTTCTTAAATCATTAGATTGACACAAACTTCAGAGACGGCCAGATTAAGTGTCTTTGAGAAAGAGATGAAAAAAAAAAAATACTCACAAAGATGAGGAAATTGAAGACAAACATGAGGTACTTGATGCAGCTGAGACAGTCCCCCTCCATGGTTGTCCCCCGTGCTGAAGCCTCTCCCTGCCCCTAAAAGAAAAGACATTAAACACAACATAAAACGTGCCACTTAATGACTCCTGCCAAATGCTCACAGTATTCCCCACTTTCCTGCACCCTGGATAAGCATTACGCTGAAACTGCCAAGAAAAGGATGCTCTGCCAGAACCTGCTCACATTCTTAATGAGTTCTGTCAGTCAAACACACAGCACACACACGCACGCCTGTCAGCTGATTTGGTCCAATTTCAGATGAAAATCCTCATATTATCCCTTTAGGTGCATTGTCCCCAGCTATAGTCCTGGAAATCCCCAAGCAACTACGAGATTAGGCAGCACAATGTCAACCTATCTGACACATCTCATTTTAGCGTGCTCTCAAACTTAGCCGTCTGTCAGCTCCTCCTGTCTCCGGAAAAATGGCAACCCTATGTTAGTGCGACTGGAGGGGACGTCCATCTCTGAAGCATTTTAAGGAAATGAGTCCTGACAGGGGTTCCATGTTCATTAGCCGACAAGAGATGGCCTTTGCTATGGAACTTCTTCTTCTTCTTAATGTAATGAGAGGCCTTGTGCTCCCATCAGCCACCCCTCCATCTGACACAAACACACTTTGCTTGATGAAGACCCATCCTAGAAGCACTCCTGGTTAATGAAGAACACCTCTCCTGCATTAGCAGACAACACTGGGGCGACAGTGTGTATGTGGGGTGGGGTGTCTAAAAATCCATGTCCCAGTACACCTAAAAATGCAGCGTGCCCTCGCTGAAGCAAATGTTTAACCTTTCAAGCTGCAGATGAAAAGATTTCTCCCTCAGCCTTTGTGAGCTAGGGACTAGGGCTGTGCGATATGACCAAAATCTCATATCTCGATATAAGACATTTATCATCCGATAACAATATAAATCACAAAACTTTAACATTTTCTGTAAATTCTGTGAATCTCGGGCAGCTCGACTTGAGTGAAGTGTTTCCAGCTGGGCGTTGTGTACCTGGAGTCAAGTGTTTTAACCGATGCATGAAACGATACATTTTAGACATAAGTTGTAACAGCCGCCGTTTTCTTTGTGAGTATTTATTACACAGGGTGCTGCGGGGAAAAGCCTGTTCTAACGTTTGAGTCTAATGTTTATTTTTTAGCACCTGACGGCTCTTTTTTGCTTCTCAACAGTAAGCACTCCACATAGTCTTTCACGTGGGTAAGTTTATTTTGAAAAGTCTCAACAGGATCTTGAGCTTTAGTGTGAAAGGTTTATGCGGAAAATAAACAAGCGGACATGCGATGGTTTTACCATCGTTGTTGCTAACGACAACGCATAAAAACAGGCGCTTGTCCATCCCTAGTGTGGTTATATTAAATATAAGAGAAAGAACTTTAAGAAATTAATATAACCACTACAGTGACCATCAAAACGATGAAAAGATATTGCCGTAAACTGTTTATTTTGCGACACCACGAAACAAACCATAGCATAAAATGAAACGATAGACGTTTTTATATCGTCATCCGGTCGTTATATGGAACAGCCCTACTGGGGACTGTGTAAGGACTCATATCTACATATTCTGCACAAACTGAAATGAAAACAATCTGTGGGGCAGCTGTAATTGCAGTCTCAGTGAAGGAAGAAAATTAATTATTTGGCAGAAATGAATTGGCACTCTTTGCTTTGTACTTTCTGATTATTAATTTGCTCTCCCATAGTGATAGCCAGGATTGAGGCTGGCTAACAAGCGGATTAAAAAACGATTTCTCAGAGGAATTGTAAATAGGTTTACACAGCTACACACTGCACCTGCAAATTGAAAAAAAAGAAAATCTTTAAATGCCTTCTTCGCACTTCTTTTATCCGTACTTGCAGAACATCCATCAGCTGTAATTTCATAACGTGTAGGCAAGCTTTCCTTTGCTTGATGTGATGTCAAAGGACTCCTCTGGGTGATCTCTCTCTGCTTCTCAGGCAGGAGTGAAACCTCTGTTGTGATCAACACCGGGCTTGATTCCCGTCCATCTTTGAAGACCCTCGGCTGTCGCTCAAATCTCATTCCGCCTTGACCCTTTCATCCCTGTGCTGCACACAGCAGACTCACAAATGTTGGCTTTCAGGTATGATAAACCATAGCCCAGCACAAAGCCCTGCCTAGGCACAAGCAGTTTTGAGCTGCTGGAGCAATTATTTCCCACAGAAGAAAAGGAAGCGTGTGAATAATTAAGGCAGAACTGATATCTTTTTCTAATCTGTTTTTCTATTATTACAGCGCACTAACACTGGTTTGTTTTTCATTCTGCGAGCCTCATGAAAAGCTTATTTTTTCTTCCCCCCATTGCATTGTTAACTCTCATAAGTTGCCGTGACAATAAAATTAAACAGTACTAAAGATATGACGGCATTCTTTGTCTGCTGTGAGAAGAAGCTACCCTACAAAAAAAGACCTTTTCCTCTCCTCACCAGCCAGAGGGCTTATGCTTCTGTTTGTTCCCCTTTTCCTCTTTGGACCCAGGAAATTGATTTAGACCTATGGTTAAACACTTTCTGTAAATCATAATAATATGCTTAGGTATTGATTACCCTTCTAGTGGTACTCTGAGAGCAACCAACAGATTCATTGTCTGAGATGGGTTTTAATTAACCCCTCCCTTTCCTAAGCCCCAGAAAGGTCTAATGAGGGCACAGGAGGTCTTAACTGAGATTTGCATACATTACAGTCTCATAGAAAAGCATCAGAAAAGGTCCATTCCTATCCCTCCAGCTCGAGCCTGTCAATTCTGGGCCCTTATGAAGGGTGCAAACTGTATTTATTGAGGCAGGGGATGAAGAGGTTGAATGAATAGGAGGGGAGGAGGAGGAGGAGGAGGAAGGGGCCGGCTGGAAAACCTCTCAGGGCACAGCTCACTTCTTATTCTCTAAACAAAATGTCCGATTTCTTTTCCAGCTTCACCCTTTTGCTCTTTGCTCCCATTTCAGGGTCAAGCTGACTGTCAGATCTGGAGCCAATTTTCTTCTGTGCATAAAAATGCATTGAATATTTAAGAATGAAATGGGTTATAGTGTAAGGGCCCAGACAGGCTCCAAATAACAAGCCTATGGTTGAAAAGCAGCATGGTATAAATCAAAGTGCCACTGAGACCCCGGAGAAAGTGCAGAGTAAACAAACCGGTCTTTCCCATGACTCCTGTGGGATCGCAGGTCCTCATCGATCACTGGCCAGTCGCAGAGATCAGACCACTAAGGCTTTCTCTGAATATTCTGCAGTGTATATGATGTAGACAAGGAAAAACATGGTTCACACCCCAGGAGCTGCAGGCTTATATCACTTTTGAAAAATTGCTACTAGGTTAAAGGCTGGTCCTCCTCAGGTGTGCCGCTGAGCAATGCTAGCGATGTGTCAAGAAAACACGCTGTACTGGCTAAAATCTATTATAAATAAACATGCCACACATGCACACACAAAAACAGTGAGGAGTACTACACTGCTACAACTACACAATGTGCTGGATTTTTTCTTTAAACATGCAGGAAATACTGTATGTCCTCAATCTGACAAGCTAAGCGACAGTCTTCGCCCCGAGGTATCCAGCAAATGCCAAATCTGTCTCCATCTCCTGTAACTGACATCATAAAATGTCATGCGGCGCTAAGAACCCATTGTTTACTCCTGGTGAAAACTGATCCACAGTCAGCTTAGGCTATGGAAATTGGCACAGATGAGTTTGATGGTGAATTGATGTGAACTGATCCTAAAAGCATCAACCTCACACTACCAAAAGAAGCAAGAGCTCTCTAATGAGGACAAACTGATCCGACCTATATTTGTCTCAATGGAAGCGTGAGGAATAGACCTTTTCTTTTTTTTCCCATTCCTAACTCATAAAACCAAAAGTCTGTTCAGTCGGCACCTACACGATCAACCATTATGGTGGTGTCAACCCGCTGTAATTAAAAGATAAGGAAGACACAGACTAGATTGAAAGTACTCCACATATAAATAGCACACCCGTGGGTGATTCTCCTTGAAGGTGTCACTTTCAGCAGGATTAATGAAACCAGTCCACATTCCCTTGCTCCCCCAGCGGCTGCCCTGGACAAAAGGATCAGAATTACAAGGACACTCTGTGTCTGCTCCTCGTCAAACTGTCGCCATCCTCCACCCTCACATAACCAGCAAGTTCACTTCATCTTGAGCATGATCCTGCATTAAAAACAATCATTAATACTGAAATCCTCTCGAGATTTTATGGGTTGTATCTTGACCCCTTTAAATATCATTGACCCTCTAAGTGATCACCTGTAATTGAACCCTGGGGAGGACACATTCGTTCCCAGGCTCCCCGATGCAGCTGGAGCAGGTGTGTTTTGTCATCAACTGCATGCCAGTCTAAGCTCTCCGTGCATGCGCTAATACCCTCTGACAATGACACTAGGGGACCACACACATGCCACATCAGCCTTTATCTCAATTAAAAACCCATTTTCATATTTCTCCATGACTTCCTAGATCAGCCACAGCAAGTAAACACCCCCAAATCCGAATAAAGACAGGCTCCTCTGGCAATGAAATGGGTTCCCGTGAGGCGCACCAAGTCCTTAATGAACCTCCAATTAGGAGAGAATGAGCCCTGGGCTCTGCTGTCACACGGAGGAGCTTTGAAGTGCACAGAATGCTAAACAGCAATAGCACTGTATACTTTAGAGGGCATACAGTTTTCAGACAACAGCAAACAACCACACGGAGAAAGTGTACAAAAGTAGCTCAAAGGCAGCTCGCAGTGTGTGCGTGTGTGGGTGTAGCTCTCACACAGAGAGGAGTGCAGACACTGAGCCGGGCAAGCTAAAGCAAAGGTCCTAATGCTGGTTAGATGCTCAGGTAGGTATTTTAACTTGTCTTTCCTCAGGCAAGTTTAGCTTAATGAGTTTTCAGAGTACACACAGAATATCATCAGCTTCTGCACATTACAGGGAATGCTAGTTTGCTCCCCTCCAAAAGTGGACAGTTTATGATGAACTGGTTCAGTCGTGCAAAACCCTTTATAATTTCATTCAATTTGTGCTGGGACTACAAAAGAGTTATACTCCAGCACTGTAACTGGTGCAGACAGGCTACTTTGGTATTTTTCACGTTTGTTTTTTCTTCATTTTATTATTATTGGTTTTCAGTTCACTTTAATTCCATTACGTTTCCAGAGTAGGGTTCTCTCATTTTGGTTAAGTTTTTATGCAACCCCCCCCCAACCTACTCAAAAATCTTTTTACAACATGCCTCACTCACCCATATTTAAACAAGCCCCCTTTTTTCTTCCCCCTATCTAACATTCACACACACTCAAACTCCGATTAACGCATCAGAGAGCAACTCTGGGTTCAGCATCTTGCCCAAGGATAATTTGGCATGCAGGCTGTAGCAGCCAAGGATTGAACCACCAATCTTTCAATTAGTAGGTGACCTGCTCCACCTCCTGAGCCACAGCCACGCAGAGGCATAAAAGTTCAGAATAGGTACAAAAACATTATTAAGGCAATGAACTAAAAGACTACATACACACAATATGCATTTCAATCAGTTAATTTTCATCTAAAGTCAAAGTCTTCTATTTTTCCAGTTCAGATTTCAGTTCCTAGCCTACTCAGTTTGAAATGACACTAGGTGAACCCCAGAAGGAAGCAGTCCTCTGACCAGGCAGCTGACACACTCCTGAAAACCAGGCTGATTAACAAGAGGAAAACTCCCAGAATGAACACTAAGAAACAGACTGACCATGTGTTGTCAACACTGCTGCAGGCTACATTCCTGACATCCCAACTGGGCACACATCCAGCTGTTAGTTCAGTAGTAACAGTTGCTCCGAGTCCTACAGCGAAATCGACTCTCCAGCTCCTTAGATTAGAACTACTGGACGGGGGAGGGGGAAGAGCGCTAATAACTTCTCGATAGTTATCTTGAGCAGAGGACATGTGATTGAGTGATGAGCAGATTTTGACTTCTATTGAACCCTGCTGTGTGTGAGATCGCTCATAGCAGAGGCTTTCACTTAATCGTCTCGGTACCTCTATCTGGCTGAGCGAAGATACAAACTGGCTGCGTGAGGATGGATCGATACCAGGCCCGGGCACATGGTCAATGATGCATTGATCCCCTAGAGCTCCAATGCTTAGTCCACTGGTTGCCTGGTAGTGAGGGCATGTGGTAACAGCACACAATGAACACATAAACACTTCGGTGCTGCCGGCTGTTAGGACTCGGCTAAGGCTTTTCCCACGTTTTTAGAGAATGACACATTGCCTTTGGGGCTTTCCACAAAAATGAGTTATAACTCAATTCAAAACTAAATGGTCTAAAATTACTGAGCGAACAACTGAGGGAATTATATCACTGCACTGTCTACTTCTGTGGGTTATTCCACAAGTTTCTCAGTCTCCTTCTTATATATCGGAGTCACAGGGAGAAGAATCGATATCAGTTCTGCGTTTAACAAAAACTTGGAAAAATCCAGTCAATAATTTCACCCTGACCACCATTTGACCCTCAGGCAAGAAACAATTAAACAATTATTTTCTTAACACTGAATATTGTTTTAAACGCCACTGAATACGAGGTTGTTGTCTCTGTCGGATGTCCATATCATCACAGATGGCCTTTGCAGAAGTAAACAATGGACTATTTCAGGAAAGACAACACTTTTAGCCTCAGGGCACTAAACAAGAACAGGACACTGGGGAAAAAAAGACAAAGGAACACAAAATACACGCAAGTCACCAAACATCACTAAATCCAGGCTGAAAAACCCCAAAAAACAAAACCATGAAAAATTAAAAAATCTTATTTCTTAAGCAAACGATACACATCTTTCAAAACAGAAGGATTTCCTAAATCACGTGCTGGAACATTTCCAAAAAAAGACTCTGGTCTCTACGGCAACCCGGATATGGGGTGAGAGTGGCCTTTGTCTGCAGAGGACTGTTTGGCATCTCCACTTAGCTCGAGTTCCTGTTCGAAAACAAAGGGGAGCAGAGCAGAGCACTTTACAACGGGGGGGACAGCTTGGCCAGCCATTTGTCTAATGAGCAATCACTCACACCCTGTTGCAAGGCCATATGCTAGTTTGAATACAGCTAGTTCCCCCGTGTGGAAAGCCTAAAAGCTGTTTTATCACTTACTGATGATTCTTGTGTGTGGCGTGCACACACAAATATCACGCACTTGGCGAAAGTTCAACAAAATGAAAAAGAAAAATAGCAAAAAAACCAAATCAAAAAACAACAGTGTAACCTACTTTGTGTTACAGGCTGGGGTTTCAGTGCAATGCAAAGATCAAAACAAAGCCTTGAGGATAAAGCATGTGAACGTTTGTGTTTTTGTGGAAGCCGCAGATAAAAGAGATAACGGCATACTGTATATTTGAGGCCCCACTGCAAAACAAGTTGATGTAAGTAAACCAAAAGCATGTTAGCAATACTGAATGTATCAGAGAAATTAAAAGATTATTCCAGTTTGTTTGGATCTCAGTGGATCGCGATTTTGTCTTTAAATACTGAACTGTAAAGGAGGAGCTAAAGCTCGCCTTTCATTCCAGGGTAGATAAGAACTAGATTAATGTTTGTGGTGAGATTGTTGAAAATGAGCTTTTAATTCCACCACATTTCCTTATTTAAAAAAAAAAAAAATCCTCAAGTGAAAGCTCAAATCAGACCTCAGATGGCATCACATAATAACTATAAGGATCGAGCAAACATCACAGAGATTATTGGAAGCAGAAACTTAACTAGAAAATTAAACTAGCTTTAAACACACCTTACATTTTGATTAAACTAACTGAAAGTTTAAAAACCAGACTTCAGGGAAAGAAACTCCGAAATAATAGAGAAGCAGAAGAAGACTATTTCATTTTAGATCATTGTGCATGTATCCATCATTAAAGGTTTATACATTAAATGTCTTTAGACGTCGTCAGTTTTATCAGATTTGTTAAGACAATTATGAGGTGGTACTAGTTTAGGTCCAGAGTGTCTACATGCCTGTGAGTCAGCTGCTGCTACTGTATGTGCATGGGTTGGTATATTGGTTTATACATGCATACTTTACAGAATACAGGAAGACAAGGATTGTTGTTATTGCTGAAATTATTGTTACTATTAGCATTTATTGTCAAAGGAGCTTGCAAAGAAAAGCGTCTGGACTTCTTTAAGTTACTTGAAGACGTTTCACCTCTCATCTGAGAAGCTTCTTCAGTTCTAAAGTCAAATGGTGGGGAGTCCCAGATATAAACCTAGTGGGAGTAACCCCCCACAGAGGGACAAAAGGACCCCCTGATGATCCTCTAATCGCCTGAGCCAAGGTGTGAAACTGGGTGTGGGTTCCAATAAGCCAGAGTTTTGGGTGAGTTCATTGTGAAACCTGGCCTCCACCATTTGACCTTAGAACTGAAGAAGCTTCTCGGATGAGAGGTGAAACGTCTTCAAGTAACTTAAAGAAGTCCAGACGCTTTTCTTTGCAAGCTCCTTTGACTACGATGACCTGGATGACTGAGAACCTTCACAGACATTATCATTTATTTTGTCCCATCTTTTATTTGATCACTGGGGGAACATGATTGAACCCACTCAAACAGCAGATCTTCGCACAATTTGCATTACACTCATTTTTCTATCCCCACAATCCTCCTTTTCCATTCATTGTTTTCCTATTTGCGCTGTTCTTTTGAGTCTTCTATATCCTTGTCCTGGATTTGTCTCTTTCAATTGCTGTCCTGCGGTAAAAGTAAAACTAAAGTTAAAAAAAAAAACTGAAAAGAAAAGAAACTCAAATATAAAGCTGGTTCAAGGTAAAACTGAAAGTGACCCCACCCAACAATGTTGAAATAAAAAAATAAAAATAAAAGAGGAAGACATGTTTATAAGTGAAACCAGGAAGCCAGTCTAGACTGGATGTTTAAATCTTATATCCTGGCTTGTATTTTTTCCTCCTTTAAGTTTATTTATTAATGTGAATGTTTGTTTCTTAGATCAATCAAACCAGCAGTTCCTCCACTATAAGGGAGTGACTCGAATGAGTGACAAAACATTACTCCCACTGAAAACAACGCCCAGATGAACAAAATCCACTTTCCTGTATTTCCTTAGCTGAACAACTGAGCATGCATCAAGGTGTGACTCCTCATATATAAAAGCTGAACTCTTCATGTATGATTCTAAATCAAATTTAGATCTTAAATCTTTGCAAATGAACCTCAGCTGTAACGGTCGAATCCGAATTCACATGACTCATCAGAGCAGAGTGCAGCAGAGCATCTCGTGGGCTAAAGCGGTCCTTTATATGCTCAATTTTACATAACATTATTTCCATGAAGCAGATTCACCATCCCACCCCTCTTTGCTGCAACTCCATATCCACACAAAGCTCTGTATACAGGTAGCAGCTACTGTGCCACAAAAAAGCCGATGTCAAAATCCTCTTCCTTATGAAAATCAAATTAGAGAACATATTTTCTGGCACTTACGGCACAGAAGACTTACAAATGAAACCGTTACTGCTGGTTTCTATTTTGTTTATTCTTGTTTACATCTATAAAATAACATTTTAATAGTTTTTGCTGCACATACACGTCAGTTTAGAGTTCACTCTGAAATCTGTTACTCGTATTGTCCAGATTGGGCTGGAGTCAAACCTAAACTTTTGCTTGTGTTAAGTGAATGCGTTAACCACTACACTACAGAGCCACTATCACTCAAACCATTTTATACTATTAGTTAAAAAGCACCAGATTTGCTGTTATCATCTCCTGAATAACACATCCTTGCCACTTACAAAAAACCTCTGCATCAGTGTTGGTATAACAGCAGAAGAAGTCGAAAGAGGAAGCAAAGCGATCAGAGATTTCTTCAAAGTTTTCTCCCAAGTGTTTGAGCTTTTCAAGCTGCTGCATGGCGGTAAAGACCAATACAATCACACCCTTCCATCTTCAACCCAACCATGCCGGCTGCACATCAGCTCACAAAAAAAAGAAAATCAAACAGCTATGGTGCCACTTTTGGCACATGCCGCCATCCGCAAGGGCAATAATACGAAAACCATAAAAGGACCGTTAGATTTGCAGTCCGATCATAGCCATAGAGAAGTTCAAAGGTGGTAATGATCTTGCAACCAAAGATAGCTTGGGAAAATTCCAAGATGGTCATAGCATGGAAAGAAAGAAAGAGCAGGAGTTGCAACTGTGCGTGTCATAGCCTCCAGTTCAGCAGCCATTATCACTGCACAGTCTACATCCAACAAACCTGATGTCATTGCCAGGTTTATTAGATTCATGCACAGTGTGGCTTGACCGTAAGGCGCCTGAAGGGCACCCAACAAGTGACAGCTTGAGCATTAACACACACGTTGCAATAAACTAAAATGAAAAGTTTAAAATCAATACTTATGTAACTGAAAACAGCTCGACTTTGCTCATGATCTTACATGTCACTTGCACATGTAGCACATATTATTTGCTTCACTGGATGCTTTTTATGCTTCCATGTATGACTGACTGCAGCTGATGTGTCTGGGTCTAACATCCCCTTTAACCTTTCAATCCATACGTGTCTGCTGCTCTGCTGTGTCTGGAATACTAATGCTACAAATGCCAATGCAAATCAGGGACTAACAAAGACCAGTGCAAGACTGCTATGATAGCAAAGGGACAAAAGCACGTCTACCTCTTTGCAGGACCGGCTTCTCACACACACACACACACACACACACACACACACAGGTTCTTGCTCTAGCACTGTGCCTCCTGTCGGCGATAACAATGGTTTTGCGCCTGTGCTGTCAGCATCTTACTGAAAAGAGTCTGTCAACAACCTCTTTATGCAGCGCCTCTCAAACAATTTTAAGTGTGTTGAAGTGGAATTATTGTTGGATTTGCTAGAAATTATTCATGAAAACACCCCCACGTTCCAGACATATACTGAGGAAAATGTAAAGGAAACACATAAATATAAGGTGAAAATGAAAAACTGCGCGTGTGCCGCTTTAGCAGATAAAACACTACCGTACCATGTGTATCTGCTTGTTCCTCGTCTTCGTTCAGGTGAAGCTGATGACTTCTCTCGCTTTTCTCTCCTCTCCTGTTTTCATGGGCTGTTGGAGAGAAGCACAGCAGAAGGAGCACAGGTCAAGACTGAGGTAATGAGATGAATGAACAGTGAAGCAGCGGCGAAGAGAAAGAAAAGTGGTACATTTGTCTTGGTGCACGTAAGTCATCTGAGCAGAGTAAGAGCGAGAGCTTGGAAAAAAAAAAACAGAAAAAACACAGAAAATAAAATTCTAGGACACTTAAAATGACCGAGTTTGCATTTATTATGTATGAAGCGCTCACTCCCCGCAGTGCTCCAATCTAGGACTGTAACAGTGTTTTCTCTGTGTGAATTTTTCCACTTCTCTGCTGGAAGGCAAAATTAAACAGGGACAGAACAGGAAAATGCACTGCCTTTAGTCGCAGCAACCCAGACCAAAGTTCTGGGCAGGTAAAATTTTAATATCTGCCTCGAGGTATTAGAAACTGTGTATCTTCTCACTAATTAACTATCCTTTATTAGAAAACCCAACACACCACAATCTCCTCATGCAGTTTGCGACTTGACCTTGATGAGCATTTGAACTCATGCATTATTCACTGGAAGTAGAATACCTTGCTTTCTTACCGCACGTTGCTGGCTTTAACTGTCAGTGTAAGATACGTCTCCAGCCGAGTGTGTCTAATGAGCATAAATGCTTTAAACTTTTTCCTGTTTCTAAACTGCTTTGCCACAACTGTCTCCCAGCTGAAAATAACGATATCGCAATGAGAGCCAATTAAATTGGTGGTATTTCAGCCTCCATATACAAAAATAGGCAGCAGCACAGTTTTGACTGACAATACTTTGGAGCCAGTTTCAAAGCACTGGCACTGACAACTACCGCATCAAATATGGAGAGAGCTGCCTACGAAGACATGAACGGCAAGCGGCTGTTGCCACATTAGATGGTGAAATACAGGCAGGGTATTCTCATTCTGACAGAGGCTCGGGGATGGAGAATATCCCAAGAGTATTCTGGCTGATAGAGCCAGCCACATCATCCCGCAGACACACCATATTGCCAGCAGACATCAGATTCACCAGGACACAAAACCTAACTGACGTTGCCAGCCCCATATAGAATAGAAGGCGCTGATTGCATCTGGAAAAGGCAATCAAAGGCTGACTGAGGAGAGTGGACAAATCTGAGAAGTGGGGAGATGCACTGGAATGATACACTCCCTTATCTAAGCACCCTGAACTCAGACAATACAAGGTACACGTGCTCAGGAAATCATTAACATCCTTACAGTGGATACGCATGCATGGGCAGCCTTGTTGAGTGAGTCTTATAGAAAATATTCACCATATGGTTTAGCTCAGAGATCCCCAGGTAACGCAACACTGTAATCCTTTTCAGTTTTGCAGCAGATTATAACAAACAGCAGCATATATGTAAGTAACTCTCGTCATTACGGTTTGTAATCAGGTACAGAGCGGTCAGATTTTACCATGAAGCCTGTTGCAGTGGCAGTCTCTTTTGAACCCCTGTTTAGAGAGTTATTAGCCAGTGAAGAGCAACAGTGTTGAGGGTCTGCATTATTTTTTGGTTTCCATGGAAACCCTTCCATGGGAAAGTGGAGCACCAATAGGATCGCAGAGCCTCAATGAATCGCTTATGGGGGGGGGGTGCGAAGAGAGATCAGCGCAGGCGGCTGAGAAAGCACAACAATAGGACGAAACCTCGAGGGGAGGACTAGAAAGGCCAGGCCACTGAGGGTCCAACAAAGAGAACGAGTCAACACTAGAGAAAAGGTTTCATCTACATCCGCTCGATGACTTTCCTTTTAAAGGAAATCTCCCTTGCCAATTTGTCACTGACATTTAAGCGCCGAAGCACTGTGGGCAGTTTAAACATCAAGGCAGCCACTAATTGATTAGTCTGTGCTGTTATTTCAGGCTCTGGCAATATTATTGCATCATCAACATCTATCTTGTGTGCAAGCCATCAGCACATGATAAATCACGTGCTTCAATACCACTCACAATAGAGATAGCAGGGGAAACTGTAGTATCATAATGCAGTAAGAATATACTCCTTATATAAACACTGCCCTCACCTTTCCAGGCATTTCTCAATACAGTCTAATATCCATGGCCATTCTGAGTGTCAGTGCTTACGCAGATAACCGCTGAAAGGGCTGAAAGGGAATTAGAACAAATTCATTTTGGTTGAAGCACCAGTACTTAGTGAGTACTTATGAACTATGGATATCAAGCTTCTATTCCCTCCTTTTTTTTGTTTTGTTTTTTTTAAAACGAAATTGATGATTTTTGTGTGCATAAGGACAAATGCCTTCAATAAAAATGCTCAAAAGCCTCCGTATGTTACTGCCATTTGTCAGCTTCTCTGTCTCTTGCATCATCTGTGATGCCAGATTGATTCTTTTAAACATGCAGAAACCTCAAGAACTGAACAATGAACCCACCACAACGTGCCAAAATCTGCAGTTCCTCCAATCGGCACTTGAGGCCAATTTCAAAAGTGAGTCAAACCAGATGGAGTCCACTGTTAAAATGCATCACTTTATAGAAGAAAAAGACACATCTATAGCTTTGTACAAAGAAGCTTTTGGTCTCTATAACTAATACCCACCTTCATAAGAACTGTAAGGTGAGTTCATCTTTTCAATAACTCATCAAGTTGAAGCACAGCTCCCCCAAAAACTGCTGCTGCTGAATGAAACTCTCTTTGAAAGCATCCTCACAAACAGCATCAAGGTGCGGTGCAGAAGCTGCACAGCTGCTGAGCAGAAGGACCTACACTGTTGGTGAAGACTGCCTAGCATGTGGTAGGGTTGGAGCTATGACACCACAGAGATGTCTACACTAACCGTCTGAAGAAGGCAAAAGCCTCAATTCAGACACTTTCCCCTCCGGTCAGCCTCGATTTGAACTTCAGCCATCAGGCAAACAGATAGACAAACAAATTAATACAGTCCCACACAAGCTGAGCTTCCCCCGAGCTATGGCCTTCATCACCCCCACCCAACCCCCCCATACACTAGAACAACATGCACTGACAATAACTTTCAGGACTATCTTTGCACCCCTATATAACCACTCCATCTTGAATAATAATCTATTTATGTTCATTTTTCCCGGTGAACATAGGAGAGATGGCAGTCTAAACATCGGTATACTTGTATAACAACAATAAAGTATTTTCGATTCCATTCAAACTTCACTAATGCTAAATGTTTGAGTTATTAGGGCCTGACAGCTTTGAGTGGCACTGACAGCTGTAGCTGCTAGCTGCCTGCGAGGCTTCACCACAGCTGAGTCACTGAACACAGTCGACCACATTGATTTTTAATAATCTAACATTACACGCATGACTTTCTGTGCTCATCCAAGACACGTTGATTTAATAACATTTTTTTAAGCACAGGCCAATTTGCATGTTAGGCAGGAAACCTTTTGTGACATGTCAGAAGTCAGAGCACAGCACCCAGTTTGAGCTGTGGCACTTCCTCTGAGGAAAGGAAGTGGAAAGGACAACAGTACAGGAATAGACAGTATTTCCATCTACACATTATAATTGGGTTTAACTTCAACTTCTCACTAATGATGACAAAGAGCAAACCCCTGAGCTTTACAAGGAACTCCAAATTTGGAGATAATAACCTAAGGGGCGGTTTACGGCTCAAATCCAACTTTCATAAAGACACTTAAAGGAAAAATCTACAGCTCTGGATGTCATTCCTCCCTGGTGATCTTTCGCCATATACATCAAACTCTAATATTACAGAAATGAGAAGGAGGCCACTTGCCGGCAGCTATACATCTCCTGAGCGTCCTCTTTAATGAGGGCAATGCTGAGGCAGAATTATCGCCTTACTCCATCTGGATTTATTGATCTAACAGTGCGAGTCAACTACCAGAGACAAAGATAAACCAGCACGATGGAGAAACAATCCCTGCACTGATCAGAGGGCATCCAACAGCTAATCACTCACCCTTTCCTCTCTGGCCACAGCAAACCCAATTCTTCTTTGTTCCTCACGCTACAGTAGGTGCTCCGGGGAGGTTACACGCGGGGCAAGAGCGTATTCATGCATTTGGGGTGCACTATTTTTCCAGCTAAAAGATGCAGACTGAACTCATTAAGCAAGCCTTGTGTTTTCTCAGTGTTAATCGCTTTGAGCTAAATGGGAACCTGATGAGAATGCAGCTCTTGGAAGTGTGTTTGGAGGGTGCTATTTTGATGTGGATGAAAGATGACACTGTGTCCAACCTCTGTGGCAAACATTAGCCAGGGCTCGTCTCTATTCGCCAGGTTTTTCCGGCAGGAGCTTGTACCTCTCACCTCTGCAAAGAACAGCGAGACATGTCTTACACAGAGCCTTTCAGGTGTGCGACTTGCTTCTCTAAAAACACAACAGCAATTTCTCTCTTGTGACAAAGTGATGAAAAAAAAAGCAGTTGAACTACTTATTTTCTTTAACCCATGCCTGTCTAACTTAACCAGCTGCTTTGTGCACCACCACACTTTCACCCTACTTCCCAGGCCCCCAAGTCTAGCCCTCTCCTTATCTCCGAAGAGCCAGGGGCCTGGGGAGGGGGCATCAAAATACCGCTTTGAAGTCAAGCGATTAAATCAAATCAAATCAAATCAAATCACTTTTATTGTCACATCACATGTGCAGGCACACTGGCACAGCACATGCGAGTGAAATTCTTGTGTGCGAGCCCCACAAGCAACAGAGATGTGCAAACACAACAACACAAACGAGCAAAATACAAGAATGGCCAACCTGAAACTAATAAATATATGTACAATATATAATAGTGTATGCATTTCTGGATGTGTATACTAAATATTTTCCTACGTGTGTGTGTGTGTGTGTGTGTGTGTGTGTGTGTGTGTGTATACACATTTTTACAAATTAAATAGTAAAAAAAATAAAAATTAAAAAAAAAAAAAATAATAATAATAATAATAAAATATATAAAATATACAGAGTTGAATATGCGCAAAACAAGTGGCATTTATATACAGTGTGGAGTGCATAATGTTGAAGTTCCAGTAGTGAAGCTGAGGTGTCTATGAAGTGTTCAGCAGTCTGATGGCCTGATGGAAAAAGCTGTCTCTCAGTCTGCTGGTACGGGACCGGATGCTGCAGAACCTCCTTCCTGATGGAAGCAGTCTGAACAGTTTATGGCTGGGGTGACTGGAGTCTTTGATGATCCTCCCCGCTTTCCTCAGGCAGCGCTTCCTGTAGATGTCTTGGAGGGAGGGAAGCTCACCTCCAATTATCCGTTCAGAGCACCGCACTACTCGCTGGAGAGCTTTGCAGTTGTAGGCGGTGCTGTTGCCATACCAGGTGGTGATGCATCCAGTGAGGATGCTCTCAATGGCACAGTGATAGAAGGTCCTGAGGATGCGGGGGCTCATGCCGAATCTTTTCAGTCTCCTGAGAAAGAAGAGGCGCTGCTGCGCCTTCTTCACTGTTTTGTTTGTGTGTACTGACCACGTAAGATCCTCAGCCAGATGTACGCCAAGGAACCGGAAGCTGCTCACTCTCTCCACAGCAGCGCCGTTGATGGTGATGGGGGTGTGTACTTCTCTGCACCTCCGGAAGTCCACTATTAAAGAGGAAACCTGTCGAATTGGGATGATGGGGCTAAGGTTGGGAGAGGAGGAGGATCAGTAAGAGGGACAGGAAAGGCTGTGAATACTGAGAGCTCGGGACCCATGGGACACAATTAAGAGGAAGGTTTTTTTAGTGAGGGTTACAAAAACACAGAAAGGATAGCAGCAGTGCACCCTTCCAAGCCAAGGTAAGAGTTCATTACTAGATACACAAAGGGGGAGGGGGCTGAGGCTGCTAAATCCAGTTTGTTCACCGCCAGAGGTGCGAGCTGTCGAACAGCCACAGGATAATCATTTTCCAACCCACAGAAATCCCTCAGTCAGTAAGTCTTGAGAACTGTGCAGAAGTGAGCTCAGGGAGCTTCAAATCTAAGAGGAATTTGGAAGAAAATCCAAGCTGCATGCACAGAGAGGAAGTTAGCACAGTTTTCATAAAGTGTTTCGTGTACACAAAAAGAAACAACGCCAGATCTGCGCTCAGTTCAAACTATTAGATCAGACTATTGTAGACATTTTTTTCATTAGTAGAGCTGTAACATGGGATGTATACTGATACAACTGATACCAATCCCATTATTGATTCCGTTTACTTTTTAGTTCTTGATTACCGTCCCTTTTTGATCTATGTGATCTCCAAGTCTATATACAGCATACAAACAGTGCTTGTTTGAGGTTTGTAAAAGTTTCATATCATTGTTTTGCTGCATGTAAGTCTTACAACAGCATGCCCGTACTGATGAAAGGAATTGATTAGCTGGAAGGCAAACGATTCTGATAGATTCTGATCGATTAGACCAGGGGTGCCCAATCCTGGTCCTCGAGAGCTACCGTCCTGCAGCTTTTAGATGCATCCTTGTTCCCACACACCTGAATCAAATGAATGGCTTGTTATCAGGCCCTTGCCAAACATGATGGCATGCTGAAGAGATCAAACCATTTGATTCAGCTGTGTTGGAGTAGGGATGCATCTAAAAGCTGCAGGACGGTAGCTCTCGAGGACCGGGATTGGGCACCCCTGGATTAGACCATTTGGAAACCATTCTCAGCTGGTTCCGATCACTAATTGTTGTTTTATTTATCAATCCCAGTTAAAGGTCCTAAAGCTCAATGCAGTGTCTGCACATTGATATTTTGAATCTTTGCAACAAAACCCAAAGCTTCTGAAAACATAA
Source organism: Copadichromis virginalis (assembly GCF_057382275.1). Lineage (NCBI taxonomy): Eukaryota > Metazoa > Chordata > Actinopteri > Cichliformes > Cichlidae > Copadichromis > Copadichromis virginalis. The sequence continues at coordinate 16,325,820 of NC_140624.1, forward strand.
AATAAACACCATTTACTAACAATTTAAAATATGGAACTTTTGGCAGCGTCTCCTGAGTAACTGACAGCCTATTTTTTGTTGGTCACTTACAGCTATAGCAATGACAGCTTGTCAGTCAGCCTGCACATACAGATCAGGCTCGATGCTGCAAACAGAAGACCGTTTTACAAAATGATGTATTATGCATGTATAGAACAAATACAGATATCTGCTGCACCTAAGAGACTGAAATATATTATGAATCAGCTACATTTTGTACAACAGCGTATGATATCCTGACTCCCCCCGAAGCACGCTGTAGAAATATTGGCCTACTGTTGTCCTATACACCCAACAAGCTACTTTAAAAAAAAAAACAAAACATCTGGAAACCATTTCTAGGCTTCACTTAAATGTTTCTGCAATACCGTGAGGTAATAGTGTTTTTTGTATAGCTGTGAAGATCTGATTCCCTACATCTCTGAGAAGAGATGTAGAAATGGCAGAGAGAAACATCCTGTACCTGTGAGATTAGCTGCCATGGGATATGATCTTTCTCACCTTGACCTTTCTGTCAGCTGAAGCTCATGACTCTATTTAGTGGGTCATGAGCGGTAAACATCATAATGCAAAAGAGACACAAGAAGTGGAAGCAAGAATATGTGCGCAATGGGACCAGATGAAACTTATTTTCATGATTAAAACCAGGAGGAGGAGGAGTGACTTGGACTCCTTCCTCTTCTGAAACGTCCATACGCTTGACAGGCTGTGCCAAGCCAGTGATGTTTTGCTTTTGTTAATCTGAATTTGCTCCATGCCCACTTTGTAACAGTTTGTACATCACACTGCCGCATGAATGAAAACAAAAACTTTTGGCACAACTAACGTATAAATCCCAAAAAGGAGCAATGTCTGGATCACTGCCTGGTACTTACAGCATCAGATCTGGTTCCAATTCTTAATGGTTTTCACTACATACCTTGGTGAACACACCCCAGTGAAGCTTCCTACTTCAGAAATAAGATGATGATGATGCACCGACTGACAAAAACTATTTTGTCGGCGTATTTTAAGTTCTAAAACCGCTGTTTGCAAGTTGTTGTTGTGTTCAAACAAGGGGAACAATGCTGTAAAGGCTGGGCTATAACAACACATGTTGGGCTTATTAGCGTGCAAACATGTGGGTCGCATTACTAAAGAAAAAGTACAAACACACACAGAGAAAGACTGCAGGACATCCTGATATATATCCAGGATCTGATGTCATTTTGATTTCATACCTCAAAGAGATGCTTAATGTGAACAAAAATAATCCAGATAACATAAATATACATACATACATTTTTGACTCTCCTTTAGGTTTGTAAACACAGCAAAAACCCCTTGTTTACTATATTTATAAAAAAAAAGAAATATGCTTGAATTTTATAATATTTTTTACATTTGCCTGCAATTAAGACTGTGACATGTTGGTTTCATCTTGCAGTAAATTATGTGAATGTCAAAACCTTTTGAGCCCAATTTATTGAGAAATAAAGAAAAACATTAGCCATTTCAGCATAAGCCAGTTAATCACAGCGTGGTTTGGCAGTTTTCTGCGGCTGACAAACACCGAGGCATTTATTCGGGTTGTCCAGCAGCTTTTTCCATCCATCAGACGCATGTTGGGAAAATTAAACATGGTTTTTAAAATAATCACACCCGGCAAAACCAGTTCAACATTTAATCTGTTAAGAGTTTTCATTTAGGTGAATTCAACAACGGCTTTAAATTGAAACTCCTAAACCAGAGACATGCAATACAAGCAACACAAATACTCCACATGCCTGATATGCAGCAGCACGTTATGACTCCTCCTCCTTCCAAGGAAAGATGGTAGCCTTCGTTTTTGTGGACTTTGCAGAGGGCTGCACGGGAGCAGTAAGGCAGGTGTCCCACTGGGTTATGAGAGCCAGAAGCTTTGCATCTGGATCATTTCCTCGGCACACAGGCTCCACACTGGGAACTCCTCATAAAGCTGCACATATGCCAAAGAACCCTGTATCCCTCAGAATTCCTCATCCATGTCGGCCTGTATGTGGCAGCTGCGGTAACAAGCAGCAGGTAACAAGCTGTGACAAACTCACAACTGAGAGCGACACATGTGTTTTGTCTCTCACACTGTCAAATATGCCTGCGCTAATAGCCAAATACCGTGGAAGTGTGTTTCAGCGTGAGCCAGAAAAAAAAATCATTTTATCACCATGAGAGCAGGGTGCGATTCATGGCGGGAGGATTACTGGAGCAGCGGACGAATGATGAAACCTGGATAAAGTATAAGTACAAAGTGTGTGAGTAAGACTCCTGCTCACTGCAAAACCTTTCCACACCGGTTCACTCTACGCTCGATTCTCCTCGGACAAAGCTGAGAGATATCTGAATGAAAGAGGAAGCCAGGAAGGCAATGAAATGTGGAAAAAGAGGGGGAATGGAAGCTGGACTATTGCCACGGTCCAATCTCGTGAAAATGCAGAAGTGCTTTGAGAAACATTCCTTCAATAGGCCGAGGGAACCTAGTGAGACTCCTGACGATGAGGAGACGTCAGGAGAAATCATGCTTGGCTAAACACAAAAAGCACTCAGAGAAATGAGATTTAATCTGCTGATCTTAGAGTAAATTAGCCAGATGTAAACAGCCAGTGCCATTTGTGAGAAAGTTCACTTCCACAGTCCTGCTGCTTGGAAAAACGAAACACCAAATATCACCAATGAAATAAACTCTGCAAACACTGCTTTTTTTCTTTTCTTTTTTTTCTTTTTTTTATTAAAGGTCAACATGAAACTTTCACAAGACACGGACATCACAAATGTGGGAATCTGAGGGTTAAGGTTAACAGGCCACACTGAAACACTTTCTCCCTGAGAATGATCTGCCTCCAGTCCTGAGATGTGGGAAAGGGAGTTTATGCAATTACATCACATTGATTTATGGGAGAGGGAGGAAAGATAGGGAGAGGATGGAAACTGAGCTGCTTGGAGAGGCTCCAAGATTAAGTCCCAGAAGAAACACAAGTCAATAGATTTACACCACAGAACATGATGGATCTGAGACAATCGTACGGGGAGGACTGTGGTCGTAGAAGCACGGGCAACACGGTGAGGTCAAACCCATCTGAAATTATTGGTTTCGATTTAAAACTAAAAAAAAAAACAACAAAAAAAAAAAACCCAAAACGCTAAACTATGAAAACAGACATAATTGTAATGCAGACTCTTCTCTGCGAACCTGCTCATGGTTGCACACGCCAATAACAAGCTCAGAATAGCAATCACACCGCTGCTGATATACTTTTAATTCTCTCAACTCAACTGAACTCAAGCAGAGGGACTGATGCAGATGCTGCTGATGCCGTCTTGAGTATTAATTGGGATGGTGATGAAATTGTGAGTAATGCGCTCAAGCGTGCACTGCAGCTTTTGCGGGGTAGCACAGGCTAACAGTTATAAATAAATAGTCCACTTAGTGCTCCCACAGTCCTGAAACAGGACCACAGGAGTGACCACCGCTGGGATATTTATGGCGAAACACATTACAGATTATGTGTTTATTTAAACGTCTGACTGATTTTAAAATGAAAAAAAAAAAAAAAAAAAAAAAAAAGACTGTGATGCACATTCAGCAATCCTGCGAGCTGAAGCAGAGGAGTACTGCAGATCAAAGGTATCCAAGGGGTCTGTTATATAGTCTTAACAACAACAAAAATATATCTACAAACAGCTGCAAACAACATTTAAGCCTAGAGAACAAATATAAGATGCAACTCATTACTTTTCACGGCGTGGGACTTGTGTTTATGTGAGCCACCAAATGGTGAAGAGATGAACAAAGCAGAGGGAGATTACAGATGATATCCCGTATAATGAGCTGTGGTGATGCAGGAGGAGATATGGAACGCTTTCTTTTCTTTCCTTTTTTTTCTTTAAAGTTGCTGTCTGCAAAGTCTTGAGCTTCTTGGAAGCACAACACACATTTGGCTCAAGCCAAAAGCAACAGGATAAATATATAGACACACGGAGCTGACCAAATATTTGAAGGGGGGTGTTTTGAAAGCTCAGTGTATAGACTCCACGGCCGCACCCGATGTGGCAAATAGCTCACCCTGAGATGTTTTGAGTGAGGAAAGGGTAGACATCTGTTCCTTATTTAAAAAAAAAAAAAAAAAAAAAAAAAAAAAGGGGGGGGGGGGCTTGTCCATTTCCAAAGTGCCTGCAAAGATAAGCAAAAGTGGTTGTGATAACTGCCCGCTATATTGGCTTTCCTCTGCCTCATTGTTTCTTTTGTGAGACCAAATTTTAAGCATTAAAAGGAATTCATCTAAAAGCTGTTTTATCTTTGTTAAATCCTGTTTTGTCATCTGTCCAATTAAAGCAGCAGTCTGGAGCCAGCAGCAGAACCACCATTTTTTTTTTTTTTTTAAGCTAAAAAGAACCTTTACACGTCCAGGGGTTTTCACAGACACCCACAAAATTACTTTGGCTTCATAGTCGGTGCCGAGATATTTCATATGGGATCTGCCTCCTGCCAAGCGTTATCGGGAAAGACGATCTGGCAAGCGATCCTCCGGGGTGCAAACTCTTGGAAAATTGCCTGAGCTGTCTGTTTTGTCCTCAAACACTTCACACTTGTGAGCGTCACAACCAGGTGGTCAAGAGTACATTGGACCACTGTGCGAGCAGCCTGTCATCTTGACGTGAGACGAGTGACAAAACGAGCGGGAAGCCAGCCAAGCTCACCTGATGTTCCACTGAGGGGGGAAAAAAAATCTCCAAGTGTGTCTGGTGTTCTCGCTTTTTGAACATTTAAATCGATGAGCACTGCAGCCAATTTGATTTCACAGACTGGAGACACCTGTCCTGCCTGTGCTATCTTTGACAAACACACGTGAAGGTGATCCCTGGATGCTGGTGTCAGAAATGTTGGAATCAAACACATTTTCATAAAAATATCAAATGCTTTAATATTACTTTAAATAATTAAACAGTGGCCAGCTTTTTCAATTCCACAGACTCTCTTCTCAAGCTTCAAAGCAAAGAAGCAACAGAGAGTTACGGATTAAGGAAAAGGGAATTATGCTTCATGGTTTGCCTGTGTTTACCCTAATAACTATTAGTGAATAAAAACTATTTTACCATGAAGAACTACAAAAGAAAAAAGAGATCTATTTTCTTCTTAGAAAACGCATGACTTCTTAAGAATTCCTCTTGGAAGTTGCAAAGCCACAGAGAATATTAAATGCAGCACATTTCCTTCATACTAATGGTGTGGTTTGCTTGTGGCTGCAACACATCAGCTGGGGTTGACGTACCGTTTGCCCAAAGGACAGAGGCCGGGTTTTAGTGCACTGACCCATGAATGCTGTCTCGAGCACGCCGCACTTTTAAAGAGGCAGCAGGTTAAAAATTTCATAAAGCGCCATGAAAAAGTCATGAGGCAGCAGTGCGTACCGTCTTTGCCGTCTAATTGTTTTCGCCTTTGAGGAGTAAAAATAACAGTCTACACCGTGTACATCTGATCTGCTGTTAAAAGGCAATTACTCAGTCAGACGTGAAGGGGGCAGACGTTCAGCACGCAGGGAGGCTGTCCAAGAACCATCACTACGATCTTCACACAGGCCTACTCTGGATTGCTGGAGGATGCTGGTTCACTTGGACAACCTCAGTTGGCTTTGAGGGATACATTGCGAGCAACAGTTCAGCTTCAGTTTTCAACCACATGTAGTCCAACAGTGCGACTGTGTGCAATAAACAAGGACGACGCTGAAGGGAAGCTAAATCCGGCAAGGAGCACACCTGTGTCACACTCGTAAGACGCTCCATAACCTCAGGCGACAAAACGTTATTGCACGAGTAAAGCGAATCACAAGCAAGCCTACAAAATGTAAACAGAAAACAGCGGAGGCAGACGCCCGCCACATAAACTGCCACGACTTTTAAAGATTTTCACTTTCCTGTTAACAAGCTCGAGGTAAATGCAGTCGTCTCTCTCAGAGGCTTGTGATCATGGTGGGAGAGAGACCGTTATTGCCCCCCCCCCCCCCCCCCCCAAGTTTCCCCAGGTACAGCTTCTAACCTGCTGCGAGCTTTTTTTTTTCTTTAATTAGAAAAAAACGATCTGTGGCCTTGATGCCCTGGAAGCTAACAGGGAGCCCGTATGTCTAATAGACCTGTGGCAAGTCTGACCCTGTGGGAGGGCCTGTAACATTGCTGTTATTCCACAGGAGCTACAGGGGGGAGCAGCACTGTGGACGAGGTGTGTGGGCTATAAAGACAGCAAAGCCAGCCAGCTGACAGGAAAAGGGACTGAAACGTGAATATGAACGCACATAATCAGTTTGCAGTGAAAGAATCACATTAGCCTACTTACGTCTCTTGAAGTTTACAACGTTTTCTTCCAGGTTAAAATAAAGAAATCTCTGCTTAGCTAAGGTTCCCCCCCCCCGTGCGATTCAAAACATTTCACCCACATTCAAGCAGATATGAAAGACATATGCAGTAAATATGAAGCAACCCCATTTTCCACTAGAGTTGTAGCAGCAGCACCCAGGCTGCAGGTGTGTGTGTGTGTGTGTGTGTGTGTGTGTGTGTGTGTGTGAGAGAGAGCTTCATGTGCACTTGTGGTTTTGTATTTGAGGTTTGTATGGGTATAACTGACTGGAACAGCAAAGTGTTATTAACAGACCGGGATGCAAACCCATATCACGCTGAATATAAATCTCCAAAAAGCACTCTATAATTCAGCCACTTTGGAAAAGCAACAGACAGCAAACAAGACGACGTCACACACCAACCAAGCGTCCGCTCTGTATCATTAAACCTGATGCGACTCCACCCTCGCCGCTTTGTTTCCCCGACTTCCAATCAGAATGTAAATGTTTGAAAAAGTGAGTTAATGAGGTATCATCCAGCACCAACATGCCTTTAATTTGTTTACAGTGATAATGACCTAATTATCTGGGTCATCATTAACAACCTGCTGTCCATCCCTACGATAATTTGTACGCTCTAAATTGCCAAATCAATTTCTGACAAGAGCAAGTGTGTTTGTATTTGCAAGCAACAATTATCATATCACATTATACTGTGTAGCCCGTCGTCAGTGATTAAAAATAAACAGGGATATTTACAGGCGCTCAGATCCCCTGTAGGCAGAGGAAATAAAAAGCACCGTGCTGAATATGGAATAAAATAGGGCACATTTTAAAAGCCTGTGATGACTAATAGGGGTACTCTTGTAATGCTATGGCCTTTTTATCCAAAAACCTGGATGCACAGAGTGCGAGCACTCGAGGAAAAGAACCTACAGAAAGAGGAGATTTGGGACGCAGTTGTGGTTGAAGCAACAGAAAAAAGGAGGAGAAAAAAAAAAGACCAGAAGCTGGGAGAGAGTCCCATTTCATCAGAAAAAATGCCTGAGTCAGGAGCAGAGAACCATTAGGCCCAGTGAGTCACAGGGAGAGGCTGTGAAAACAGATCTGAACTGAGTGCAGCTCCCAGTACCATCCTCAAAAAGCAGCCAAAGAGTACAACAGTGGCCTTAAACGAAGTGCGATGGGTTTTCATGTCCGCTGATGTCTCCTTATCAGTACATCTACTCAGATAATGCGCTCATGCTAGCCACAGACTGCTAATGTGCTTCAAGGATGTTCAATTAAATGCATAAGGGACTGCAGGAACTTTCTAAAGTTTGCAATTTTATGTGCAATTAGAAATAAAACAGCTGGTACACTGGTTGGTAAGAGGTTTTATTTGACTCAAAATAAAACAATAAAACACATATATTGGCTGGGAAAGTATTGTTTTTTGTTCAATTTTCTGTTGCTACCTACAGATGAGTAAATATAACTTAAGCTGCTCTGTCTGATATCCTTTTTACTCACTGCAATGATGCTCAGTCTTCAGTTTGCCTTGTTGCTTGGATGCAGATGTAGTGACTTTGCATCCGATTTAAAGGCTTTAAAAGCCTCACAAAAAATGGATGACCAGGATTGCATTTTGCAAGCAAGTCTTGCTCTCCTGGCACAGCAATGTTTTCCTTGCCTTCTCTCTGGGTGGTGAGCACTGGTGCACCGAGTCAGAGAACAATAAAAAAAAAAAAAGTATGAAATATATTCTTCTTCTGTGTGTTTGAGTGAAAAATCTACATTCATGTTGAAATTGCAGATGTGATCTTAACTCCTGTACACCAGCAGATACTTATTATTTTTCGCTATCGATTACCATTGAAGCTCAAAAGGCCAAAACATGGCATTTAGACAGCGACAGCCCTAAAAAACACAAACAGTTGATCAGAAAAACTTAGTGAATAACTGACTGATGACTGGCATTGATGACTCACTTCAGCTCTATAATTGCACAATTTCCAATTCTCACATCACCGCTGAGAGTCAAACACACAGTGAAGAATGCTTGAAACACAACACTGGAGCTGAAGTGGACAATCAGAGTGACGCTTTTGCACATTGTGCAAACAGAGAAACATGGTGGAGTCTTACAATGGAGTCTTTTCCCATTGTTGTAGAAAATGGGTTATTCTTCCTGTAACACACTTCTTTCCTTCCTCATTGATTCGTAAGCAGTGTATAATCCCCCCCCATTTGAGTTGCCTAATGAATCATGTGAGCACAGGGGCTTTATCACAATGTACAACAGCGAGTGAGTCGTTTCTGCAAAAGAAGACAAGAAACAGTTTAAAAAGGGAGGCCAAAAGTCATCTACAGTGAGAAAGAGCCAGCGTTAGGCAGAGAGCGTGGAGAACAATCACATCCGTAAAATGAACACTTCCTCTCTGGTACTATTTAATTATCAGCCCAGTGAGCCGGCACTGAACCCAATGTGAGTGAGCCCAGCCGCAAACACAAAACAAATGCCTCCCTTTTACACACCTAAAGCAAAGAAAACTTGTGAGGCACTCTGCTGTACCTTTGCTACAATGCTTTCTGCATCAGCGACGCGCTTAAACTTAAACATCATTCAGTACAACCAAGTCGCTCCACTCTCTGAAGCCAGGCAGATAATCTCACCGTGTCACATACCTAGACTCCTGGTCTGCCTAAGCCCCTCTCTCAGCTTTAACTACATCTGGGGGTGGGGGGGATGAATAGACCACAAGGTGATGAAGAAACCTCCCGGCTAAAGCACAGGGGATTTAGCAAGTATGCTCGCTCTGTGTAATAACTCGCGGTTCCTCACCAGTAGCCTTTAATGGCCACCTGAGTGAAATGGTTTATTAATTCTGAAAAACATTATGCAGAAGGAAAGATGGCTTGAGGGCGGGGTTGGTGAGGGGAAGCAGGGGGGAGACTTTGAGATATTTGAACAATCTGAAACGTGGCTGAGAGTGCCCTCAACTAAGAGCCATAAGCCTATTGGAGAGCCTGCTATCTGCTCAGGCCAGCTTGCCACATACATACCTTTTACCTCATTACCTGCTCTGCACAGCCATTATTGAGGGAAATAGGGTGAATGCTAGATAAGCACAAAGAATTCTTGGGCTGAGCACAAACAGACGTCCTGCTTCCTCCAGATAAAAACGGAAGAGGCCCCTTCAACTTCCTGCTCTCAGCGAAGTGTGGAGCTGCCAACTGCCCCATGTTTAGGTCACTCTCTGCTTCCTGGTGCACATGGAGACACACCGGGGACACAGGAGTGCACGATTGTGTGTTCATGCAGAAACATGACTCGACAGCAAGCTAAGACTGAATTTATATTCACGTTGATTGGTACTTTATAATATTTATAATTATATGCATCTCAAATAAACAGTTTATATGCACTATGATGTAGCAAAACCTTTTAGGTGTGTTGTGTTTCCAACACACCTTTGTTCTAACAAGCAACTGCACTCGTGAGGTATCCAGAATTAGCATATAAACACATACAATCATCAAATATAAAATTATAAAGTCCCCTTAGAAGGATATGCAAGCGTTTAAAATACTTGCTTAACCATACTAATGCTTAACAATTTCCATGTCTCTTTTTCGCTATGGCAACATTTACAGTATAAACAATTTACTGTGTCTACTTGCTGCTACAGCTTTGACACAACACTTTCTCACTCCTGACCAAAATTTGTTGATACCCGATGCAAACTCTTTCCTCGATCCAGATGGATGTTGTTAATCAAAGAGTTTGAATGCCTAGATGATTATTTTTACACTTTCCTTTTCCATTTTTCCTCCAGTTGTTTGGTCAGGATCACAGTTCAGGTTAAAACACCCAATTATGACACACTTCACCAGACAAAGTTTTCTGATTTGCAACGAGCTTCTCTCCAAGCAACGACAGCAGCACAGCAAATTTGAGTCTCAAAGCATCTACTCCAGAGGTTTAGGGACTGAGTCAATCCTACTGGAGAATCTTGCACATTGAAAAATGATTTAAAAAGGGATATGCCTTAGACTGCTTCCCCAGCGACTAATACCCAAGAACAAAACAGAAAATGGAAGCGTGAACGGATGAAGGTTGAAGATGATGGGGAGGGTAGCTAAACCCTAGAAAACCCAAGAATGTGCAATACCGCTGGTCAATACTGCAATAAAGATTTGGCTTTTTAAAGATGGTGCATATTAGCTGTTCACTTCCTTATAAAAGCTAAGTATAGGTCAATCAAGAATGTAAATAATCTGGTACGAACAAGGTTAAATGTTGCCGTGCCTGGCACATTTAAAGAGAATAACATTTTTCCTATTCTAATTAAGGGCAGCCTCATCTGAGGAGGTTAATGTGTAAATTCATATTGGAGTGTGGATGAAAGTACCATTTATTGCGCATCATCGCCGGACAAGATAAGAGCTGTTGTTTGTGCTTGCTTCTTCGCTCTCCAAAATGTCTCATCAGACACTTGTGATCTCAACATGCTTGTTTTGGCCTGCCACAGTTTCAGGCGTCCTCAGCGAGAGGAAGTAGTGGGCTTCACTGACCTCGTGCGCTCATTTTTCTACCGAGCTTTGCTGCGTTTTGCTTTCACGGAGGAGCAAAGTTTTCCACCTTGGCTTTATATTTTAGCAGAGCTGTGTTGTGATCAAACTTCTAGCGGAAAAACTGCCCTCAGCAGAGAACATCAAAACACGCCGGTTTGGACATTCAAGCGCAGACGTGGCCCGTACACCAACACGCACCTTCGCTGCTTTTAAACAGCTGATGAAAAATACACCTTTCAGAAAGTAAATTATTTCTGCCAGCTGAAAAGCAAATTTCATTTTCTCCTGTCTCTCGACAACAAAGATGCCGAACCCATTACAGGCCGGGGCCTCTGCATCACACACATTAAATGAAGGGTCCTCTAGCAATCGAAAAAAGCAATTTTCTCATTGAGCCAATAGATACTCCATTTAGTTCCGGGATCTCTACGGACCACTGCTGCTGTAGTGAGGCTGATACAGGGGAAAGCGAGTGTAGAGTGATGACCCAGCCTCATTTTCCCTGTGCCTCCGCTGCTCTGAACTCATCAATATACAGACGTGTACTGCAAACTGTATAAGGGCAGAACGAAGAAAGGTACGATGAGAAAGGATGGGAACGAGATGAAGAAGGAAAAATAGATTAGATGCAACAGACGGAGAGAGAAAGAGAAGATGGAAGGAGGTTATGGTGAGGCATAGTGAATCAGGAATGTAAACTCAGGGTCGGTGATCAGCCTCCCCACCCCGTCATTTGCATGCACATCAGCTGATATTAAAGAAAGAGAGAAAGAGTGAAACAGGAGGGGACGGAGAGAAATCAGAGGCACCCAACCATGTGGAACCGCAGACTGATTAAGTTCAGGCCTTTAATGAGCGATGCACTGCCAGGCCAGGCGGCATCAAGTCAGTCACCCCATCTTCACAGCGGGAGCTGCCATACACTACAATTCACACTTCCCCATCTCTGCCAAGGACTGAATGACACAGGAGCAGAGAACTCACCACACTTCCTCTCCCTCTTTCCATCTCGCCTTCTCTCTCCTATTAATGTGTTTTTGCTGTTCACTTCAGTGCCGGCGCATAAACGTGTGATTAAGAGCAACACATTATCAGAGGCACTATTAAAACGAGTGCACTGATCACCGGTGGCAAGTCTCACACCAGGTGTTCTCTGTCTGTAGGTGGAATAAATATCAGCCGGGCACGCCGGAGACTTGAGTCTACTCAAACATGTTCCCATCTAATTGCTGTCCTCCGGAGTCTGCATTGTTGCTGCTAACCTTTATTCCCCGTATAAATTACACTGTAGGTTTGCAAAGCCCCTTGCTGACATTTGTACTTGTATTGGAAACATCGCTGAGCAAAAAAACAATTTCTATTTTCCAACACTCATGTGAATCAAGCTGAGGAGAGAAAGGCTTCAGGCGGAGTTTAGTCATCCGTGTTGGCTGCTGCTCCAAAAGCATCAATACTACTGTTTCTTTTCCCCCCTTCCTCCTCCTCCTCTTTCTTTCTGTCTTTTTTTTTTTTTTTTTTTTGACAAGGCAAATGTTCATCCGCAACATGGTGAACAAACATGCCTCTGTTCCCAGTTTCTGTGCTTCTTCTCCAGCCACCAGCTCACATTCATCTGATTTGTAGGGGGGAGAAAATGATAATAAAGAAAATAAATAAGGTGGAACAAAGAGCAGGCAGCAGAAAGAGAGACGGAGAGAGAGAAATCTTCACATGAGGCAGCAGTATAGTGGAGCTCAGCTCATTTATCAAGACAGAAGCTGATTTGTCAGTCTGTCCAAGCTGCTGGGGCGTGATATGATTCTGCTTTCTCCTGACACACTGTACCAGCCTCGGGGAGACATGGGCCCGGCAGTGACTTTAACTTGAGGCGAGAGAGCCCAGCAGACCACGCTCACCTGGACACACTGGTGAGCGTGTTAATGGGTCCCTTGGAGCCAATCTCCTTGGGCAAAATCTGATTATAACCCGATTCCCAGCTGTTACACTCAGTGACAGATGTTTTGAGTTTCTCACTGCATACTGAGTGAGTTAGAACGTCAACTTTTCACTCTATCCAACTTATCAGTTTAAAAACAAAAACAGCCCAAGTTTACTAGGAAAAGCCACAAGTACGGGACTTTCCTAAGAGTGCCGGATTTGCCCTTTCAGTCTCTGAGTATTTCATGTCTGGTCCAGAGGAGCTCTGACAGACAGAAACATGGAGGAGGTGATTTTGGATGATGCATCCCTCTGATTAACGCGAACTGACAGTGAACTCCTGCCCTACAACGAAGGTAGCGCCATGAGAGACATCCATTTGGTGGCTCCATAAGTCTCTGCAGACAGCCTGCCCGTTTTTTAGCTGGACCCCCGTGGGAAGAAAGCCAGCTTGGAGACTGACAGACGTCGCTCTGGACTGCCCCTGCTGTCAGGTTTCTCACACTATAACCCACAATTAAATGAAAAGATTGAACTACTTTCAAAGAATGTAGATATGCATCGATGCATTTTTTTTCTGCATCTCTAAAAGACGAAAGAGAGATCTGACCCGTGGTTAAAGAGGTTTTAACAACCCAATAAACGACTTAAACAATTAACAAGCGCGCTCCTGCTCGTGTCACTTCTTGCGAGGCATTTCATTTCTGCTCCTTGTTTGATGTGAAAATTAAACTCTCCGCAACAAAGTAGCTTCTGCAGAAATCAAACAGTGCGCACACAACAACACCCCTCACACCACCACCCATTAGACAATTAGACACGCTGTTGAAAATAATGACTCAGTTCAACGAGGCAGTCACGAAATTCTCTTTTAAATCTTTTGCCTCGGTGCGTAACATTTGAGTTGGAGACACTTCTGAAGAGCAGTTTCTTACCTCAGTGCCGAAACCTCTGGCTGTGACACGCTGTTTTCGCTGCTACTCACAGCCTATTTCTGAGAGCTGCTACTACTGATTGCAACCTACGTATTCAGGTGAAACAAAACCAAAAAGAAAAGAAAAGAAAAAAAGGAAAGGCGGAATCAGCTGGGATGTCCACTGGAGTGAAACGTGCCCAACGGCGTCCAACTGTGAAAAAAGATCCACCACTACGAGATCGGCGATCCCAATTTAGACCCGCACGCAGTGTTTGGGGGAAGATTGGTATGCAAACAGTTTTCTGAACTCACTGAAAGCTGAGCGGCTCATACAGCTGCCTGCTCTGCTCCGGAGGGCGGAGACTCCGGACCACATACACGCCTCGAGTTTACGCTCACTGTGTTGTTTGTGCGTGTGTGGCAAAACGCAGCAGAAACGTGCGTTTACCAGCTTAATGGAAAGCATCAATCTGTCAAAATTAGGTGTAAGAACAGATGGGTGGTGTAATACATATCGCCAAATATGCCCTCCCCCCAAGTATTTTAATAATAATAATAATAATAATAATAATAATAATAATAATAATAATCATAATAATCATAATAATAATAATAATTAAGCTAGTACCGATCAATCAGTTCTTGAAAAGTTCATTAGTCACACATTCATTCAAATACCACCAAACACAAGTGTAATCAACTGTAATAACGGCCCCAGACCCCGACCCCCTGCTTAGATTTGGTCTCCACTAAGTTGTTTCTACCTGGTTTCCAAACTTTGGGGAACTCTGGATCTCTTAGGTTTTGTTCATTTATATTCAACCTTTATTGAACTCAGAATTGGAGCTGCTGAGTTCAATAACTGATTAGGCCTAGTCCATCTAAAGAAAATCATAATTTTTAATGGGTAATTAATTGTTTAAGTCTTTAAATAGGAGGGGGAAATGCAAGGAACCTTCTCTGTGTCTCATAGTTTAAAAATAAATAAAATATAAACGCAAACTGGGTGTGGGAAAGATAATTTACACACTTATCTGTATTGAAAATAAGTTGCAGCACTAGGCATGATTCAAATAATCACTTCTGCAGCTTGTGGTTAGCAGAGAAATGGCTTATAAAGTTGCTGGGTTGCTGGATAAAATGATCATAATGTTTGCAATCATCCCTTGTAAAGGAAAACCGTCCGCTCAGTGTCTTTTTTGCACAGATGAGGGACTCTGTGGTTCCCTATCTAACATTACAGGGTTTTTATCTTATACTATATAGCATCTTGAGATTGCTGCTGTTGTGATCTGATGCTATATAAATAAAACTGAATTGAATGCCGTCAACACTTTGGGGGAAACTAACAAAATTCCACAGCACAGAACAATATACTGCTTCTAGCGAGTACCCCAAGGCATACAGGAATATTATCTTTATGAGACTAACGAGTATGGGTTCCTTTGAAGCACTGTTGATGACAGTCACAGATAAGCAACAACTTACACATAGGCAGCTGATAGTTATTGTTTGTCCCTTGTTAATTATTCATGCTGTGTGACTCTCTCACCAGCCAGAAAACAAGGCGAGTGCTTTTGTTCCAGGTTTGGGGGCGTGGGGGGTTGAGCTTGAAGTGTTTTCTATCCCTCTGTGCTCCTCGTGTCACCAAATCTACTACAGATGGAGAGCAAGATAAGCGCTCCGGAGACTGATCTTTTTTGCCCACTCCTCTAAGGTCATGACACTGACATTCCCACTGGCACATGTGATACCTCCAACCCCCAGTCTCCTGACTCTTTGCTCATTGGCTCTCGGGACACGTCTATTATTTTAAATGTATTTCTAATGTTAAAAACGACAACAGCAAAAAAAAAGAAAAGAAAAGACATCCAGCGACTTAATGTGAAGTTTGGAGGAGGGCAAAGATTAGCTTATGGAAAGGCTGGATTCAATAGCTCTTCGGGGTTCAGGCGTAGGGCGAGTAAAGAGAGGTATATCTGGAATGATTTGGCTGCAGAGAGAACAGCTGTGAGGTATTTTCCTTTTGGCTCCTTGGGTATTTTCAGAGGGCTCAGAGTAAAGAAAAGCTGAAGTGAATCACTGACTAAACAGCCCCACTCCCATCTGAGCGCTCACATGGTTCACTGGCGATGGGAGATGTGCACTCTTTAAGCTCTGACACGGTTCAGTTGAGTGATTATTTGTTCTTTTCTTAGCTAATCAGTGATTGATCAACAAATGTACTGATCTGTTGTCCACATGATGCAGAGCGCCAGTCACAGTCAATACACAGCCACAAAATTGGATTACAGTCTCGGGTTTTGACCTTTATTTGATGGCCTAAGTCGGATTGTAATGGCTTAGAGTGACATTTTATCCCCCCCAATACAAAAGAAAATCCAGGAAGTTATTTGTTCTCGAAACTCCAAGTCATATTTAAGGTGCTTCAGATGGAAACTGGTGCAATTAACCATTTATTTGTTTATCATTGCTGAGAGTTTCCAGCTAAGTCATGTGCATGTTAAACTGTTTAGAATTTGGATTGAAAGCAGACTTCATTACTGTTTCTCCTCCATCCATGCAGCTGCCAGTGAAATTTACTTTTGTGTCCATGGTAATCACATAAGATGCACATGACACTCGCAGGTAGAACTATCTCAGCCTATAGGCAGCTCCTCATATGCACATCCTTATCGCACACATACCCATTTAATTCAATTTACACTGCCGGCACTTCAATTTCACACACATAGCATCATAACACATGCTATCTCATTAAACAGGCCATGGCCATGCTTCACAAGCTCACACAAAGTGGGACTCATTGTTATGTACACACAGAGACATGCATAAGCACACACAGGGGATGGAGTCTGAAGGAATTTCCCCAGCAACGGCATAGGAGTAATTTAATTTACCGCATTTTGTGTTAATGCAATGCTGTCTTGTTTTCTCTTTAAATGTTTTGCAGCATGCAAATATCAAGTCCTTATGAGCAAAGGATGAAATATCACCATTGTGTAGCCACTGGAGGGAGAAAATAATGCTCCTACACTTCAGCAGCACATTTTAAAGCCGGAAAATGTGTGAATGTTTCTGCTTGAACAATCATTTCAGCCATTAATCAATACATAGAGAGTGACAATTTGTTTTCTATCGATCAGCTAATCAATAGGGTAATTGTTTGTGTTCTAGAGGTTGGCTAAATATGTAGCTAGAGTCAAGGGGCCAATAACTTGGAGGGGTAGGATCACATAGGTTTATACTTCTTCCTATTCCTTTTAGGAGTTACTTATATGCAGATGCATGGTTAATATATTCCGTATGTTTGAAATAAACAAATCTATCTATCCAACTTGTCTTTAAGACTGAAAGCAGATGGAAACAGCTGGCTAAAAACTACTACCAACACCCATGGAGCTTTCACGCTAACACCGTAAGTTTACATTTAAAACACAGAGGAGCCTGGCCACACCTTCTGGAGCAGAACACATTTACCCCCATTATATGCATCTGTCAGCTGAAGTGCTATTGGCTAGAGCTCTGTGTCTACTTAGTTGTAAGAAAGCTAATGTCAGTTATGCGTTAGCAAGGCACTATTTAGCCCTGAGTTAGCAAACATAATTAGCGTTACTTATAGCTTTTAGAGTATTTTACATTGCAGTGTAACACTGTTCAGTGAGCCTAAGGTGATATTTGGATTTTTACCTTATTAGTGACCAGTGTTGGTCAAGTTACTTGAAAAAAGTAATCAGTAACTAATTACTGATTACTTCCCCAAAAAAGTAATCCAGTTACTTTACTGATTACTTATTTTCAAAAGTAATTAATTACTTAGTTACTTTTAAAAAACATGATTTACAACCTGAATAGGTGATAAAGCGATAGATCTTTCAGCCCAGTTCTACTTTTTCTGCATAATCCATCATACAAAATGTAATCAAATGGAAAAGTCTCTTTTTAAAACTTGTTTTATTAGTTTTAATCTTTTAACTTTATGCATCAAGCAAAAATTAAATTATATGCAACATTTTCTGACTGGAAGAAATTTGTTTAATATTTAAACCTATTTTCTGCACATTCCAGCACATAAAATAAATTTTTTTTTGTGTGTTTACACTCAGTCTTTCAAATAGATGCAAGTAAAACACAGCAGAAAATAAATAACATCAAAGACTAGCGGTCCTGTTGCTCTATTTTCACCTGTAAAGCAGGAGTCGGGTAGGCGGAGGTTTACCCTGGTGCAGGTGTGCCACAGCGGTCAGTGGAAGAATCCGCGAGTTTCTCTGTGAGTTTCCCATTATGTGGTAGCTACTCGGTGCTTGCTTGGAAGTTTAGGGGGGTTTTTTCGCTGTAAAAAGAAGTTTTCTTCCCACGCACAACGGACGCTAATGTTTTTGTCACTTTTTATGGAATCAAACTCAAAGTAAGGTCAGTACTTCCACGCTTTAAACGCTGCACGCTCATACTCTCTCCCACACTCATATGATCCATTGTTGATCTGCACACAGCTGTTGTCACAATGTAGCACTCGCTTACATTCTCGCAAAAAAAAATCACGGTTTTAGTAACCAGTAACGCAGCGTTCCTACGGGAAAATAACGGTAATCTAATTACCGTTTTTGCAATAGTAATCCCTTACTTTACTTGTTACTTGAAAAAAGTAATCAGATTACAGTAACGCGTTACTGCCTATCTCTGTTAGTGACATAATGCTTGCTCCAAAGTTAGATATACTGATAACTGTCCGATTCTTTCAGTGTTACCTCATATCTTATATCTGTGTTACTTTGGTCCCTGAAACACACAGGATTGACTTTCTTGCAGTGCAAATTAAATGAAGCAGAATTAAATTGTATAAAAGATGGACACAGCGTCTGGGTCTGAAAAGTAAAGGCAACCGTAAAGAATCTTTAAACCTGCATTGTTTTTTGGCTAGCAAGAGGTGACGCCTCTATGTGCAAAAAGTGTTAGGACTGTATAAATGTCTACACCAAAGGTATGCCAAATTATGCAAGAACTGGACTTTCAGTGGCAACAGATCTTATGGGTAGAATGTGAAATTGTATGGAGGTGGTCAGCAGAGAGGTACAACAGTGAGTGTCTAGACCCATCTGTAAAACACGGTCGAGGCTCTGTCATGGTTCGGGACTGCATTTCTAACAGTGATGTTGGGGATCTTGTCAAAATTGATGGAATTATGATGAAAACTATAATGAGATTTTGATCCATCAGCTAATACCATCTGGAAAGCATCTGACTGCCAACAGCTTCATTTTTCAACATGGCAGTGATGCCAAACACACTGCCAATGCAGTAAAAGCATACCTAGATAGCACACGTTTCAGTAAATCACCTCACCTATTTTTCATTTCCCTTGCAAAATATAATGAAATCAAGGGTGACTCTTGCACATTACTGTAAACAGAGCAGTCCAGCCATAGAGTTTTATGACAGATCAATTTTTTTACATGTTATTTACTTGAACAAACAGACCTTTACTTGTCTCAAACTGCGCAGTTTGTCAATTCTGATTAATGTAAGACCCTTAAGCGCACACAGTACACAAATGTGAACACATCTTTGCAGCCTCAATCTGTCAGGGGGCATCAGCCAATGCCCAGGGGGGACGTGGCATGTGTCCCAGCTTTTCTGCCCCCTCTAAGTCTCCAGGACGGGACTCAAGCTGTGAGGCAGAGAGTAGACTCATCCTTTGGATCAGGGCTGTATAACACACATTCAAGTTGCAATGCCACTGCACTGAATGAGCTTGCTGTCTTTAATTTTCCATTGTATTGTTTGAGTCATAATTTGGTTTTCCAGATTGAATTTAGGCATGCATTTGCCCAGAGAGGAAACTTTTGGAGAAAAAATGATGATATATATATGTGAAATATATGGGATTTAAGCTGAAGCAGTACTTGTGAAGAGAGTGGCAAACAAATTTCCCCTCTATGACTTTGTCTGCGACACCATTTAAAATCAGTGTGCTTTCACATGAAATCATGTGTGAATTCATGCGGCTCCATCTGGCTTAGTGAGCCTGTCTGCATCTGTCACGTTCACCAAGCTGATGGAGAAGGGTTAGAGGAAGGTGACAGTAGACGTGTCTGTTTAACTCTTAAGCCAGAAGCTAAGGAATCATCTTTATTTGGAAACACCTTCATCTTAGCAACTCTGTGGTGACTGCATGTGTGTGTGTTACCTGGTGGTAACCTAGCAACAAGCCCCCAGCGCTGTTTAGAGGAGTAATTGGACAAATCCGTGGGAAGAGGAATAAATAAGGAAATCAGAGCATTAGCAGGCTAAATCTGGAATTAGAAAGCTTTGAAAGTATCTTTAAGGCTCACTGTATTGAGACTGCTCTGGATTGTGTTTCTCCCTCTGCGTGTGCATTCCTTAGCATTAAAAAACACCTGTAGGCAATCTAGCGCGATGCCTTCCTCCACCTTAATAATTATGGATGTCTACCTGCTGTATCTCAGTCTGTGACAGGAGCCCGAGGATATGAGGGGGTGTGAGGGGGAATACTGTAGAGTTATATGCCAGTCTAACCAGATACTTTATACACCTCTTCATTCAGGAATGCACACAGCAGAAACATCTGGAGGGCCTGAACTTAACCAAGCGGAAAGGGAAAAGAAAGAAGCCACACACGAGGCTT
Organism: Copadichromis virginalis; assembly: GCF_057382275.1. NCBI lineage: Eukaryota > Metazoa > Chordata > Actinopteri > Cichliformes > Cichlidae > Copadichromis > Copadichromis virginalis. Next base: position 16,346,239 of record NC_140624.1, read on the forward strand.
ATAGGGCCACGGGGTGAGTGCAAATGGAGAGTGTAAAGATGGAAAAGAGGAGCGAGCGGTCCATTTTTTACCTTTGCATGCTGACTCTCCACCCATCCCCTCTTGCTTGATGAGTGCAGCCATTTCTTTGCTGTTGTGGTGGCAGGCCAAGCGTGGCTGAACTCCCTTCATATACCGTACCTCCAGTCTTCCCAGGAGGATGAACTGGCTGATGAATGGAGGAAAGTAGGCCAGGCAAGCCACCGCTGCATCCCCTCCTCCAGAAATCTGATTCACTGGCAGGGAAAGATCCATTTGTCTGTCACACTGAATTTCTCTCCTTCTTCGTTTGACATGGGCTGTTTGTTCTATCTCAGATACAACATGCACTTTCTACTCTGTAGTCCTGTGCGTGTGCCACACAGTCTGCGTATGTTTTGACATACTTAATTCAAACAGGTTTACAAGGAAGCTGCTGAAGCCAGTCAGAGCCCCATGATGCTTTGCAGAAGTATGGAGCTCTGTGGTTACTGGTTGAGCCAGACACATTTTCTGGTCTGAGAGTCTTGGAAAATGGAACCGTGGGACATAGAAAGGTTTTTCCACCCCAAACACATTCACTTTGTGCATAAGACAGTCAGCACCATCGCTCATATTCAAATGAGTTCATTTGAACCAACATTAAAGTAGAGACATTACAAGTAAGAGACTAAAAGGATCCTGTAAGAAGTCTCCAAAGATATGCTACCCCTGCCCTCAAAGAGCCAATCATCCGAAAGAGAAATGAGCCAATCAAACTGTTGCACTGATGCGCGTGCACAGTAGCGCTATACAACAGTTCAGCTAATATCTGGTGGGAATTATATCCACTTGCTATTGGAGTAAAGATGTAGGTGAATGTTAAGCTGTTAATAAAGTTGTAATAATGTAATGTGGGGGGGAAAGCTTCTTAAAACCTACATATTGGGGCAGAGACAGCAGAAATTTTAATCTTTGGCAGTTCTATAAACAATTATACTGTAAAATTGCTCCAATTTTAATTCCGATTACACCTTTACACCTAATTACACCTAATATCACCATAATTAAAAAAAGATAAACAAAATAAAAACTATTATTGTGCTGGATTCTGATTTGTAATAATGCTCTTTCAGCTTTCATTTTCCTTTTCCCTTTCTCAAAACATCCAAATTCACTCCACGGAAAGTGCAAAGGGATACAAGATACCTGCCAGAGAGCCCTCATGCACTTGACAATTTGAAAGCCCTTGGTCCTCATGGACTTAACAGAAAGTCTGTGAGTGTGAATTTGAATGTCTTTGCTGCTTTTATGTCACATATTGGGCCATGATAGGCATCAGGTTTTTGAGAAAATGCATGACCCTCTTACCGTAGCAGCATTTTGCACCCATGAGTCACTGTTCTGCTGCTACTGCGCCTCTCAATTCCTTGATTAAATAGTAATTTAACGTCTGGGATACAATCACTTGCTGTAGAAGATCTGTGGATCTGCTGTGATACATTTACAATGAAGAACTGCTTTAAATTGCTCTCTGATGTTTTACAGTGTACTTTGGTGGCTTGTCAGCCATAGCCTGCTTGTCTGGTTTTGAGTGGAGAGCAGCAGTCAGGTGTGGAAACAACATCACGGTGGTCACTGTTTGTTTTGCTTTGCGTCTTCTCTCTCTTCGGCCAGTTTGGGACCTCGTTGACCAAGTTTGATGTGAACACGTGTTTATAACATTTGAATACGGGGCCATAAGTCTAACAACTGTCATATCCAACCACTCTGGTTGTTGTTTTAATGTCCTGTGAGCCAATAATGACGTTCACAGAGTTTCTTTTGGATCTGATACACTTTACATTGCAGCCTTCCTACAGATGTCCAGGTAATTTTCCTCCTTTGGCTTCAGAGAACTCGTATACATAAATGAAATATGGATGTAGCTTGAAATCATCTCCAGTGGCATCCAATCTCTTGAATCAACTTTGGGGATGTTTCCCTGCCAACTTCTGCTTGGATACCAGCACTTCCTTAGCAACTGCATGGCCAGAGGCTATATATGTGCATTTAATGCTGACAGGAGCTGCAGGGCTCAGCTGTTGATGGAACACAGTTATCCTTTTTCTCATTACTGTCTGCTCTATGTGAGATTCAGCAGGCCTGAGGGAAACCATCAGAGACTTGCGCGTTTGTGTGCACAGTGTGGCCAATAAGGAGAACAGGCCGGTTCCTTGGAAAAAAAAACACCTGTTCAATACCCCGAACAGAAATCTGAGCACACAAATGAAGGATTTCTTCCTCATCACACTCCAGATGTCATCAGATATGATGTCAACAGAAGAGAAATTGCTCAGACATGTTCAAAGCACCAGAACTTGCGTGCGTGATTTTCGTTGAGCTCCCAAAACACAAATCACAGGCTTCTCCTGTGACCCTGTTTGTACATGCACTGGAACTGCAGGGTGGGCGGGTACTCTAAATCCACTCTGCAAAACAAAATGTACCATACTGGATGGACCTCTATTTTGGGCCTAATTCTAATGATAGATAAAAACCCCAGGGCAGAGAGACGTAATCTAATTTTTTTTCATGAGACATCTTGACATTTCATACTTTACAGCTGGCATCGCCAGACAAGTTGCGATGCTTGTTAAACCAAGTAGCTGCAAAAGGAAAAATGTCACAGAAACCTATAATGTCATTGGAGGAGAAAGCAATATAAACACTGTATTCCTCTTTATTGATTCCTCTCCTTCCACCCACAGAACTTATTGTGCGTGGGCAGCTCCTAATGGTCGTGCAAGGTCAACAGCACAGGCTTTCCACTGCCACAACAATGCATTTATAATTAAAGTTCAATATTGTAGAGCCGTATAGTCTTCAAATGAAATCTGCAGAATCTCCAAAGATATACAGTTAACTGAAAAACTGTCTAGATTGTGTAGTTTATTGTTTAAAGCTTATTATTACAATTAGTCTATGCTCACTTTTTGGCTCCAAGCAAGCTTAAGATTTTGAATTGATTCGGGGGGTTTTTCACCCATTAAATTAGTAAGCACCTCCTAAACTCTGTGATCTTGTTACTTCGCACATTCTCATGAAATCAGTGAGGTCTGCTGACCAGATGCTCCCGGCTGTCACGAGGTCCAGATAAAACCACTGACAAGTAGCTACTTCTAAGTTGTTGAACTGTCTGCTGCTTCACACGAGGATCTCACTGAAATCAGACATCATTAAAAACCCAACTGAAAACACTTTTTAAAAATTCATCAGCTTTAAACCAAACTGAGTTAAGCCATGTTTTGTTACTTTGCCTCCAAGAGCCCAGAAACTCAGTTAATGCAGGGCTTTGTGAGGGCATACAGTACTAAAGATACATATAAATTAAAAGGAACTTGTGTCTGATTAGATGTTAAAGTTAGCTCAAGTATGGCTGTATTAATATGTTTTGAATCCAGTTTTTACTCACAAAAATGTCATATATACAACATGTGTGTAAATGACATATATGTGCATATAAAAATAGTAATAATAAATAAATAAATAAATAATAACAAAAAAAAGAAAGATTCTTTAGTTTTATTTTAAGGTTTAGGGATACCTCTCATTGTTGATGAGTCAGAGTTAAGGAAATTTGGAGATAAAAAGCTATCTCGACAAATGCACTGCACTTATAAATAGCGTTGTGTTCTTTTTTCATTTTAATTTTTATTAGTAGTAGTATTAGGAATAATTATTTAGACATAACATGTAGACGCAGAGTAACCTTTTAAGCAAAGCTATTAATTTGTACTCCACACCTCCCATCTGTGCTTTTAGTGATTATTGCCTCGCTCAGATCCAGAAAAAAAAGAAACTGCTGTCAGATTCACAAGCTACCGTGTTCAATATCAGTATAATTATAGGGACCAGGTGGTAATTATTAAAGGGTAAAAGCAATCATAAACATCTATCACAAAAATTGGCATCTACTAATTATTTTTGTTTTGCAGAAAATATAAAGTCCTGAATAGTTTAGGACTAAACCTTGTTAAATCTGAATATACTTCTTAGTTTGCTCAGACTTGAAAGGAACAAACAAGGGTTGGTAGATACACTGCCCTATTAGTTAAAGAAAGTCTTAATGCTCCATTGCATCGCTGAATTTTTTCAACAATGCTGCAATTGAAGCACTGGTGTAAAACGCATGACATACTGTTTACCCGTAGATCATCTAATTACTTGGCTCGTGGCAGCTGTCATGTTAAGGACATCCTCTTTTGTACTTTCTCTACAAGGGAGACATGGATATGTAAGTATCAGCAGCAAGCAGGTTCTGGTGGAGTCAAGTGTGCATGTGACTATGACTGCATGGCTTTTAGGTTGGGGTTGGAGGAACTCTTCCTCCCCCAGTCCAAAGATATGCTTGTTGGGTTAATTAGTCAATGTTTGTCTGTCTCTTTGTTTCACAGCCCCTGACTAGCCCTGTTATAGACTGTCCGGGTTGGACTCCACCACGGCCGATTGTGGCTGAAGAGTTCGGAGTTCGCCTTGTAATCGGCAGGTTGCCGGTTCGAGCCCCGGCTTGGACAGTCTCAGTCGCTGTGTCCTTGGGCAAGACACTTCACCCGTTGGCTACTGGTGGTGGTCAGAGGGCCCGGTGACGCCAGAGTCCGGCAGCCTCACCTCTGTCAGTGTGCCCCAGGGTGGCTGTGGCTATAATGTAGCTTGCCATCACCAGTGTGTGAATGGGTGGATGACTGGATGTGTAAAGCGCTTTGGGGTCCTTAGGGACTAATAAAGCGCTATACAAATACAGGCCATTTACCATTTTTGTACTACGACACACCTGCCCTCACCCCCAGTGGTTAAGAAAACACATGGATAGATCTAATTTTCCATCTTACACACCTTTGTGCTGATGTGAATTAAAAAAAAAACCCTCACACATTCTCAGCTGTTTAATCTCTTAATAATCAAAAGACTAGAAATGATAGACAGCTATACACACTGATGGACTGTAATTAAGTAGCTGCCATGAAGACAGTGCTGGGACAGTCACGACACCATCAAGTCTGTCAAAGAACGTGAAAGGGCGAACAAGAAATAGACATTTATTTGTTCACCAACAAAAGACAAAGATGATACCCATTTTGTCACAATGATGTGACACTTTCATTTACCGATGAATCCCCATCTCATTATTTGAAGATGTCCTAGGTGTCGCAGAGACAATCCGGGTGATTGATTAGAACAGTCTATCGTGAGTCCATGGTACAAATCTTTGTAGAAAGGATGAGGTTGAGGGGCTGGTGGGGGCTGATATAATGTTTAACCTTGAAATCACATCAATGGCAATGAGTCAAAGCTCAGGCTGTGCTTACAGAGTGCAAAGCTGAACTATTGCTTTATCAAAGTGCAGCTTCAAGATCCAATGTAGCAGCTGTTCCAAGAATAAAACATGTATAAAACCGAAAGGTTAACGAAAAAGGAAAATAACAGGGAAGTTGAAAAAGAAAAGAAGGGGAAAACAACAAAGCACAGGTTAGTTCTCATTTTCCTCATCCTGTCAAAACTCAGCAGGTAGTTTCAGGGGAAACACCTGACTGCTGAGTTTCATATAAAATCACATTTTTAAATCAAAAATCCACCCTGGCTCGGGTCTGTCAGGGGAGAATTGATGCCTTTGTCAGCTGGCAGTGTACATATTCTTAATAAAAAGGATCTGATTCTTTGATGCGATATTTATATTCCCCCCGGGTTGAATGTTCAATTTGCATATATATATATATATATATATATATATGTATATATATATATATATATATATATATATATATATATATATATATATGTATATACACACACACACACACACTGCATCAGTTTATCTTGTTGGAGCTTTACAGGAAGACTTGTTATGAATTTGTTCCCGGCAGTCAGAGCGTGCTTCAAACTCGACTGCTTTCTGTTTCTTTATTAAACTGTTGTCCTAAAGGTAGCTGCCTTGTTAATTACTGCTAACAATAGTGACGTTTGATTGCCGCAGGGTCATGTTTAATAATGAATGCATTTTCCTCTCCTGGAAGCGGGGTGTGATAAACTGCACAATACTGGTAAATTGGAACAAATGACTGAATTCTTTTAAGACACCGCTGCTTAAAATACACCGTCCACGTGTCAAACTCAAGACTGAAGAAAGATTTCCTTTTTTAAAACTCGTATTTATTGATTGTCACATCACATGCCCATGGTTTTAGGTGCTTGTATTGTTCAGTCTGCTGTATAGTGTGTTGATCTTTTAGAGTGTTGTTGTTGTCTTCTCTTGGCATTAGGTGCGTCATTGGCCTCATTAATATGCAGACTCCACTGTATCTTTCTTTGTGCCTTTTGTCTGCTATTTACACAGGCTTAGACTGCACATAAAGAGAAAAAAAACAAACTAGGAGCTGCATTGTCTTTGAGCGGAACAATGCTGGCACAGTCATGTGAGAAAAAAATTACACCCTCTGTCATATCTAAGGTTTTATGTATCAGGATATAATAATAATAAATAATAATTAAAAAAATCATTTTGTCCTTAGCAGGTTATAAGGTAAATGGTAATTTGGTAAATGAACAGCAACACATGATATATTACATCCTGCCATTAATTATTATCATTAACAGCATCTAAGCCAAAATGCAGAAGTGGGAAAAACTAAGTACATCCCATGATTTAGTAGCTTGTAGAACCACCATAGTAATCGTTTTCTGTGTGACTTTATTAGTCTCTCACATCACTGTGGGGGAATCTTGGCCCACTCTTCTTTACAGTGCTGTTTCAGTTCATTGAGGTTTGTGGATATTCATTTATGCATAGCTCTCTTAAGGTCCAGGCCACAACATTTCAATCTGGTTGAGGTCTGGACTTTGCTGTGCCATTGCAACACTTTAATTTTTTTCTTCTTTTTCAGCCGTTCTGTTTTAGATCTGCTGCTGTGCTTGGGATCGTTGTCCTGTTGCATTACCCGGTTTGTCCTAAGCTTTAGCTGTCGGAGAGATGGCCTCATATTTGACTCCAAAATTGTTTTGGTATGTAGAGGAGTTTCTTTCTCTTGGCAGCCTTTCCAAACAAGCCTTACATATTCAGTCTTCTAATTGTCCTGTCGTGAACTTTAATATTTAGCATGCTAACTGAGACCTGTAGAGTTGGAGATGTAGCTCTTGGCTTTTTTGCAGTTCTATGAGCATTGCATGGTCTGACCTTGAGGGTGAATTTGCTGGGACATCCACTCCTGGGAAGATTGGCAACTGTCTTGTGAATAAATTTTCTCCCTGTAGAATGATGGACTTTAAATTGTTTGGAAAAAGCCTTATAACCCCTCCCAGACTGAAGGGCAGCAACAGCTGTTTCTCTGAGATCATTACTCATGTCTTTCCTGCTTGGCACTGTGTTAACAAATACCTGACTGCTCCAGACTGGCAAACCGGAAAAACCTCTGTTTTCACAGATGATCAGGTAACCACGTGCATTTGATTATCAACTCTATTATTTACCCTGTTATTTCCTATAGAAGCAGTTAGGCTATACTTAGTTTTTTCACAATGCTTCTGTATTTTGGCTTCGTTTTTATTAAATAACTAATGACTAATATGTTGTGTGTTCTTGTTCATATTAGTTTGTATTTACCTAAATGTAAGACATATTAAGGACCAGGGGATTTTGTTTTCTTATGTTCTCATATATAAAACCTTGAAAGAAAGAGCATGTGCTTTCTTTTTCACATGTAGCTGGTAAGAATGTCTGTCCTATAATGCAGGATAGTGCTTTCAGAGATCAGCTTAAAAAAGGAATCTTGATTGTAATTGACCAGCTATTTGACAGAAGTAATTTCATGTCTTTTCTAAGCTCCAGAACCAGTGTGCATTGTGGTAGCATGAGACAGAAAGTAAGCAGCAAACTCTAAAGTCGAAAACTGAAGCCAAGCACAAAGTGCTAAAAACTGCAGTTCCTCTAATGGCCACTTGAGACTATCTCAAAAAGTGAGTTAATACACATAGACTCCCATGTTAAAAATCTGCGTGTTTACACTTTAGTGCAAGAGTTTTTTCTATTCTATATAAATATAATTATAATATATCATCGTTTTTCGCACCATCACAACTGTACAGTTAGCTGAATATTTGTACTTCAGTTTTGATGAAATTCTAGCTTTAGCCTGACACTTAGCATGATTACCTGTGAAGTATCAGACCTGAGCAGTTTATGGATGCAGACTGCTAAAAAAGCAACATAGCAGATTGAAAATAACCCCACGCCTGGCTGAAAAACAACGACGTAGCATTCCCCTAAATGCCAATGTTGACACTTAACAGTGCAGAGTGCAGAAAACAGTGAGTATCATCACCTTAACGATGTACATCTTTTATAAACAGGCTGTGGTCAAAGGTCAAGAAGCCCGACAGATACTGAACAGTTGAGTTCCAACAACTATATTATTGTTACTTTTAGCCTAAGACATTAAAAACTCAGATACTTGGAAGGATGTCAGACAGATTACACATTAAATTTTAGACTTAGGGCTGAATCAGGTGACACCTCTTTTCTACGATGGCCCTGAGAGTTCAAACACACTACAACTTAAGTAAATGCCACAAATACAAAAAAAAAAAATCTTTGAAAACACAATGGAAGTGTTTTCAGAGAGACAATAACTTGAGGGAAGGCTGCAGAAAAGACAGAAACCAAAAATGTGTTCTTGTAGTAATAACTGGATTCAAGAAAGGAGTGATTTTAAGAGACAAAAGCTGAGGAGAAAGCTTTGGGGGGGAAAGCTGCAGGAGGAAAATTCTCCAAATGTTTACCGACATTGGGGTTAATGATCTGTGTGAAGTCTTATATTCATAAACAATACAACAGTTCAAATGGAATATAACCGAAAAGCTGTTAGTAGGTGTTCATGCAAAGACTTGGACTGAAACCTGAACATAAGAGTTTGAGGCAATATGTAAAAAGTGTTCCAGGTCAGTTTCTGTATTGACAAAACATTAAAATATGTTCAGAGGTTATATTTTTACAACAAATATGGAAAATAATCAAAATAATCAGTTTCATTCAATATTCTCTTTAACTGGTAAATATCTAAAAATGTTAGAGAGATATCATTTGCACATATTGCTAAGAAAAAAAATTATAATACTAAAACAATACTTTTAAAAGACAAACGTATAGCTACAGCTGCTCTAAAGAGTAATAAACTTAGTTATTTAAAAATTAAAGACATCCAAAGACCAGCTTTGAATGATAAGAGAAACTGAATGTTTTAAATAATAAATAAAAAAGACTTTTCTGCAGAGTGAGAGGTGAGATAGGGAGGAGGACTGGACCATCCTCTATTCACATCATTCCCTGTGAACCCTCTTTTAATGGCTGTTTAATTCATTGTACTAACGGATTATCAAAGCCTTTTAAATTAGTCATTATGGAGAAGATGGATTGTGAGACAGCCATGGGAGGTTGGTCACGTTAACCAAAAGGCCTGGAGGAAAGATGGGGAAAGCATGCAAATGAAATATAAAAAGGATCATTTTTCTCCCCTCCCTTTAGATTCCAAGGACTCTACGTATAATTTAATCTGCTATAAATCTGAGCCCACTGTGGGAGCCTCTATGCTGAACCTTTACCAGAAATAATGTTACAGATTCAAGAGAACTTCAAGAGAAAGTGCAAAGACAAAAGAGGATGTGCGCATTAGAGAACAAAGCTGGAGAGAGAGAGAAATGGGGAAGCGGGGCGCCGAGTGTGAAATCCAGGCGGCACAGAAGCCAATAAAATATAGATCTTATGCACATTGAAGTGACAGGGTGACCTTGTAGCCAGGGAATGCAATTTATCAACACAGAATGAAAAGGCAAATACAGTAAGATTGGACTGTGTTCATTTAAAGTAAGCCTTTTTTACTCTTCCTGCTTTTCAGCTCTGTTTCCACATGGCCAGAGAACAAGATCTATATTTTAAATTTAAGAGTAGTGTGAGCAACATTTATCAGTTTTCAGTGTAAAAAAATAAAAGAAAAACACATGGGTATTGTTGTTCTTATATTGACTTACCTATTTTTGCAATCAATGAGAAGACTGATGCCATATAGTCTGCACCTTAAACAAGTTCCAGCAACCAGTTTTCTTAGCTTAGCGTAAATTCTCAAAGCAGTGGAAAAAAAGTTAGCCTGGTCCTGTCAGATACATCTGCCAATAAATGCCTCTAAAAGTACAACACATCACATTTTGTTTATTTGAAGTGTAAGAGCAACATAATGATTTACACCACGAGACTTCAGAGACTTTTGATGTCAGGCTAGCTGTATCTGCAGTCCTAATGCTAAGCTAGGCTAATCATCTTGATGCTCTAGATACATGTTCATTGGACATTAGAGTGGATCCAACCTTTTCTTTACATGTTGTATTGTTGCTCAAAAAATATGAGAGAAAGCTTGGTCACAGTCTTAGCAGATTAACCAATCCCATGGCCAACCCACATTGGCTAACTACCTATCTGAAACCCATACATGCATCCAACTGCCAGATGGATTGGCAAATACAAGCAACAATTGCTCCACATTTGCAAGCCACCTCAACCCCAGCTCCAACCAGTGCCCTGTCTGTTGTCACATATGCCCGCTGTTTAGCAGAGGAGGTGTTGCTGTGTGTCTCCATGACTGCAGCTTTCCACCAATGCACGTGGAAGGTTGTGGAGGTCTGACAACAGAACTAAATTTTCAGATGCTTTTTTTAAAATCTCACTTTAATAAACCCTAAAAACCTGCTTAAAGATAGTCAGTATTTATTCAAATATTTAGTATTTTTTTCATGCATGTTTTTCTCAGTTTATATTGATAAAAACTCTTGGTTTGTATTTACGTGCAGACAGTAGACAGGACTATCAGAATCAGCATACTTTATTAATCCCTAAGGAAATTAGGGATGCTTACTCTCACCCAATGTGCATTGTGGTTAACTGGCTGTTAGTCATTGTCATCTGTAGGTTTTTCAGTTCCTCCAGAGAGCATGAAGGATGTAAGTGACCCAAACCCTAGCACTGCTTGGTGCAGACAGCGCCCGTCTGTGTGAATCCACTTAGAAGTAGAGAAATTAGGCTTACTTGTTACATTTGGGATGCATAATTCATGCTTTGTGAATTTATCTGGGTTAGCTAAGCATTTGCTCAATACAGGCACTAATGTGCAGGTAGACTATGTGGTGATAAATCAGCAACATTTTTTTCTTGTATGAATTTATTTTATATATCAAAGTGAAACAGCTTCAGTTTCTTGATTTTGTGAGGGGTCTCTTGGGGAGGTGCTGTTCAAATGACCCATTCACTGCATGTAAGGATGCAGGTGGAACATAAATTAAGATGGCAAAGTGTGTTTGTGAGTTCATATATTGTGTTGGGCTGGATTGGAGTCTTTGCCGGGTTGATTCAGTCTCCCTGGCCTTATGTTTAACACCCCTGGTGTAGGTTAACGCAAACAGACAAACCTACACCTGCGTGAGATTATTATTAGTTAGTTAAAGTTCAACACCATCTTTATTATGTCCCACACTGATCATACCCCCTGCCCAGCCCATCGCTTAACCTGATATAAAACAGAAGAAACAACAGAGAGTCTGGATTCTGTAACTTGTCAGTATTTTGTTGTATAAATTGCCAAATCAATTAACTAACTGCTGTTTTTTTTTTTTCTTTGCTCACTGCAGTCAAAGAATACTGTGAACGCTTCATTACCACGGCTCTGCAGCAGAGATTAACTGTTCAAATACGGAGCACGACTGAAGATATTCAAATGTATGTTAAGCACAATGAGTGCTTAATTTGCATGTTATAAAACCCAGCATCATTATTCTTATACAGTATGGCGCTGAGCAATGCACTTGCGCCTCCACACATGGGCACACCGACACAAATGTCTGACAATGCTCGCCACAGGCCACTGGCTCTCCTCCACCGTGAAAATATCTTCCAAACCGTATAAATATTTATGTCCATTAATAGTAAAGAGGCAGTACGCGTAGATGCATAATGCTGTGTGCTGGTCTTATTTTCGAAGGAGATGCACTCCAACTGCCACGACGTCTCCGTCGCCATGACAACAGAGTTCAGTGTTGCCAGCCGAGCAGGACGTGGCCCCGTCAGTCTGCTCACACAGAAGCAGCACGACTGTCATGGAGAGGTGAAACAATGTGCGCGTTAAGTGTGCTCCGGCGACAAAATGCATGTTAATGTTCACTTGAAGCTACTTAAACTGAAGACATTCATCTCAGAAGTAGAGTTTGAACAGCACGCTTCAGTGCCGCCTCTAAACAGGCTGCACCGCTCCGTCAGCATGTGGACATGGACGTAATTAGATGATCTCAGGCCATTTCTAAATGTTGTTACTGAGTAGCAGGAGCTGCACGGAATAGTTTGACCATATAAAGACGTGGATACTCATGAGAAAAGCAGATGTGAGAAATTACAAGCTCTCACATTTAAATTCCACAGACCATAGTGCACCAGAGTCCGAGTCCAAAACATTATCTTAGGAAGGAGACAAAGATTTATTGTAGTCAGAAGGGTCGATTGGAGGGATTTAAAGTAGTCACATCAGACTGCACATATGAACGCACTCGGTCTCATTAACAAACAAATAATTTCCCCATTGCTTTACTTTTGCTCTCTCCCACACACATATACATGTTGTTGCTGTTGCCTTGGACGTTTATCATGTCAGTGTTGACGTTTTGTGAACGTGGACACCGTTTCTCTTTGCACCGATATCTTTCTTGGGAACAACAACATTACTGGGATGTGAGGTGGAGGAGAACGAAGCGGGATTCTTTCCAGGTCTAGCCAGTGGATGAGGCACAAATGAAAGACAGGAAGCACCAACAAAGCTGAGGCGCGCGTGAGAAAAACAGGAGCAGAGGGTTGTTAGAGTGCGCGTTGAACACAGCACACTCCACGAGAGATTAGAAGGCCGAGCAGCAGGAGCGCTTTGCCCCAGAGAGTAGAGCGTACAGACTTTCAAGGTAACACGGCTTTCACTTCCAGACTCAGCAAACACGCACGCATCAGCTCAAAGTGCCTCTTGCAAGATTAACAAGAAAGTTTGCTCGTTGTGTGAAGAAGAAGAAGAAGAAGAAAAGTTGTGTTTCTTAACTGTCTGGCTCTTGCTGTACTCAAAGATCTGACCCTGAGAGTGAAGCCCAATTGAATCAAGTTTATTCTTTGTTTAGCACCATTACCGATGATGTTGCATAACAGCCACGTTTTTTCCTGCTTCAAACTTGAAGTTGAATAGCTGGATACTTCCAGGAGACAGTAAATGACATGCAAATACACGGGTCAAGTATCTAACTGAGCAGATTTATAAAGAGACATATAAATCAGTAGCAACACTTAATAAACAACTGTAAATATTTAGAGCAGGGCTAGTCAATCTTTTTAGAGCCAGTACCAACGTTTTTAAGTCAGCAGAAGGTAGTCTATGTCTTTAGTAGTAGTCGTTTATAGTCAAATGCTTGTTATGCTTGTATAGATTTATACACCAAGAACACATGGGTCAGGTTTAGGAAAAGATTAATATTTGGGTTAATGTAGGTTAGGAATTTTCGCTACGTTTTTCTGAATTCATTTCCATCAATTTTGAGAAGATTCCCAACATCATTGGTTGAAATCCAGTCCCAAACCATGACAGAGCCTCACACTCACTGTTGCACCTCACTCCTGACCCCCACCAAAATGTTCACATTAGGATTCAACACTCCATAAGACCTGTTAGCACTGATTTTCAGTCCAGTTCTTATGTAATTTGGCAAACTTCAGCCTTTTCTACCCTGTTTTCCTTCCTTAAAAAGGCTTCTCGACAGCAACCCTTCCAAAGAGGTTATTTCTGATGAGGCTTCAATGAACAGTAGACGGATCATCTAAAAGCAAAAGTGCATCTTTCAGGTTCAGATTGTGCTTGATTTCTTTTTCTATTTACTAAAGACATGACCTTCAGATACTGTTCATCTGCTGCCAATTCTTCATTTGTCCTCCACTTGTGCAGTTCCCTCAATTTTTTTAGTGACGCACTGCAGACTGTGCTGAGATATTGTCTGTTGTTAGGGTTGTAATAGCTCCTTGGGAATCACCTTGATGACATAAAAATACTATTTTATGTCGGTTAAACTGTTTTATCTTTGGCATTTTTTATAGACTGTTCTGAAGAAAATGTAACAAATGATGTGTTTTAGCAACAAGCTGCTGGTAACAAAGTGCTAAAAGATACAATTAAAATTCATTATTTGCTTTATATACCAGAGTGATTTTTAGTAGGTTTTAAGCTTTTTAGCAAACAAAGAAGAAAAACATTCCTCTGAAGATGATCCGGTACAATGACTGGATTGAAAAAAAAATGTAGAAAGTCGGGCTCCTTGGAAACAAAATATAAAGAAAAGAGCCGTTTCACTATTGTCATAACTCAGTGTGTCAGCCAAAGACCCCAAAGGACAATAAATAAGAATGAGCTACCTTTGTCTTTGCCAAAAAAACAAACAAAACTGTGGAAGGGGGCAGTGGAGACATCATGTAAGTTTGTTGGTGTAAATGGTCTCTATCTGCCAATGTACACTTTTTAATATCGCAGCTCAACTTTACAATCCTCTTGGAGTTCCCCACATCCACTGATTTAAGTCTATTGATTATAGCAAGATTGCACCGAACAGATTAGCTACCGTAATCATGGGACGTGATGACTTCACTTAAAACGGTCAGACTGCAAAACAATCAGTCTGAAATGATTTGTAAATATAGAAAAATGTGAACAGTAACATCGTCTCACACCCTGTAAATCTTTGTCACAGCTCATAGACTGACATCGTGCTACAGCTATGGGTTGGCTTCCATATAAACTGTTCACAAGGGTTTCATTCATGTTCTAGTTATTACTGAAAAAAGTAATGCATTCCACATTACTCTGGAAAATTGCTTATCTACTTCCTTCCTTTTTACATATGACATTGCTGTTGTACAATCCCACAGCATATATTCCCACCTAATTACCAGAAACCTAAATATATATGTTGGTGTGTATACATTAATGCTGCTGGCTGCTTATTGTTACTTTTCTTACCTGCTGAATATCGAGCTCAGGCTGCTTGGCTTAAATCCACATACACACAGCTTGAACATCATTCTGACTCTCAGGTTCCACACTAGTAGCTTTGTGTTAGCATGCTGTATTTCCAAACAGGACACGGTTTGTGCTTTAGTCTGCCATTCTTGTCCTTGTGCAAAACATAAGAAAAAGAAAAAAAAAGTGCTGTGCTAAACAAATAAAGACCACTGCCATTTTCTTCTTCCTGCACAGGAATTGGTCAGATGATTCCAGGAAAAGGGCTCTCTCTCTCTCTTTGCTTATCCTGCAGATAATCAAAGAAATTATGCAAGTAACAACCAAGGCTGGACTGGGACAAAAAATCGGCCCGGGCATTTTGACTAGAGACCGGCCCACCAGGATAAAGATTGAAAATGTGACGTCATTCAGGGATAAAACCGCAAAGGATTCTGGGAACTTGTGGCAAGAGGTACTAGCGCACGCAGGCTTTCAATTGAACTCAGTTACACAGCGATAAAAAGAAACCCAAAAAATGGCAAGAAGCTGTTGTATTATTAACTTCAATAGCCGGTCGCATGACAGCCACGGGAAGCCGATGGGTAAAGAGATCGTTTTTTTTTTTTATCGGATTACGTCGTTGAAGAGAAATTTTTTAAGCCATGTTTCCGAAGTAAGAGCCGACGGATGGTCTGGATATACCAAATATAACGTCCCAGAACACTCCAGCTCACATGTTAGTCTGCTCCAAGCATTCCCACAAAGGTCAGAGTTTTTTAGTAGTTAATACGTCATTTTTCTTAACATAATTGGTGATATAGGTTACAAGCAAGTCTGGCGCTGAACAGAAATTGTCGCGCTATGCTCCTTTATTTATTGTGCATAAATAGTAAATTGTCCTGACACAATATTGTGTTTCGCTTCTGTTATTACCATGGTACATTGACAAAAACATATACTTTTATTCACAGGATAAAACAGTTGTTTTGTATCACTTATTGTCCATTGCGATTACAACATACAATATTATTGTCACTGCTACATTTCTGTAATGCTACTGTAACCGGTTTCTGCTTCATCCCGCTGCAACAGTTCGGCCCAAACAGACTCCTCGACTCTGCGTTGTGTAGTGTTTTTAAAAAGACAAGGAGTCTCTGATCGATCGTTGCCACTTTATTTCCTGAATGGAAACAACGGTGTATTATCAGTGCACAGGCTCGCCACACACCACTCCGCACAGCACACTACGGCAGAACATCTCATTAGCATTCCGCTTTAGCATACAGTTTCACACATTACAGTTTTTTACAGACGCTAGGACACATTTCTCAATACTTAGGTCACTTTTGCAAAACTCTTCACACAATTCTCCTAACTGACCCTCAGCTTGGCAAAGCAGTTCATTCCACATTCAAAATGCACTACAACTACCAAAACACTTCATTCAGGTCTCAAATAAAAACATTCCTCCAGAACACTAGCAAAGGTTGACAGCCGACAAACACACTTTGTCACCCACAAAACAATGACCTAAAAAACACTAACAACATGTAGCATTACACAGTGTTTTCCTGTGTAAAACAAGGACACATCTCTGTTTATAATTTCAATATATGTTACTGGAATGAATCAGACATCATGTATTTATGTTTATGTATTTTTATTTTTTTGCACTAAGTAATCCCAAAATACAAGAATTCGTATACACACCATCCACTGATACACATACAATAGTAATGCTAATCTACTCGGTCTTCTCCATTTGGCCACAGGTTCTCATCCACATCACATCTTATGTCATCTAGGGCAACACACCTAGGAAAGAATCTTCTGGCATGCCAGAATTGAAGGAGTTGAAAAATTGAAGGAGTAACAACTGTGTAGATGTTCATCCACAATGAGAATCAGCTGTGGCTGGTTAAACTGCATTGTTAGATTTAAAATATGTTTCAATAAAATATTGCCGTTGGATTTTGCTGTCTTTTCAAGTTTTGCATTGTGTTATTGTTTTGACCATGAGTTTAACAGTTTTGAAAACAGTATGTAAGCACATGCAAAATGTCCTGTCCGTACAAAGCTTTTTGGCAGTTGTTGTGTCTGAGTGAGAAGATGATTCATGTAATTTGAGAGATGTAGTCATTGAATGCATTTTGTGCCAAAACAATGATAACTGGTCCTCAGTTTAGCCCACATAGACTTCTGTTGTGCTCACTGTGTGAGGAGTTTTGCAAACGTGACCTAAGTATTGAGAAATGTGTCCTAGCGTCTGTAAAAAACTGTAATAAACAAATGAAAAGTACATAAAACTGGTGTTGGACATGTGTCCACTAAGCACTTATTACACTCGGTGCTCGTCAGCTAATCAAACATGTTTTATGTGTCTGTACTACTTAGCTATATTGTGTGCGGAACAATACAACTCACCTCTCGTATGGCTACGGCAGACTGCCAGCGATTACTGCAGCCAGCCTCACCTAACCAGCCACACTGAGAGCGGGGGGGCGCTGTTTCCCCATTACACTGATATTTGTGGCAAGTGGAATAATACCACAAACACTGTTACACTACCAGAAATTATTTCCACTACTAATTAATTACCGTTGAGCTCAAAGGTCCTATTAATAAACTGTTAATGAATGTGTATTTATGAAGACGATTTGTGAGACTGGTAAACTTATGATACGTACAATAGTCTTTCGTCCTACACAGTGCATTTCAAGGTCCTGCACCCATCCGTCGGTAAACTGTACCTGGGCTTGTTGCAGTGACCTGAAGTTACTAAACTTCATGAGTGTATGCACTCACTCCAAGAACCGTGTAATTATAAATCTGAGCGTGGTGAAAGTTGGCAGCACACTGACGTCTTTTGTCCACTCTGTGTGCTCGTAAGGGTCTGACCCTTTCACTCCTTTGATTTTTTCCTCGTATCTTTTCTTTGTCTTTTCGTCGAGTCTGTCTTTGTACGGACCGGCATTGTTCTCCTTTTGTTTTGTACATTCCTTTTTTGTGCGGCAAAGAAAAAAAAAGAAGGTATTGGAACCGGAGAATGAACGTTTTGCGGTGCTGCAAATGCTTGCATTTGATGCGGTACTTGGATTGTTTTGCCACGAGTTCCCGGCATGCAATGCGCGAAAATCACGTGATTGCTAAACAAGGGGGAGGGTGCATCCAGCCTCCTCGGCTGTAATTGGTCCAGCCCAGAGTCGATCATGACCAATTGGCCAATCCAACACCTTTCATTATATATACCCTTCCTAAAAAAAAAAAAAAAAAAAAAAAAAAAAAAAAAAAAAAATATCCATCGGCCCATAAAAACAAAAAATCGCCAGCGGCCCACCGGGCAAATGCCCGGTATGCCCGATGGCCAGTCCAGCTATGGTAACAACACAGTTGTTACCAACTTGTTACCAAATGCACTGTGATTACAGTTACACAAAGGGTTTAATGTGAGATTTGGCAGGTAGGTAAATCCTATGATCAGGTGCAGCATGGGGCAAAGAATCACTTAGATATAAGTCACATCGATTATAAAGTAGATTTCATTCTGTGTGCAGGCTGTCATCATGTGACCTGCTCTGCTGCTCTTTGGGGGATGTGTTTCTGCTTTTATCTTCTTGGATTCCCACCCTTAGACAATATGGCGCAAGTGTGTGAATGGGTGGATGACTGGATATGTAAAGCGCTTTGGGGTCCTTAGGGACTAGTAAAGCGCTATATAAAATACAGGCCATTTACCATTTACCAAGTACAAAAGGTAAAATCATGAATCATGAATGAATCTAACCAGCATCAATACGTTAAATCTAAATTAGCTGATGTAGCCTAGCATTTACCATGAACACCACAACCTATTCTGTACCAGTGTTGTTGTAATTATTGTTGTAAACTTCACTACAGAGCTGCAGACTAAGTGGTTAGTACAGTATACTTGTGCAAAATTTGGATAACACAAGAAGAGCACACTTAAGTTTGTTTTGCATGAAATTCAGAAGAACAAAATTTAGCAACACATTATGTACAGAGACAAAAAATCTGATAGTCTTTAACTAATTCCTTTTCCTCACCCCCTTGTTTCGCTCTTATTTTTGCCCACAAGTGACAGTATCAAACATTGATGTGTTTTTAAAAAGTTTTCAGCAAACATGAAATGCTTCATGTTTGCCGAGTTGATTGAAAAGTTACACCTTAAATTGCCTGCCGCTTCATAAAGCTGTCCCTTTTATGCTCACTCCTCTACGGTTGTGCTAACTAGATGCTGAAGCGCCACAAACGTAACTTTGACATCTGCACCATGAACCCATCACAGGGACGAGAAGGAAAAAGTGATGAGCTGAAGGTGTAAGCGGATGGTGGGACGTCATTATTTTATTACTGAGCAAGTATCTCAATGGAAACAGCTAACAGCTAGCAGCTGGAAACAACACCAGGAAAAATTAACTCTCTAACTGTATTATGTATTAGCCTTCATACGAGATTCAATTGCTCGTTTATTGAAGGTGGCCGAACGCTGTTCCAGATTGTTCCAGCCCACTTAAACCCCTGGTTACACATTAATGTGGAGCATATCAGATCCAACACTGACCCCCAAATAAAATAGTTTAGATCAGATGGTTTAGGGTTCTCAAACTGGCAGCGCTTTGGTGCAGATCAGTAACATTTGATGCTGAATGAAAGCACGGTGAAGAAAGAATGTCGAGCGATTTGAGAAAGAAATGGTCATTTGTCTCGTTACTTTCAACTGCAGCCAACATAAAGAGTAAACCTTCCTAACACTGACAAGTATACTTCTGTCAATGGGGTTTAAAAAAATGTATACACATGAAGGAGCCCTGACATTTTGATTATAGCACAAGCCAGACACATTACCGGCAGTAAAACTGTTTGATGTGTGCATTTCTTCAGCGCCGGCCTCAATTATATGCTCACTCACTAAATTGGCTTTGAGTCGTTAAAAGTTTGAGAACTCTTGTTTTAGTTTTAGATAATTGGGCGTAACTTTTGGCTTGCTTAAAACTGTCTGACTGAGTAACCCCACCCACCCTTTTTAAAAATTCCCTCAATTTATTCAAGGAGACGTTTGTATTGTAGCAATGTCCTTCTCATATTCACTCTTCAGTCTCTACACATGATCACAGCAGTATGATAAGGTGGCCGATTAAGCATTTGAGATTAAAATCCTTGCACCTGCATCTGTTTCACATGGATGGGAGAAATCAAGATTTAGTGCAAATGTCTTGGCATCAAAGCAGTGACCTTGTTGTTATATTTCCCTCACCTTTAGGACAGGCTTGTGGTGAACGTGAAACTAACAGTTAGTTGAAATAATGACTGCACCTACACAACAGCAGCCAGTGTATTCGCATTTCCCTGGTTCTTGTTAGAACACTGCTTTGTACTCTCTGCTCATTAGAGGGGATGCTGTTTGTTCAGACTGCAACCCCTCCCAACATCCCCCACGCCAGCTCGGGAGGGAAACCGACCCCATGTAGAGACAAAATAAGTAAGAGCGTGAACGAAGGCTGGCCAGTCTGGAGTGACAGCGTGATACACCCCACACACACACACACACACACACACCCCCTCTGTGTCATCCCGGGTAGCCCAAAAATTAGCAGGAACCCCAGGGAACAAGAAAGGGTGGAGGATCAGAGGGTGGTCTTCTGTGATGGGCTGTATCTTTGTATGGGTAAAGCTCTAGACTGCGCCTGAGGACAGTGAGACAGCAAAAACCAGGACAGTAATGCACACATAAATCCACACACACACACGCATGCACATGCTGCTCACTGTTACTAATACAGGTTGTCAATTAGGCATGACCCAGAAAGCCTGTCTGCACGCAGGGTGCACAACAAGCTGAGACAGACTGACGGGCTCAAAACACTCAAAATCCCTCCACTCAGCTCGCTGTCTAGGAGACTGGATTAACTAACAAAAACAAAAAAAAGGGTACAAGCATTTACGACACAAAATCCATACAGACAGAAAAGGCCAGTTAACTTAAAATAAATCTCTTGAGCCACAAAGCAGATTTGCAGATGCACCTACTGCAAGACAAGAAACAGATATGGGTGGAGCTGACGTAATTAAGGCATTGTGAAACTGTGCTGTTGTCAGCAGAAGAAATAATTAGTTCCAGCATGTCTATAACTTGTTTCGGAGACTCTGCAGGTGCACGACAACAACAACACAAAGCTGGTGAACCATGTACTCTAACCTGCACTGAGTGATATGGATGCCCTGCCTACTATTTTTTTCTTCCTGTGTTTTGCTTTTTTCTTCTGGAGTGTAGGGAGCGACTGTCAGCTAAGTGAGAGTATTAGCAAAGGAGGCGGATGTGGAGGCAGAAGGATGTTCTGAAGGTGAAAAGGGTGAAAGTTGCCCTCCCGCAATGGGCGTGCACTCTTTAGTTAGCGGGCAAGGACATGCCAGGGGCAACCAGTGGTGTTTGGCTCTGTTCCCTGCCTCTCGGTTTTCATTCACGGCCTGGTCTTAAAAGCTTTCCCCCTTTTTCATTGTTTCACAAGGCCTATCTAAAGGGTTTATGCCTCTGACTTGAGCTAAGCACTTTGGGTGACACTGCTCATCACAAATCCTAAAAACCTCTGCAAATGCTTTTTTTTTCACCCCTCCTTCCTCCCTGCTCTCTATATTATTGTTTTCACTCCCTCCCACCGCCCAGACCCGTCCCTTAGTCCCCTCCCTCCTCACTCTGTGCTCTCTTCATCTCTTAATGCCTCTATCTCCTTTCCACTCTCACTATGACAGTGGAGTGCAGGCGTGCTCTAATCTAAGCCAGATGAGCTAGAAAAACACAGGCTTCCAACGCCAGTTGCTTTCGCCATTAACCAAGAGGCCCATCATTTCTCTCTCCAATCACAAAGTAGACTTCTGGGGTTTACCAGCACAACTACATATGCACAAAACCAGACGAGCCAGTAAAACTCATCTATAAGTGATTTATAATGACACTTGGACAGCTTTGCTGCTGCCATCGTCTGTCTCGCCATCACAGACGATTGGGCTGCGGCTTTGAGCCAGTCTCGTAGCACCTGTTGAGGCGACTGTGCTGTCAAAGCCGTTTTACATGATTCTCTCTTTTTATGGATGGATTTCCAACATATTTCAGATCCCAAAGGTATTTTTTTCAGATCATATGGGTGCAGTGTTGCATGTAAACATGTGGCCTCTGACCACAGCGAGAGTCCAGTCACCTTCAGGGTTGAGCTGAGGCTCTGTCCTCTCTGTCACGATGAGTTTGGGCTGAGCATTTCATTTAGGATTCGCTGAGTCTCGCTCACTGCTGAGGCAGAAGGACGTCAGGTCCCTCTGGGGACATTGCTGTCCCACCCTGTCACTTCCACTCTTGTATCCACAGACCACAAAGCACATGGCGCACAAGTCCAGACTGCAGCCAAGCAGAGGAGGAAGGAAGAAACCAACTGGACTCCTGGCACAGGGACAGAGAGTTGAATGAATAACTTGCATGAATTTTTATATGGCATTTATCTGACTTACAAAAATAGTTTTGCTTTTCCACTTTCCTGTGCGTGTCAGAAAGACTGATTCTACTCTTGTGTCGTATGGTAAATGGTAAATGGCCTGTATTTATATAGCGCTTTACTAGTCCCTAAGGACCCCAAAGCGCTTTACATATCCAGTCATCCACCCATTCACACACACATTCACACACTGGTGATGGCAAGCTACATTGTAGCCACAGCCACCCTGGGGCGCACTGACAGAGGCGAGGCTGCCGGACACTGGCGCCACCGGGCCCTCTGACCACCACCAGTAGGCAACGGGTGAAGTGTCTTGCCCAAGGACACAACGACCAAGACTGACCAAGCCGGGGCTCGAACCGGCAACCTTCCGATTGTATGGTAAATGTGAATCACCAGCAGCTGATTAGCATGATTCAGCACACAGACCTGAACCAGTATTAACCCAGTAAATATAAGCCTCTTTAAGTAACACACTATATGTTGTTATTTAAACTATAGAAAAACAAACATGCCAAAACAACAAAGACCATGTCTGGAACTGGCCAATCACGTTTTTGTAATGTGACAACATTACAAAAGTCAGGGAAAAAAGACTACACCAGAAGGCCTTCAGTGCACTCTCAACAAGCACCAAGACCTTTTCAATAGATAGTTAATGTTGTGAAGCATCCATTTTAATTGAAACCATTATCTTTTCCTTAAGATAACTGAGGCTTTTTTTTTTCTGTTACACCTAACCAATGTGCGACTGAAAACTGCTTTAAGTAGTGCCATGTTTACTTTTGGTTTCAGACAAAGCCATGCTTTTTGGGGGGGCATTGTGGCTCAAGAGTTGGCAGTTCGTCTTGTAATCGGAAGGTTGCCGGTTTGAGCCCCGGCTCGGACAGTCTCGGTCGTTGTGTCCTTGGGCAAGACACTTCACCTACCGCCTACTGGTGATGGCCAGAGGGGCCGATGGTGCGATATGGCAGCCTGGCTTCTGTCAGTTTGCCCCAGGGCAGCTTTGGCTACAACTGTAGCTTGCCTCCACCAGTGTGTGAATGAATAGTGGAATTTGAGGGTCTCGAAAAGCGCTATCCGGTTGTTCAGTCAGACGTCACGGATGACGTTGCAGGTATTTCCGGGTCTAAGTGCTCCTCAAGAAACAACGATGGCGGAGCCAGTGACTTTGTTCACGATTACCTCCTTCTTTAGCGAAGTACCAATTAGGGTTAAAAAGGGTCTTAATTCCTTCAACTCTAGTAAAGTGGTCAGTGTAACCGTTCTCCCAGGCGGAATTATAAAGGGAAGTGTCCAGGCATCCATGAAAAAGAAGATTTACAATGTTGAGGTGAGCTAGGAGTAAGCTAGCTAGCCGACGATTAAACATGAGATATTCTGTATTCTGATGTATTTCATAAAGCACACACACGTACAGCAATGCTATAACAGTGGAAGTAAACGAAGATGAAAATCTACATAACATGGAGGTTTTGGAGAGTTAGTAATGTTAGCCTAGTACCAGTTATATTAGCCTAGTTAACCTGGTACCAGTACACAGAGCAGCGCTGCAAGTGTTTGTTAGAATGTTTAGAATCAGAATCAGAAAGGGTTTTATTGCCAAATGTTGAGCAGGTTTACAACATCAGGAAGGAAGGAACATCATTAGGGTAAGCATTAACTTTCTTTCAATGTAGGTGCATGTTGAGGGTCAGTCAGTCAGGTTCAGCTCCTGTGAGTGCCCGATTGGCAATGATAAGTGCCATCATATGGCGGCATTGTTGATTTGGGTGGAGAAGAATGTGTCTCGCACTGACGTGGAATGTGTGTGGAAGAGGGTAAAATCATGCAAAGCAGAAGAAATTACTGCCAAGAGAGTGTCTGTGATGACACCCTCAACAACACAAGGTCAGTTATTTATTTAAAATTTGCCCTTTGAATTAATTATAATAATTATTTTCTTAACTTTTTAAAAAGCATTGTGTTTTATATGCTAAAATTATTATTTATTCAGATTACTAAAAGCTTTTTTTTTTTCAGCTGGAATCGAAAGACCTGTCTCCCAGGAGGACAAGGAATGGGCAGTGGCATCCCTATCGAAATTGCAACGTTTTACTGGGATGGGTTGGATTTTGAGTCCTGAATGCTCTCAGGTACTTTGATATTTACTTTAACATGTGGTATAAATTGTACATGTATGTAAACTCTTGTAAATTACATACAGCAGACTGTTTGCCTCCACTGTCCCCACTTTATTTTTTACATGTATTTTATATACTCTGTACCTGACTTTGTCTATTCTGTGGTCAAAATTTCTTGGTTCCATTAAAACCTTTAAAATCCTTTTGCTTTAAATCTAGGCTAAACCAGCCAAGACATTTGATGAAGTGCTGAGGAACCTGGGATTTCCCCAAGCAGAAGACAAGGCTCGTTATCTCTTGGCATCACTGGCTGTGTCTGACGAAGAGAAGAAACAGATTGAGGAAGCAACAGTTGGGCAAACGAAGAATGCATTGTGGTAAGAAAGTGCTTTGAAATTAATTCTGTTAAGTGTTAAGTAGGAAATTTTAGTTAACTGTGTCTCTTAATTTGTGTTTCTTTATAAAAGGTCAGCATATCGCAAGAAGAGAATCACAGCCAGCAACTTCGGTTTGGTCCTGAGTGCAGTCCAGCGGCGCTCATACCCCCCTTCCTTATTTAAGACTCTGCTTGGACAGTACAACCTGACAGAAGGATCTAAAGTAAGTTGTTAGTAAAAAGGGTCTGTGCATCTAAGAATTCCTTTATGACTAAGTTGTATTTTCATCCCCAAAGGCATGTGATTGGGGGATCCTTCATGAGCCAAAGGCCAAGCAGTTGTACACTGACTGTACTGGTGCAGCTATCAAGGAGAGGGGACTGTTTTTATCTAACAGTGGCCTGCTTGGTGGTTCTCCAGATGGGACTGTCTCTAATGAGTGCATCATTGAGGTGAAATGCCCATGGTCAGCCAGAGCCAAAACTGTATTGGAGGCTGCAGAAAGGAAGGACTTTTTCCTACAGCTGGATGAGGCAAGTGGTTCCCTGGTATTAAAAAAGAATCACAACTACTGGCATCAGATCCAGGGCAACCTCTATCTCACAGGGGCGAAAAGCTGTCACTTTATTGTTTGGACTCCATGTGACTTTTTCATCTTGCATGTGGATAGAGAACAAACTTGGGCTGTTAACATTGAAGCGTTGGAAACGTTCTACCGGGAAGTTTTTTTACCCCATATTTTATCGCAGCTTTGAATTCATATCAGCATGAGTAATTTATCAGTCCAAATGTTTATAGTTAATTTTAAAACTATTTGGAAATTGTACATTTTTTGTCATTGTAACTTTGTAAATATATTCAGATAAATTCTTAAATTATATTAATTTTTGATTTGAAAAAATAAAATGTTTTGGACAAACTGTTCCTGAAAATAAAGAGTAACACATGTATCTGGTATTCTTCATTTTAATTGAAAATGCATAGCAAGAAAACTAGGCAGTAATCAGGAAGCTGGAATGGAATGAAAAATGTAACAAGCCATTGATAAAAACAGAGTAAAACATTATACGAATCACAAATGAGACCATTCTCAATTTGAAACTATGCAACTAAGTTGTTTTTATGTTGTAACATCCTGAGTATACACACAAAACAATCCACTTAGGAGTTATAAATAATAAAAGTAAACTTATTCAACAGTTGTGTTTTCTGGTCCACAAGTAGTTAGAAAATGACACAATGTACTTTTACCTCTGAACTCTCACAGGTATAATTTATTCAATTTCACGGAGAATAGGTGTTTGTAAATTTGTAAGACACACACATGCTTTCAAGATCTTATTAATATTTTTTTTTAACTGATATGGGATGTGATGCAAAATTGAGAAAACTTTCAGTCTTTGAATGGAACGCTCTACATGTATTCTTGCACAGGAAATCTTCCTGTTGTTGTTCACTTCCTCCTGTGTGAATTGTCCGTTGGTGAGGAAGGACGGAATGTTCAGTGAGACCCCTTCTGGTAGGATGTCCCGAATTGTGAAGCCCTTATCTGCAATGACCATGTCACCTGGTTGTAGATGTTGCAGTACTCCACAGTCAGCTGTTATGGCCTTATCTGAGGCACTTCCACCGTACAAGTTGCTTACAAAGGTTATTACACCATTAGGAGCCACACCAATTAGAGCCTTTAGTGTGGTCCGTCCTTTGTACTGGCTGTACAAATGACTTTGTGTGTCAAGTCTCTCTGTGTTACAAACAGAAACTTCCGTGCAGTCAAGCACAATCCTGCAGTTAGGAAATGGTTGGAAGCAATCTGGCAGCGATGTTTGATTCTTGGCTCTCGAGGGAATGTTGTTTTCCAGCATGCCAACATACAAAATGTCATACAGTGCACTAACAATTGTTGTAAAAACATTAGTTACTGTGCCTCTGCTGCAGTTAAACCTTATTGAAAGGTCTTCATGACCAAAATTAAGTTTAAGCTTGATCAGGGTTAGAAATAACTGGTCAATTAGGGGCATCATTTGGACAGTCCAATCAGAATGATATTTAAGATCAAATCTGGAAAGAAGCGCTTCTAAAAACAGGACAGAAGCAGCATCGGGCAATCCAGTATAGTACTGGACCCTTTCAGGATTGTCAGATATTTGACTGAATGAGAAAGTCTGCTTCTGCTTCTCTACTTGTTTTTTAAGTTTTTCATTCTCTATTCTTAGCATGTCATTCTGAATCTCTAGCACCAGAAGACTTTGGGAAGAACTTGTGGAACTTGCAGTATCTGTCTGTGTAGCTGCATTGTTGGAATGATGTGGCTCATCTGATATTTCACTCTGATTTTCACCAATAGCCGGGACCTGCTCTTTTTTCTTCTTTTTTCTAACAGGGTTGTGGTCATCTGGGAACTGAAAAGACTTCCCGTCGTTCCATGCAAATCTTGTTGGCCCCGCAGCTTTTCCTTGAGGGAAGTGCCAACTGCAGACTCTTGAGTTGCAGTTTGGGGTGAAGTTTTCACGTCTGTGGAAGTGTTTAAAAAGACAGAGAGAAATTTCAGATCATACGCTAGCCCTCCATTAGTTATGATTAATACAAAAAAAAAAAAAAATAGAGATAAATAATAGAGAGAAGCTTCTTTCATCCAGATGAGAGAAGCTTCAAGAAACTTAAAACTTAAAGAAGTCCAGATGCTTTTCTTACACATCGTTGTACTAATTTGCTTTTAAGCTTACCAGAAAGATAAGTACTGGCAACCTTTGCTAGCTATTTGTTGGTTAGGTCTTTATTTTGGTAATTAACTGGCACATAGGCTGGGGATTGTAATGTATTTTCTTACATAGACATCGCTTTTTGGACGTAATTTTTATTCCTCTGAGCGTCGAAAGCTAACTAAGGTTCATATATATAGCGAAGTGACCCTTAGCTCTCAATCTTTGCTTGGAGAAATAAAAATGACTTCAAAAATGCAACGTCTTTGTATTAAAAAAAACACAATAAAATCCATTGTCTATATAAGTACAATTACTCGTAAAAGCCAGTTTGTCTTTTAGTAGCGGGTTT
This sequence comes from Copadichromis virginalis, assembly GCF_057382275.1. Classification (NCBI taxonomy): domain Eukaryota; kingdom Metazoa; phylum Chordata; class Actinopteri; order Cichliformes; family Cichlidae; genus Copadichromis; species Copadichromis virginalis. Next base: position 16,374,375 of record NC_140624.1, read on the forward strand.
TAATTGTTCATCACTAGCTATATTAGCTAACTAAAGTAAGAGCCCACTAGCTCTTATCTTACAAATTTATTCATTCACTTACGAGTTGTAACATACCTTATCAACTTCAGCCACTTCCTCTTCTCTCTCTTTTCACAAGGAAACCGGTAAAATGACAGATTAGACTGTTGTTTTGAGCCAGATTGGTTAAAACAACCAGGAACACAGCATTGTGTCATATTGAACACAGGAGCGTTTAGACCCGGAAGTAGGATTCGTCGGATTCGTCGCGTCATCACTGAACAACCGGATAAAAATGCAATCCATTATTATTAGTAGTAGTATTTCATCCATCACAACCTTAAAGAGAAGTGGAAACCTTAGGCCTAAGAAAATAGGCCAATCTGGAATTGCCAAAAACTGCTTGATGGCAGTTGCAGGAAAAATGATGCTAAAGCCTCAGTCATGCAGGCAAGAGTACAGACGGGTTCAGTGCCCCCCTGTTAACCACTGGTCACTTGGGAAAAACCTGTATTCCCCAAATCTGTTGGCAAAGACTTGTGATTGCTTTGCTTGCTAGCATATTGGTGCAGTTGCAGACTGAAGGAAGGTGGTAGAGCTGTCTACAAACACGGTCCAGCCACTCTCCAAGCTTTAGTGAAACTGTGGAAAGCGTGAAACAAGCCGGAAATGGAGACTGTTTACTGTTGAATTAAAAGTGGCGCCTTTTGAAACATGTTACCTGCAGAGCTAAAACACAACTTTTACTTTGAAGGTGAACCTTTTCCATTTCCAGTTTGTATCACATTTTTTCACTGGTTGGCCACTAGTTTGCAAGTGTTTAAAGACAAACTGATGGCTACCAATGCTGACCCCAAGACTCCTAGTAGATCTATGGTGTCTATTTCTATGGTGTCTTTGTCACCTAGTTCTCAAGTTATTGCATACACAAATTTGGGCGTTCACGCCACCCACGGTAGGTGGGTGACCTGGACAACAATACGCCATGACCCTTTTACGGCTGAGGGGTAAAAACTACCGTGGCAATCTGTTTGCAAGCAAAAAAAAAATGCTGGGAGGTTTTTGCTGCAGCATCTTCTTTCAACCAATTTTGCCCAGCAACCTCCAGGAACCACTGCCAACCAATCAGTGAATGAACATTTTTCCCAACCAACTGGTGACTGTATCACAGCCAGTATGACAGACCACTACTGAGCAATGTGCACATGATGTCACATGAAAAACCTCGATTAAAATGCCCAATTTCAGCTGTGAAAACATGTCTTTTTTGGTACATAAACACTTTCGTCTGGATCGATGGTTCTCCTTTTATAACATAATATGCGTGACAATTTTTAGAAGTTCATTTGGATACCGTAGAGGTCTGACAGGAAGGGACTCGGCAGCTTTGATTAGCAGATGTCTCGACACTAGCCGCTGTAGCCAGTAGCTGTCTCCAAGGCCTCATCTCCGCTAATTGGTGACACTGAACTGGACCTTTTTACCATGTTGGAGCCTTTTCATGGAATTATCTATTATGTCAAATGTAGTTGAACCCACTGCTTCACTTTTGGTGAATATAATTCTAGTGTTGTTAACAGTCTATTACTGAGCACTGAATAGTGAGAGTTTGTGCTTCTGCCCTGCACCCATACATGTTATGAATGTTGCTTTGTATCAAGGCTTGATAGCATTAGCTGATAACACGTCAACCTCAGGCCACAGTGGCTACATCCATCTTTATAGAATTTCTATGGCCATGCGCCAGTCTCTTTTCTTTGAGTTAGAACTATGGAATCACAACCAGCATGACTGGCCAGTTGCACTGATGGTCCAGGATCAAAGTGCTTATATTGAAGGGACAACACTAACAGTAATTCCTGAAAACAAAGCAAATATACTAATTTTACCACAATGTCAAAGCAATCTGCACATGAAACAGGCTCAGAATGCTGTCATGGGATGCCAGTGGTTCTGTCATATGAAAAAAATACCACTGGTAATCCAACAGAATCATGAATTATTCATCAGATCTCTTGTGAATAGTTTGTTTCAGTTTCCCATGTGGGTGACAGAAATCTTGTGGCTGCAGAAAAAGGGAAAGGTAAAAAAAAGAGGCTGTTACATCATGCACTGCTAACTGTTTTGTCTCCTGTACCTTCTCCTCCACACTCTTTCTTCTTCCCCTTGTGTTTCTCTTGTCATCCACCTACCTTCAGCTCACAGCAGAGGGTACAATATGTAAAGACTTCAAGGCTTCAATCAGCAGCAAGTTTCAGGGAGTAGAAAAAAGAAAATTTTCTCTATCAATTTATCATTTTCCAAGTCTTCCCGTGACTACTCGTCTCTTACAGAACACATCTAAGATGCTAAGTTAATAAAACCAGACGAGAGCGTGGTGAGCCAGGAGAATAGGCTCAGGATTGCACAATAACACACTCGGCAGTGAGCCCCACATGAATCAAAATGACAAAGCCAATCTGGCGACAAATTCTCTCTTGCTGGCTGTAAACTGCTCAGCTCTCGGGAAGACCGGATACAGGAGTACAAGCTAGGGAAATTTAAAAAGTGAAATTCAGTTAGATGTACCGTCTATATTACCCCCCCACCCCACCAATTCCCTGTGGAGGAGTTAATCAAATCCTGGTTTACTAGACTAGTCTTCTTCCCAGTCCTTTCACTTTATGTGAGGGCACACGTGTATCGTAAAGACCAAGAAACAGAGACGAGGAAGATCTCTAAAACTCAAGTGTGTTCATTTATCGCTGCAGATGCCTGAAGAGTTCAATCTAATGAGAACCTCAAGTGTACACAGCATGCTCTATGCAGAACTATTTCTCAGTTTTACTGTTTGTGCTGCGACTAGAAAAAAACAACAAAATAAAACTATATGCATGTGGTCCATAGGTCATCTGACAAGATGAACTGATTGTGTCTCGCTTCAGATACACCACATAGTTACTGGTGTTTTCTCAGGTTACTTCAGATACGTTAAGGTTCATGCTCTGAGGGGGGAAATCCCAGAGTTTAAAACACATTGTTTTCCACTGTGTGCTATTTCCTCAGTGGCACTGTGTTTGAGATCATTGAGATGCTGTTGTCAATCAGACGCTTTCCAGATGGTGTAGCATGATGTATGAAAATCAGATGGTGCTTTCCTGCATTCATAATCCATCAGTTTTACAAAGATCCCCAACACCACTGACGTATATGCAGCCCCAAAACAGGACTAAGCCTCCATCGTGTTTTAGAGATGGCTGCAGTTGTACCTCTCTCCTAACCAACTCCATATATACAACCAAAAATTTCAAATTAGGATTCATCACACCACAAGACCCACTAACACAGATTTTCAGTGCAGTTCTTGTGTAATGTGGCATAGCTCTGCCTTTTCTACCGTTTCCCTTTGTAAATATGGCTTCTTGACAGCCACCCTTCCAATGAGCCCATTTCTGATGAGGCTTCAGTGAACGGTCGATGGATCAGCTGAAGGGTCAGATGAATCTCTTAGGTTCTTTGTCAGGCCTTTGGTGGAATGTTTCCTATTTCTTAAGAACATGACTGTGTGAATAGAATGTGCAAAAAGAAAGTATACTGATGATGTCCAGCCAATAGCTTTGCCGTATAAATCTTTTTTTTTGTTTTTACTTTTTTGAATATCCTTTACTAAATTGATGTAAACATACCTTTAGTAGTTTCTATTTGCAGTGTACTTGTGAATGCAATCTCTGAATTACAATAATTTTGAGAAATACATGTCAAGCTATGAGTCTTATCTCTGATTTCTGAGCAAATACTTCGCACAAAGGTAATTAGATATAAAGGTATTTAGATATAAGTATGAAGACTTCTTTCTCATGTCTCTATGTTCAGTTTAGACTGAGTTATGACTGAGATGGAGAATTGATTCTGACACAGTTGCAAACTGGGAAAACAATCTATAAGGGCTGAAATGAAAACATGAAGCATCAGGACAACCAGAGCAAGGAGACCAGGGGTTAAGCTTCTTTCTCTAGCTGAGCCCAGGTGCAGCAGGCTTCACCCACAGGTTGCAAGAGAGTGCGCATGCCGAGCTCTTTATTAATAACCTTGAGATGGAAGCGCACTATCCCCCAGTAACCCTTAAAAGACAGCGTTTCTCCATCCCATTCCCCCCTGTCTGGTAGGGCCTCGTAAAAGAGTTAACTGGTCTCACATGACCCCCCTGTCCACTGGTGCAGTGATTGGCTGAAACCTTAAAAACAAGGGGTGTGATTTGTTGGTTTTTGAAGTGGTTCACAGCCTCACAGATGAGCTCATCCTGTCCTCCTTCCTGGTCATCAGAGATCAAAGAAAAAACATTAGGGAAATATTGTTCACGGTCACAAAAAAATTGTAATGCCACAAGAAAGTTGCAAAAGAGCCAGTCATACCCAATCAAACCGCAGCCAAGTCTTTTTGTAGCATTTTCCATTAGTGTTTAGTTTTCCCTTTTAGCTAGGGTTTTGGTATTCTTGCAGTTTTTATATTTGGAGCATATTTTCCTTGGTGTTTGTATGGGGTTTTTTTTTTTTGACATTCTCTTGCATTTCCACTTTGGTCAATTGTGTCTACTTTACAGCTTTTCCTTGACCAAAGAGGGATATTTAGCTTACAGGACAGCAAAACAGGCATATCTAAATAGACATCAGGCACTGGGCACAAATAAATCGATCATAACTTACAGAAAAGTTCACACATAGACTGACCTGATGATAATCTAGGTGTGTGGTTTGCTGAAAAAAGTTGAATTGAGGAGAACTCTAGTGAGAGATCAAAGTGAATCAGCTGTGTATGACCAAGCACCCCCCAGAGCTGAACAGTGTGTCAAAAACTGCAGTTCCTGTTGAGCCAGTGAGGCAGACTCAAGAAGCAAGTCAGTTCCCATGAAGTTCCACGTTAGAGTGCCTAACTTAACTTCGTTTAAAAAGGATGCCAAGGCTTGTGGATGGATTTTGCTGTCATATCCGAAACTGTTATGGCCTCTTGTTTGGTGCAGCTCAGTCAGGTTTGTGCTCCAGATTTGATGAATGAAACTTACACCCTCTTGTGTAAATACGGTCGTTTTTGGCTCCTAAAAAAAGAAAAAAGACAAAATAATGGGGGCCAAAAATGCTAATGCTAAGGGGTCAAAATTCAGAGACCGTAGTCATTGTGACTGTGTCCATCTTTTAAATACAGGCATTGAGGTTGACCACAGACTCTGCAGCAGTACAGTGTGTGTGTGTGTGTGTGTGTGTGTGTGTGTGTGTGTGTGTGGTGGGGGGGTCTTTGGGTGTTTGCTTGTGGTTTAGAGAATTTGTTTTTCCTCAGCTGGGGGAAGGTAAGCGATGCGACCAGAGGGCACTCGCACCCTGCGAGCCATCCCTCCATCTGACCTCTGCTAAATTCTCTCCCTGTTTGTCACAACACTGAGGCTGCAGCTGCTGGGCCAACAGAAAAGGGGAATCGTGAGATGCGAGGAAGGCCATTAACTCCAGCTTGACTTTTTTTGTAGTGAAAGCTGTTAGCCTGCGCACACAGACACGCTTCTGCTTAATAGGGAACACTTTTGTCTGGCACAATCACACTCTCAACTATTTCCTTAAGACCCCGTTTCACCCTCTCTATCGGACTCTCTCACACACAGCCACAGGCATTACCAACGCATTTGTTTCCACATCTGGCTTATTATTTTTGTTTTGAAGTATCATTATGGCAAAATGGCAATTAGATCACAGTTTATTGGACCCAAAGCACCTGAACAATAGTTTCATCTTCAGTGTTCACTGTACACATATGCACACAAAATGTCTGGATTAAGACTTTCTTCGGGGGTCAACAGAGCTGAAAGCCTCAGATGTTCTCCCCATGAACTAATCTTTCAGCTTACTGAGCTAAAACAGCTGGCTCTCCCTCTTCCTCTGCACAGTTTTCCACTGAGCCCTGAGATGGACCTCTTAGCATGTGGCTGCATATGAAGTGTACACAAGCACATACATCTAAAAGACACATACTGGGTTACTCCTTTGAGTGACAGTACCTGAGAGCTGCAGTTTACTGTTTATATATGAGAAAACCAACAGCAATCGCCCGTTTGTCATTACTCCTGCTAATGTGACCCAGCTGCCTTCTGCCTGCCTTTCATATGGCTCCACCCGTACCCAAATCCCAAGGTACTTTGTGCGTAAGCGTGCATGTGTGTGTGTGGTGGGCTGCTAAGAACAGTCCTCCTGTCTCTCCTTCCTGAAGAAGACAGGAGGACTGTGAGAATCGTGTGCTGTTAAAAGTAGAACTCCTCAACTGGGATCATTAAAGAACTTGGTGGTAAACAGACGGATCCCCTGCTGTCCCAGTCCAGTGAAAACACGATTCCCTCTGTGAGGACGTGACAAGCAAAGAGAAAGAAACTGAGAAAAAGAGCAAAATACGAGCCGAAGATGGGGAGTGAGAGAAAGGGACGACACAGACAGCCGCAGCAGGGGGCATGCTGTTCTCCGTATTAGTCTGTCAGTGAATCTCATTAACAGGGCTCCTCTAATCAGCAGCCGAGAATATTCCACTGAAGGCCATCCGCTCTGCTCCCAACCTCCTTCCTCTCATTTTGATTACTCTGATACATAAATTTACCATTACCTTTTTCTTCTTTTTTTAAAAAAAAAATAAAGGGTTCTAATTTAAACTCCTCGAGAAAGCAGCGTCTGTTCTCAGCTTCAATTATGTCCAGCGTGGACTCCCTCTTTTTTACATGTTAAACACAGCAGGCTGCCATGTTAAAGATATCCACTTTGCTCTCGTCACATTAAGAGAGGCTTGCTTTCCAGTACTTTTTGCTCCACTCGGTAAGCAGTGGAAATAAATGAGCACTTGTGCTGAAAATGTGCATTTTCCAAATGACAGCTTGCTGGGCAAATACAGCCAAATAACTTCAAAAAGGTACTCGTGTCACTGCTGACAATTTGAAACGTGTGAATTCATTTGTAAGTGATTGTGGGTTCTGTTACATCTCGATGATCCGCTTATAGATGAAAAGCAAAAAGACGGCAGGATATTTATGCCAGTTTAACCGCGGGGAGTCAAAGGACAAAAAGAACACACACAAAAAAAAAAACCAAGACAGAGACCACAACGGGAAGCTGAATGGTTGTTAAACAGGAAGGTCCGAGTCAAAGCAGGGGTGTTCCTCTTTTTTTATTATCCCTGTGCTTTTCCTTAATGAGCGCAGCTGGTATCCAACGCAAACAAACTCAGGCTATTGTCCAGAGACATTAACAGTTCAAGCAATGTTTGATTGTCCTTGGAGAAATGAGTGTGGCATAAGATGAAACAGAGGAGATTAGAGGTTGGAAGCAAAGAGTCATGCCAGAGACATTCCCAGCACCACACATGCTCATTCTTTAATCATGATCAAGTCCTGCCAATATTGGGAAATCTGAATTCCAAAGGACGCTCGGCATCAAAAGGTCTCTCTAGCCTATGACTGTGCCTTATGGGAGCCGCTGAAGCTTCTCTTTGCCGAAAAGACCCAAACCTAAACATGCTCAACAAATTCATAGACCGAGAATCTCCATTTATGTCCTTGTGAAACAGCCGCGACTCAACACGCAACGGTTCTGACACACTGATTTACAGCCTGTCCTCTGAAGTCCTCCCTTTCTCGACACTCCCCAGCAGCTCGAGAGAGCGTGTTCACGCAGCCCTGCGAGCTCTCTGGGCGTGTTCCTGGCTCTAACTAAATGTGCAGATATGATAAATAAATCACACACAGGCCCTCTGGAGAAAAGAGAAACCGAGTGGAACGGGCTACAGGGAATAAAGAAGACATCTGGTGGAGGAACTGGAGCCTGTCTGCTGAGGAGAAAATGACTTATAGAGACACATTATTATAAGACACTGACTACTGGAGATGATTGTGCCAGCTCGCCTTGAGTTCAGATGTAATGGAAGTGCTAATTAAAACAATATTTACACATCACAAAATTAACACAAGCCGCATCGTGGGTAGAGATGTTGTTTACCAAGTGTCAGGTGCACATAGCTAACTTGTGTGTGAAAATGATAATATACGGTAAGCACATCTGACCCAATATAAAACTGTATATGTTTAACATTTTGGCATTTTTATGAATTTTTGAGAATTCTGATGTTCACCCCTCAAAGGAGGCAGGCCTGTGTTGACTTCATGTTGATTGCTACATATGTCTCTGTGCACCCTATCTCCTCCTTAACAGGTGGGACAATCTGAACAAAACTTTGCATGAACATCACACATACAGTGATTCTTAACATTGATGTCTTTGAAGAAGACTTATAAATCACAACTCTTTTAATTTTCATACCTATTTTATGTTCATTTCATCATCCCTTTAATGTAACGTTCTCATTTTTCATTTACTTCATGTGTCAAGTTCAGTGTGTCATCCGTATGTGGTTTAGTGGTCACAAAAATCTGTATGTGTGAAGGAACTTTATTCGAGTCTCCACTAAATACAAAATGAAGACTTTAAACAAACCGCGTGTAGAGTGGGTTTTTTGCTAGCCTACGTAAAAGATATACTTCGCCACTGATTCATCACCTTCCAGTTCATCAAGTGCCGTCTTTAGGGCTTTGAATTTTGCCTTATCGCTGTTGCTATCATATTCCAGAGTCTGTCTTTTGATGAGACAGGTGGACCACTATCAGGTAATGGTAGCAAACATAAACGCTAGCAAATGCTTAGCAACTTAGCCACAGATTGTGTGGGTGCATTGCACAGACATCTGCTTATTAGTGTTAATGTAGAAATCAAATGCATGATTTCTCCCCAAAAAACTGAAGTAGCGATTTCACAGATGGGGTGAAATTGAAAGTGACTTGAAATCAAACCATATTATTTATCAGGTTTGTTTCTTAAGTGGTCGCCACACTACATGCTCTTTCTGATGCACCCCTCCTGTTTATCCAGGTTTTGGGCCAGCGCTATGAGTACATTAGCTTGTGACCCTGTTATGCTAGATTTGTGTCTCAGGGTATTTTTGTGTGTAAGCTGAACGTGTTGACCACTGCACCTTAAGCTACTTTTATTTGGCAGGTAATTGCATCAGAAATGCTTAAATAGATCCCAACACCACAGGTGCACTTGATAGGTCCAGTTCAGTGACCTGAATTAGCTGAGGAGGAGCCTAGCTAGGGCAGCTAGCAGCCTAGCTGGGACCTACCTTTTCTTAAAACACCTGATTTTAAACCTTAATAAAATGGAAATAAGTCAGTTATATATACAGTGCTTGACACATTTATTAAATCACCTGTCATAAAAACTAGTAAACAAAAATATTTTAGAAATTAGAGGTGTGGATCAATCGATAGTATCGATAGCAATCCTGGTATTGGTATCAGCTTAATACTAGCGCGATAGGACTGATAGTTTGATGCTATCTTCCAAGCTCAGTACATAGACTATTGAAATGTGTTAAATGAAATATTATTATTATAATTTTTTTTTTTAATGAAAAAGTATATCTCAAGCAAAACCTTAACCCTATCATGACACAATAAATTAGGTACAGAGACTTCTTTTTTGTTGTTAGTTTCTTGCCTTTGTAGTCAGAACTGTAGTTATTTGTTACTCCAAACTTACCACTTATTTGTAGACTTTAGATACAAATTTGGATTAAAATGTACATTCCTGGCATAACCAAATGTGTTTGAATTGAAAGAAAAGTTATCTCATTCAGAGTTCAAATTCACCAGAAGGAGAGATCACGTCTCTACCAGCCAGAAAATAAGTCAACTCGGATGGCTTATGTTGTGTGAAAGCACATACTGCTGCACATACTTGCTGCCACATTTGTAGTCCATACACAAAAGCTGGAACGGTTGATCTCGTATCAGCCCCTGTCCCGATAGGTTAGTGAGCACAGATCCTATTAAATACTGTAGCTGCTGCTCTATTCAGTAGAGAAGGGGAGGGTGCTAACCTCCATCTGCTGTGGTCAATTTTGGCAAGGAGTCAACAAGGCTCTCCAAAGGTAGAGCTTACTTTGTGTGTGTGTGTGTGTGTGTGTGTGTGTGTGTGTGTGTGTGTGTGTGTGTGTGTGTGTGTGTGTGTGTGTGTTAACATGAATGTAGAAGAAAGTGAGAAAGAAAGGACAGGCAGAAGGAGATGGATGAAGCAGGGAGGGAAACCGGGCAAAGAAACAAAATAAAGGGGGGGGGGGGGGGGGTAAAGAAGAAGAAGCGAGAACAGTCATCCGCAGCAAATGTGCTGCAAGGCTTTCGTATCAGGGTGACAGGTGCATTATCATAGGTTAATGAGAAGTCTAGTGCTGCCTGTAGCTGCAATCAGGGGGAGTGCTGCCTCAACTGCAGCCTCCATCAATCAGATCAGACATGAACTCCCACTCAAGCACCAAATACTCACGCACACAGACACACACTCACAAATACATAGATGTTTAAAGTATACCAACACATCAGGCACGTACACAAACACCCTCAAACATTCAATTCAGAGTTATCTCATTACAGCTGGAGGGAAACAGTGATGAAGAATGCAATCTGATGCAGAAGATTGCAGTGTTATTATGAGGTATTTATGGACACAATGAACAATAATTGGTACCTCAAGCACAACTGTCAGGTGTGATCATGAAGATGTGTTAGCTACAGGTGCTACCGCAGTCTGCAGTTTCTTTGTAGATGATAGATTCAATATTCAGATCCTCCAATTACATTTTCTTGCACAATCAAATTTTGATTATGAGTTAGAGTGACTGCATTAATGTAGTGTAATATTCTCTTTCAGTTTTTGCACTGGCCCTCCAGGGTATCGCACAGACGACTATGCAGTCTATTTAGAATCACCATTTAACCTAACATGTGTGTCTTTGGACTGTCGGAGGAAGCCAGAGTCCCCAGAGAGAAACTGGACAGAAAGGCCTGAGGATTTAAACTCTTGCTGAGGATTTGTACCTTCTTGCTGGGAGGTGACAGTGTTAACCACCATACTTCCTAATCCTAAGCGCCAGAGCTGATGTTGCATGAGACATAGCACTCCGAGTGAAAATACATAAACAGTATGTAAAAGATGGTTGTTTCCTCTTGGTCTGAAAAGGGAAACCAACAAGTGGAATGTCTTAAACCTGTGTTCTTTCAAACGATGAACACCGTTTTGCCTGCACAAACAGTAATCCTGAGTAAGTTTCAGGGCATGGGGAGAGACAAGCGAACACCTCATCTGTGACATCTGGTTTCCAAAACCAAACTCCAGATTTCACAATGGGACATCGCAAACCCAACAAGCGATGTCACTGTGGCTACATCTAGCTTTTATATAAAGTTGCTGTCAACCACATGTGTACGGTTAGCACATTTATACTAGCTTTCAAATAGGAAGATGCAAGCTATCTTGATTATTTCTCTACAACCCTACAAAATCGTGTTTCAAAGCAGTCAAAGCTTTGCATGAAACCTAATTAATAAGGAGTGTATTGGTGGTCTCAGATGAAAATAAGTCACCATCTGATTCTAAATTATTGCTGACTCAGGTTGGATGAGAGCAGATTTTTTTAAACCTCCATATTGAAAAAAAAAAAAGTATAAAATACTGTATTTATGAGTCCAGCGCCTCTATCTAATGCTGTAGCCATGGTAAAAAAGAAAATGAACTCTATTAGTTCCAAAGTTTGTATTTATTGTACATGTATCATGTGTAATAAATATAACACGGTCATTAATAGGCCTTAAAATCAGGCAAATACAACCTCAAATTAACAACCACACATGACTGAATACACCGTGTAATTATTATTCTTTTTTTAACAAAACTAAGAAAAAATGCAGAGGAAGTGTACAGAAAAACTAAGTACAATGTTACTGCTTCTATAGGAAGAATGAGGGTAGAAAGAGGATAGTGGTGGGGTATCCCCCCAACCACTCCCCCTGCCAGTGGCAGACGCCCTCAGACATGGGTGCATTGGTGGTTCTTGGTGTCCGGGGATGGGCGTTCAGGTACGCACTGGCTCACTCCTGGTGTCTGCTTGTTGAGGCCTGGAGCCTGGGGCTCGCTCAGGCCCCTTCGGGGGGGGGGTGCCCTCGGCCTCTGGGCCTGGGGCTCGGTCACTCTGGCACAGCTCGCTGCCAGCGGAGCTCACGGGCACATCACTGCTACCCCCCCTGCCTTCTGCTCCACAGCTGCTGAGTGACCCCTCATCTGGGGCTCTCCTCAGCTCTTTCCGAGACAGTGGCGCGGCTGCCCCTCCGTTGGTCTTCCTTGGTCTCTTGTGCTCTGAGGGTCTCTGGATGTCTGGAGTTTTGATCTCCTCCATACCTGCTTCATGCCCTATGGCTCCCCACACCCTCTAGCAGATCATTACATGAAGGAACCTTTTAAATACAAGCGCGCTCATGCTCACAGGTGTACACACGGGTGCTCACACACACAAACTGCACCCTTTTTGGCTCCTACCTCAAAGCACACTGTGCGCTGACGTGCTGCACAATAATATTCAAAGTTTAGTATTTACTGTTATATTCACATAGATCATCGCGATGATGTTGTTTATTAAATTGCTCTCTTTTTTTTGCTTGTTTTCTCTTTTTTTCTTTCTCAACAGGTGATCCAGGTGAGTGATATATGTATTTTTTGTCTGTTTGTTTTTGTTTTTTGCCCTTCATCACCGTTCCTCTTCCCCGCTTTTTTTCTTTCCTTACCTCTTTCTTTCTCCCTTTTCTTTCCCCCAGTCATGTCTGTCCCGTGTGTAGCAAGTGAAAATAAAATAAAATAAACAATAAAAACAAAGGTCAATCAAATGGACCAATACGGCAAGGCCGGGATGGTCCATTTGGTAAAGTAAATCCGTTGGGCATCTTTCTTGGCCTTTAGACAATAATTCTGATTGCAAAAGAACCAAACGGGACAGGCGGGGGGGTGGGGGGGGGGGGTGGGGGTTGGGGGGGGAGAGAGAAAGAGGGTAACAAGGAACCAGGAGCTGACGAGTGGGAGAACTTTCAAAGTAGTTTTGCAGTTTTCTGGTCTGAAACATTCAGATGTGGGTTAGTGAAGATGAAAGGCATCAGCACCGATCTTCCCATCAGTCTGGAAAGGGTTTAAAAGACATTTCTAAACAATTTGAAAACCATCCTTCTACGGTGAGAAGGATGATGAAAACCATCTTTCTACAGGTGAAACACTTTCAAGAGAGTTACCAATCTTCTCAGGAGTGGACGTCCCAGCAAACTGACTCAAGGTCAGACCGTGCAAAAAAACAAACACAGCATATGAGTAAAAACACCTCATACCAGCTGTAAAACACAATGACTGAGGGCCACAGGACCTGGGTATCTTGCAGTCATTGAGTCGATGAATCAGTGACTCTGTATACGAAAGCAGCCTTGAGTCAAATGTGAGGCCATCTGCCTGACGGCTAATGCTTGGCCCAAATTAGGTCATGCAAAAGAACAAATATCCCAAGCACAGCATTAAATCTACATCAGAGTGAAAATAATCAAAGTGTTGCAATGGTCCAAAGTCCAGACCTCAACACCACTGAAGTTCTGTGGTGAAGAGTGGGCCAAAATTCCTCCACAGCGATGTAAAAGACTGATAAAGTCATACAGAAAACAATTACTCCAAGTTATTTCTGATACACGTGGTTCTACAATCTGCTAAATCACAGGGTTTATTTAATGTTTCACACTTTTAGGTAAGATTTAGGTTTTGGGTGAGGTCATTTCACTCCCTGGACAATTTGCCAGTCTATCATAGACTAACACAGAGAGACAGACAGTCACTGACACCTGCTGCCAATTAAGAATCACCACTTAACCTAAAGTCCATTTTCTAGACCGTCAGAGGCAGAGTAATCCAGCCTGTGAGGACGTTCTTGCAGGATTTTGTTGCAGTGAACTGATAATTTTTCAAAAATTGGGGACAAAAACAAAATGCATTCACAGTGGCATAATTCTTAATATATATATAAATTTCACATTTATTATATTATCCACTCATATGCTCAATATATAAAGTAACAGATCTAACATAGCATCAACTCCCAACATCTGTTTAATCTCTTCTTGAACATCTTATCAATAAATGAGGCTAATCGCAAATTCCCGATCTAGCCACAACCCCTCCAACAAAGTTCAGATGAGTTATTATATTTTGAAGTAATAATTGGTACGTCTCATTTTGATTTTGATTTTCCATCTTGGGCTATTTGGGAATTTACGTCCACCTTTAGACATTTCCTCCCATTTTTCATCTGCTATAATTGGGCTTAAATCAGGTTTCCATTTAACTTTAAACTTTTTTTTTTGTTCACATCAACATGAAATGTTGAAAATAAGATATTTTTTTTAAGTACTTATGGACAGGCTGCTGCTTCACAGCTAAACAATTCTGGGTTTGAGCCATCTGGTCAGCTGAGGCCTTTCTCTGTGGTTTTTATATCTGTTTTGTTTCTGCATGGGGGATTTTTCCCCTCCAAAGTCCAAAGAAATGCTTGTTAGGCTCAGTGGTTGTGAGAGTGTGCTGTTATACGTCTCTGGTTGTTTGCCCTGTGATGGGCTGGCAACCTGTCCGCTGTACACCCTCTATCTCACCCTGTGTCAGCTGGTAATCCCCTCAAATGTAGTGGTTTAAAATATAAAGTGTCAGGTAAAAATAAGTGCTTAAGAGTTGTACTTTTTCAAAAATTTCACCAGCGGAAGTAAAGTTTATGTGGTGCTTTTCTGGAAAATATTAGACAGGGCAGCTGACCGCAGAGTCCAGCTGTAGTTTCTTATTTCTCTCTCTTCCTCCACACTTGGTGCCAAGATTTTTCTCTCCGTGCCAGTTTCCCTTTCCTCTATCTCACTGGACTTTAATAAGTTTTCACAGGCTCCCGATGGTTAGCGGAGTGCCAGAGTGATTTCAGCAGTCTTAACTCTCCACAGGCCAAAGAGGCCACATGAAGAGGAGAGCTTGCCCTTATCATGCTGGATTTGCCCGCAGAGGTGGGGGAGAGACAGAGGTATAAAGAGCTGAGGAGAGAGGAAGGAAGGTGGCTCAGAGTGTGAGTCAGAGTATCATTCTTCTGATTCCTGCCAAGCTGCTGGGCAGGAAATGAGGCAGAGGACACCCGCTGACCTGCCGCCACTTGCCGCCTATCAGCCTATCACAGAAACAATTTAAACAGCTAATGGAACTGGGCCGAACCTCTTTCGATCCCATACAGGGGGCACCGTGACTCATGCTCCTCATTTCTGATTAGAGCTCCTCGGGCTTCAAGTGCTCTGCACCAGACAGGGGATGGACCCAGCTAGTTATTTTATTAAACATATCTTTCAGGCGGACGTGTGCAACAGACTGAGTGCACACAGTTTGTTTACGTATGATCGCTTAGAGAGATTAAAAACAGGAAAGACAGTCACGGCCTGTGCAGGAGGAAGGGAGTTGGCGAGGGGGGTCAGTGTGCAGGTGGAGGTGGGGTCCGGCGTCGGGTGACTAAGGGGCGATTAGGGATTTTTGCCTGAGCATGTCCCTGACCCAGTCAGAACAGGATGAGGGGGAAACAGGCAGAGGGGCGGCTGCAGAGAGACCCCAGCAATTGACCGTGTTCCTTTTTCAGACCTTGTGTGTGTTGACTGCAGAGAACACACATTTGATATGACAAATATATTCAATCATCTTTTTATATGTAAATATATTTAACATCCTGTGGGATGAATGAAGTGGCAAGATTTTACAAAAGTAGGTATTCACCAAAATGCCTCCTAATCAAATATTCTCAACAAAGAGATGGATTTAAAGTCCTTCATCAATCATTCTTTCATTTCATGCAGTCTCAGTGGCATCATCATCTTTCCCACTTCCTTTGACCTCCGCTCGCTGATTGACAGCTATGTGGAAAAAAACAGAGGAACGTTTCCTTCCTCGTTGTGTTCGACCAGAACAATGCGAGTGTGGGTGTGTGATCTGATGAACCAGCAGCAGCAGCGCACCACCCTGCTCTACAGGGGTCTGTAGACCTGTTTCTCACAGCCTGTAGCAGAGAAAATGAAATGTATGTAACTGTACATGTGAATAACATGTAGGGCTTCTGTCAGTAGTTGTTTATTTTATAGAATCGTGTGGGAATAGATGAGCCTGGAATAATCAGTTTGTTATTTGGTGTATTAGATAACGGTGAAAAGCACCTTCATGTTAAAGAGTTTAAATGACTCGTGAAATAATTATGAAATAGTTACCAAATATTTGTTGCAGCCCTATAATCAACAACAAAACGATTTAAGAAGGCTGGGATCATCACCTCGTCCGATTGTACCAGCGATCCAGTCTGCTAGGTAAACCCCGTTCCTCATAACTTTTATCATTTTATTCCGACATAAAACAGCAAAATGATGAAATTCCTCAGCCTCTGAAAACTGCAAACATTTAAATAATTGATAAACGTGCTGGATAGATTGCTTTCTGATTTATGATCTTCTGCGATGCAAAACTGTTAATGTTAGGACAAATGTAATTATATGACTTTCAAGCAAAAAAAGTCTTTTGTTTCGAGCTGAACGACTCCGTCGGTGTGACTAATTGTCAGCATGGTTATCGTTTTGTTCCTTTGTGATTTCTCTGCCTTTCTTGTAACTACACTCATATCTGAGCACACCTGACGGGCTCATATTATATATGTTTTTTTTACCGTGATTTAATAGTGTTGCCCAAATGATGTAATCAGCTTTACACCTACACCTATTAACCTCTTCAACGGTTACGCCTTGCTTAAACTCCTTTTTTGCCTTGAGAACTCATGTAATTCTTCATAGCACAGCTTCAACAAGGAGCTGGAAACATACACCACATCACAAAGGATACTGGATTGAGATCTGGTGACTGTGGATGCCATTTGAGTACAGTGAATAGTGTTGAGTACATGTTTAAGAAAGCAGTTTGAAATTATTTGAGCTTTGTAACATGATGTGAAATCCTGCTGGAAGCAGCAATCAGAAGATGGGTACACTGATGGTCATAGATGGATGGACATGGCTGTGGGGTTTCATCAAGCCTAATTACACTTAATTATCGTATTATACCACCAGCAGCAGCATGAAGGATTAATAGAAGGCAGGACAGATCCATGCTTTCTTGCCTCAATCTCAGATCCTACCATCGGGATGCTGAGGCAGAAATCAAGACTCAACAGACCAGGCAACATTTTTCCAGTCCTCCGTTTGAATTGTTGTCTCAGATTCCTGTTATCAGCTGACAGGAGTGAAATACTCTGAAATACTCAGACCAACCATGCCACATTCAAAGTCTCTTTTCTTCTCAGTTCTAATGCTCAGTTTGCGCTTCAGCAGGTCATCTTGTCCATGTCTTTATGTCTAAATGCATGGAGTTGTTGCCATGACATTCGCTGATTAGATATTTGCAGTTGAACAGGCGTACCTAACAAACTAGGATGAGTGAGTTTTTGCCAGCATGAAAATCTTAGAAAAGTTTTGGAAGTTTTAATTCTCGCTCCTTTTGGTCTGCCCTCTCAGCAGCCACAGTTGTTTAAGTTCAGTGTTGTGCTTTAAATGATAAGGTGATGTTTGCCTCTTGAAGCTCACTGATGAGATGTAAAAGCAGCCTCCTGAGAGGACACTAAGCTGTACTCATTACACTGAGGTTAAGTGCCTTAGACAATAGTGGATTAGAGCAGCAAGGTCTGTGCTGTAATTGTCATGTTTCCTTTAAAAGCAGCAAAGGCAGTGGTGAGGTATTAGCTTGTGGTATGACATTACATCATGGGGCTCGCTTTCCTTGATAAGAGTCACTGCATTTAGATCTCATGAGACAATCTTACAGGGGAAAAATCCTGTTGAAGCAGCGAAATTCTGCGTGTGGAGCTTTTTGTTGTATTGAGCCACGGGGTAGTGAGACTAAATTAACATAATTTTTTTTTTTAAAAAACGAAGAAAAGAAACGATAAAAAAAAAAGAAATTAATTAACTTAGAGGTGCAAAACTGGAAAGGTAGTGAAATAACCAATTTCATAAGAATCTGGATGAATCCCATTAATTAAACCTGTAGCTTTTATAAATCAGGGTTTTAGAGCATAATTAATCCAGTGATGAGAAGTCTTTCATTTTACACATAAAACGCCATAACAGGGAAATTTACTCATTTTAGCCAAGTGCAAATGTTAGGTGTACACTGCCATCTTCTGGTTGCTTTGAGTAAAACACAAAACAAACAAACGTGACATCTGAACACACAAATAACAAGCAGCCTGCGAAAGATTGACTCCAGTCTGTGCGTGAAGTCGTACCAACTTCGAACTGGAGTTTTAAATAAAATGAAATCAGCAGTCAACAGTTTCTAGTGGGTTCATGTTTATTAATAATTCTCAGTAATAAAAAGAAACAATTAATTACTAACATGGCTTAAAAGTTCCACAAAGGAAAAAGTGTACAAAGTATTCTAAACATTAAGGAAACCTTCATTTTTCTTCAACTTAAATTAATGTTTTCAATTTGGCAGCTCACGCAGTAGAAGCTGACTGTAACAGCTTTTAATCCTCTGTAATTACAGCGTGTTGAACACGCTTTCGAAGGCTCATGAAAGTGCTCATTAACCATAAATTGAGCTATAATAGTGTATTGAAGTGAAAAGATGGGATTTTATGGAGAAGACGGCTAAAAAAAACAAATGAGGAAGAGAAGAGGTTTTGTAAAAAGTATTTTTAGAGAAGAAAGTATAAGTGGGAGAAGAGTCAGTTTCTGAATATGTAATAACTTACAACTTTTTTTGTCTTTCCTTTTTCTCACGGACTGATACTATAAACTAACTTCTTGGAAAACAGTCACGCTCTGAAAGAAATCCACTGTGGTCACACAGCTGCTAAAAGACACACGAAAAAATGACTTTTCAAAATAAAAGCCAAGAGCTGTGTGTAAGTTCAAAAACAACCATGCCATGTTAAGGAAATGAAAATATAGCTTTAAGACTGATGACAATTTACCAAGGGATCCAATTTCTCCGATTCAGACCAAAATAGTGCTGACAGGCAGCCGTGCTCTGCTCTTCATCAAGAACCGAAGGAACCGAAGAACAATAGGACGTCTTAAAACAGGAACATGTGGGTGAAAGCTTTCCCATATAAAACGCTGACCGAGCACTCAACATGCCACGATCACTATCTAAAGTCATATATACAGCTGTTTAAAAACAACAAAAAAGAACAGATAACATGAAAATACTAAAAAAGAACATAAAGAAATAAAATATTCACTCAACACATCATACGCATACGTACTTCAAACAGAAAAGTTCATTTCGAAGAGCCGCTCATTACGAATCATGCGTACCCGAAAGGAAGACAGACATGAGATGATGGGTAGGCATGAGGTGGAGCCGGTGGTGGGTGTCAACAGAGGGCTACTAGGTACGAGGAGTTGACGACAGAAGCCAAAACCTCCACCGCAGCAGCCATGCCCTGCATCCATCCTCCACCCACTGCACCAAAAATACCTTGAGATAGTAGCATGCGCCCTCCCATTTTCCTCTCATCTCCGTGCCTTGAAGTCAGAATAACTGGCTCTCAGCTAACTCAATATCACTAAAGTGCTCTCTTTCTCTCACCAGTTAACCCTGTAGCGCCAGGTGTACATTTGATACATGAGTTTTTGAGACTTCTACATCATCAATGCATTGCACTTTTTTTTAAAGCAACAGAACATTTTTAAACATAAAAAATGGCTGTGGCAAAGATGATACCAATTTAAATGCTTACACGCAAATTAATACTTCCTTTTATTTAAAAAAAATGTGTCTGAATTTTCAATTAAGACACAATAAATGAAGAATTTTCTGGCAGTTTTCTTATGACTTTACAGGGTTAAGCGCATCACTGAGGTCAGCCAAGGGGACACAAAAAAAAAGAAAAAAGACGACGACATACAAATGAACACTTGCATAGTATCAAACGCCAGAAGCTTCCATCAAAAATAAAAACAAATAAAATGAGGAAAATTAAGTAACTTTTCAACTTACGGTCCACAAATATATCACACTTGAGAAGTGTGTGTGTGTTTGTGTACATGTGGGCGTGAGAAATCTGTACAGCTGTGCAGACATGAGAAGCTCAAATGGTGGAGACAGCTGTCATTTGTCTGTGTGTGTGTGTGTGTGTGTGTGTAAGACTGGGCTGTGAGGAGAGAGAGAGGGAGAGTCCGTCCATCTGTGTGTGTGATGTGAAGCTGGCTCCAGCATCAGCTCAGTACTTCGGCACTTTGCTGTAATCTTCCCGGCCAACGTTCTTGCAGAGACACATGGAGAGGATCATCCCGAGGAGCTGGAGGAAAGAGGAGTTGTCGGCTTAGATATTGCATTTGAAACTGATGAGCAGAGTGTGCACTCAAACATGCAGGTGATAAAACCAAAGAATTTCTGTGTATTTACAACAGGCTACAATTATTGAACCACAGGCTTTGTTTTTTTCTCCAAGTCTGTCTTGAAACAATATTCACATACTTTAGTTATGTCCACTGCAGAGCTTCAACCGCACATGTCCATTTACGCTGGCATGAGAAACGTGTTTCCCCAAATTCTGCTTTAATGTAATGTACCCTTAACCCTAGTTTAGCTTCAAAAAAAGGGTATTTTTTAAAAATATTGTACACTGTCTTTTAATTTAAAATTTTTTAATCTGCTGTTCGATTTATTTTCTTTTTAAAATTTTGCATTGTGTCAGCACTTTGTGATTCCTGTCTGTGAGACGTTTTGGAAACACTACATATCCAGTCTTAGTTTGAAAACGACAGCACCGTGTTTTAGTCTAAAACGGCAGAAACTGAGACTACTGGAAACATTATTATATAGAAAAAGCAGGGACAGATACTACATAAATAAACACTGCTTGCTTTCTGTTCTGAGGACCTCAGGCCTCTCGCTTTTGAGCCATGATTCACAACCTCAGATGTCAGGATCGTACTTCAATACCTCCCAGTTTTTTTAACGTAAAGAGCCAGATTCTAATTTCACCTTCAATTTTACTGCAAATTCTAAAGGTTCAAACACTCTCCTCCACCTACATTTATATATTATTCAAAAAAGGTAAGCTATATAAATAAGTTTTTGGTTTTCCTAAAACTTTGGAGGTTTTGTTTTCTAAAGGCTTCTTCACTTTCCTTTTAGTGCCTCTGACATTCAGTTAAAGAGGAAGGAGAAGCTTTTCTTTTTAACCAAACTAGATTCTGCCTACAAGAGTTATGTACACATGCTGGCCAGCTGTTTCACTCTGCTTCCAGCTAAGCTAACTGGCTGAAGCCAGAGGTGTGGTAATGAAGACCAAACTTTTAAAGGAACAGTACATGTGGCACCTGGGTGTAGGATTAAGCTGCTGTTGTCGGTGTAGTTACACATTCACCTAACAAAACAAGCAAAAGATCCATAAAGGAAAGACCTCGAGAGAAGGCACAGATCTTCAACTCGAACTCAAACCCACTTTGGTGACCTTTTGTGAATGAGGAAGGAGTTAAAAGTAGCCTATAGCAGTATATATGGAGGATTATAAAGTCTATCTACTACGATAATCTAAACACATATGTTTGCTTTCTGCCATCGTTGTAATGAACAAACATAATTTAATGCATTTATTTATCTTGTGTCTGCCTGACCTAACTTGAAACTGTATACCAGCTACGATCCAAGCAAACGCAGACATGGTGCAGTTAAAAACAAATATACTGGCAGCCTTAAGGCACTCTTGATAAAAATCAGAACAGGAAGAGGCGGATACTGTACCTCCACGACTGCCACGGCAGCACAGATCCCCAGAATAACTCCCAAGTTATCCTTTAGCCATGTTTCTATGGTGGTTTTACAGCCCTACAGGAGAGAACAAGAGGGGGGGGGGGGGGGGGACATGCAGAGAGATGAATGATTACAGGATCACAGCCGGACATGAACTGAGCCTTTTGAAAGCACAACTGTTAGCTCTGGGTTGAGCCTGTGAGGGGAAGAATAACAGGTTTAGCTTAGCCGAGGAAGGGAGCGACTGGGGAGTGTAAAGTTTCTCAAACACGCAGACCAAACAACAGAACGGTGGAGTTGTACTGCTGTTTGGATAAATCAGAGCAGTATGAACAATTTGCCTCGGCTGCCACCGATCACGGCGCTGATTGAGTTTAACCACAGTCGCACACTGAGCTGCCAGTCTTAGTCAAACAGTTCTGTAAAGATTAAAGGTGTGACGTCTGTGTCATCTCCCTAACCATGGCCTAGACTTAAAAACAAAACAAAAATCCAAACTGGTGGGTTTTCATTTTGAAACGTGTAACTTTTGCTCTGTTTATGTCTACTGTCCATTCTGCTCCACAGTTTTAGGACCCTTAAAACAGAGTTGTGTTTTAAGATCTCCACCCAGTCTTAGTCTGAAAGCTTCAGTAATCTGTTTGCTAAGACTACTGGAAAATTCAACTCCGACATCTACTTTACCTTAATGCTGATTGGGCCTTATCAGACACAAACATTAAGTGTTAAAAATCGTTAAATTCCCTAAAACAAAGAATCATAAATTAAAAATCATTCCTATGCTTACGTGCAGCTGCAAAGTACTTCAAATAAGTCTATACTTCTTGTAGTACACATCCAATCAGTAAGTAAGATACTTTTTAAATGCAGTGATAATAACTGTAGTAAAACTCTGATGACAGCAGATCATCTGCCTCCATTTCATCCCATCCCCAACATTCGCCTATGTCACAGCAACCGTCTACACGTCCTCCTTCACTACATCCATGAATCTTCTTTGTGTCCTTCCTCTTTTCCTTTGTCCAGTGTATCCACTAACCCTCCTCTGCACATGTCCAAACCATCTCAGCCCTGCCTCTCTAACGTATAAAGGCCGAATCAAACATGCAGATCATCAATTCCTTTTTTTTTTTTTTTTTTTTTTAAAAATACTGTGATATTATTAATTTTACTACAGTATTTTGGGGCTGTCCCACTGCCTGGAGAAAACATTAAAGAAAATACCAAAAATAATAATAATAATAATAATAATAATAATAATAATAATTTGTATAAGCAGCAATATCATGGTATGGAAATAAAACAATTTCAGTCTAGGTTGTATAATTTAACAGTTGCTCGCCTAATTTTCAACTCTTAGCGCACAGACAGGAGGCTGCAGACTTTACATTGTGTTATTTACCGTTTCATAAACAGGTGGATCCGAGGACAAGGTTGAACACAGGCCTGCTAGCGCCTTATCCACTCCAGGCAAGGAATCATTACGACAGGAGCAGGAATACTGCACCTGGGTGCTGTTCTTGACCACAGGGTTCTCAGACCAGTTGCCCGGCCCAGTAAAACCACAGCATTTCATCTGGTAATATGGGAGAAAGTAAGGATGTGAGACAAGTTAGAAACACAAAAACCTCCACAGAGGATGGATTGAAAAGATTTTGCTGCATTTTATTTCTTTAAAAGAGACAAAAATGAATTGGAAATGAAACTGGATCCAAAATTAGCAAATCCCTTGGCTCTGTGAATGAGTAGTTGTATTATGATATTTGAGAACAATGTATTCTTGGCTGCTGCTTTCAGAAAGACCAGGAGGAAAGAGGCTTGGCAAGAAAGAGGGAAAGGTGGAAGAAGAGAGGGAAGAAACTGGGTACAGGCTGATTAGTTTAATGAGTTAGTTCATCCAAAGTGCAAAGCATACACATATTTTCACGTATCCCTCAGATCAGTTTTATTTGTATAGTTCTGAAAAGGCTGTCTCCAGAAAACGGTGGATGTGATGGAACTTAGGGAGCCCACCGGATTGGATGAAAGTTAAGTTAGACGAAGGCTGCAGGTTACAGACCTACAACTATTCAGCACAATTAGTCTCTCCTGATGTATGGAAAGCTGCAATCACACCGTTAGCTGCTTGCATGATAATTGTTGATTGACTGAGTTACGCATTAAAAAGGATAGAAAAGCTGCTTATAATGTATTGTAATGTGATTCTTGAAGAATTATTTAGAGTAATCACGCCTGCCACCAAAACAATCCAAACTGAAATCTAAACAAATGGTTTTTTTTTTTTTGGTTTTTTTTTTTGGGGGGGGGGGGGGTCGAGAAGGCGTGGAAACACACTGAAGCGTCAACTCACCGTCCTCTGAATGTAGTCCAAGGGGTGCTCTGTGGTCCTGTTATTGGGGTAGGTGATGATCACAGTCTTAATAATGCTGTCCATCTCATATGCCAACTGGAATTGAATACGAGTATATTATTATCAGTGTCTAAGAATCAGAAAACACACCATGGCTGTACGTAAATAAAAGTGCTTTTTATTTTAGGCATTAAAAAAAAAAGGTTGAACACCAGCCAGAGAGGGGAAGTGAAACAGTGGTGATGAAGGAAAGCAAATAAACAAGCAACAACCCCCCACAAATCCCACAGATGATCGTTCTTTTCCAAATTTTAAATTTATGCTTCTTCGAGCACCGCCGCAGTCGGTTCTTCTATGTGACGTCTCTTGCTGGGCTCAAACATTGTTCAAATACAGCTTAGCAAGAGAACGACTCCGTGTTTATGTGTGTACGACCACAGAGCGGTGGCAGAGATGCAGCTTCTGAGGCTCTACAGCGAGAGCCTCGCCCTATTCTGGGAATGGGCACCACCCTGCCCTGTGGTGAGCCTTAAACACAGGGAGGGTGTCTTGGGCTACAGATACGCAGATACACATGTACGTACACATACATGCATATAAATGCTGGAGGGCTGAAATAGCCACCACCTATCCTGAGCGCAGTGGTGAGGTTTATCAAGGGAAAGGCTTTTTATGTCTTGGAAAAGAAAGGCCATGTTTAGAGAACAAAACCGGTTTTAGATGTTTATGTGCTCCAACTTAACACTCCCTTTAGAACAACACAAAGGTGGTGCTATTACTGGTTTGACCTGTATAAGAAAGGTTTTAAGGGGGGAAAACATTAAAACATCAGGAGTTCAGAAAAACACATTTACAGCTACGCAACAGCTTTTTAAAATTTAATCCAATACGTTTTGAAAATCTTAAGCTGTTTTTTGGTGTTGTTTGTCATGGTTTTTATTTTAGCCAGCTTGTGTTTTAATTCAAGCCCCCCTGCCGAGCTAATAACATCTATCAAAGGATTAAACTTTGCCACAGTTTGGTTGCTGTTGTTTAAAACTTTTTTTTCACCCAGAAATGGGTGACATGATAGTTAATACGATGACAATTTCTGCCTCTGGGGTGAAAAGTACTAACGTATAGAAGATGAAGACAGACTTATTTCATATGATTAAAGCTTTAAAAACATCATTTAATGCGATTCTCCAGCACACTCGCTCCACATCACTAATATGATGACGAAAGCCTTCGATTACAGCAACCTACAAACTACTTCCGGTACTGTTATCACATGTCTCCTGTCCTCCTTCTTTATCTCACTTTTCACAATCCAATCACATGACACAAACTCAAACTGAAACTTTCCATTTGTTGAACTTTGGATTCCTTACAGGTTAATGTACACACAGCCAGCGAAAGCTGTGAAGGGGAAACAAGTACCCAGTGGGCCCAAACTGTACTAGTGGGTGGAGGAGTGGTAGGTGGTAGAATGCACGAGAAGCGGGGGAAACAGGTTAAATTAGGAAATATGGTAAAAATAAAAAAGGAAACAAATATAACACAAAAAGAAAGAAGATGTGAAAAAAAAATATAGGGGAAGAGAGTAAAGCAGGATCAACTAAACTAGCTTCTTACCCGATCTCTCTGGAAGTAAATGAGAACTCCAGCAGTGATCTGGGCAACGAGGATGAGGAGGAGGCAGGTGAAGTACTGTGAGGGGACAAAGACGTATGTCAGTTTTACATAACCACTGATAAGAGATGAAAAACACCGATGCAAATCTTAAAGCAGATAAAATAATTATTTTTTTTAACAGGAGTGAATGAAGTAAGAAAGCTTGTATTGGTGAACATATATCTGTAGTTCCCATCAGCTTTGCACAGTTTCACAGCAAGTTTCAGGTAATTATAGGCTGCTGGTTTAGTTTAGGTTTTTTAATTAGTAGCAGCAGGAAGACTTTCAACGAACACTAACATATCCAGCCACACGCAGCTGATAGATAGAAAATAGATTATTAAGTCCTGAATATCATGAAACTCGGTTATTTTTGGGCAGCCAAAACACCAAAACAAGTGTTGACACTTTTTCTGAATGAAAAAACCCCCCTCTAAAAACAGATTCAGAAGAATTTAATGAGGCCAATCTCACGTTAAAGCTTATCTTCTCAGACATGGCTGCTTTGGTCCCGACAAGTTCCAGCATGAATGCTGTTTTTAGATCTTATTCCGTGCTCTATGATTAAACCACAGACCTCAAACTTGCACAGAGGTCAAACTTTAACTTGTCTTTTCAAATCAACCTGAAGTTTGTGTCAGACTCCACAGTTTCCAAGCCCTAAGGCAAGTGTGTGGGGAGAGGTGCGAGACCGAGGGCATACTAGTCACTTTAGTTTCCAACATGGTGCACAGTGAATTCATTCCCTGCGGTGAAACTGTCAACGTGGAGCTCTATTCGAACTTTCTGGGGCTTCTGAAGAAGAACATTCAGCAGAAGTGATGTGAATTATGGTGCATGTCAGCCAGCCATCTCCTGTCAGCTCAGAGCACACTCAAAACGCAGAAGTTTCTGGACCGCTCACCAGTTTTGCTTCCCTACATTTTCATCCTTTTCACGAAAATGACAATCAAGTTGCAGGTCCACTGTTATGACACACAGGAGGTGATCCAATGAATATTGCAGAGACATAAATGTAGAGTCATAACAGGACTTCGACTAAGATAGCAGCCGTGCTGAAAACAGTGTAGGAGACGATTGTGAGATCAGCCAACGGTAAAGCTTATAATGTTTATAATCTGGACCTGTTCTCTTAACTTTTTTTATTGCATCTCATCCTCACACAGTTAATGTACTGAATAGATAGAAAGTAAACAAATTATCAACTCTAATAAATGGAAATTTATTCACATGTAACAAATAGAAACAAAACAGAATAAGAGAAAAACACTTTTTGGGCAGACACATCCAGCTTTTCCAGTCTTTCCTCAGTGTGTGTGTGTGTGTGTGTGTGAGTGTGAGTGTGAGTGAGAGAGAGAGAGAGAGAGAGAGGCTCTACTGCCAGCTGGTCACTGTCACTGGAAGAAGTAGGTCACAGCAGTTATTCAGTTAACCCCTTGCAGGTTTAACACTGTAGGTCACGCACCCATCCCCACTCTTGTTGTATCCCCTACATTTTACTGGCTTTATCCCCATCCCCCCCACCCCACCACCTGTAAATCCACACATGCTGTGATAGCCTGGCAGCACACATTTAGCAGAAATGCTGAAGGGTTTTAATGTCAGCAGGAATATACCACATGTTCTTAGCCTTGAGAGCTCAAGCAGGTAGGTGAATGTTTCATTAAATAAAATTAAGCTTCTGTGTGTTTAAAACGATAAGAGAATAAATATAAATAAGTAGGAAACAATACCTCGAACAGTATTTACTGTTTTAATTATGCACTCGATTGCAGATAGAGGCAAAAGAGATTAAAAAGAGTTTAAAGTCAGTGTAGCTTCTCACCAGACCCAGAAGACAACGGACTTCGTAGATGGATCCAATGCAGCCAAAGAAGCCCATGGCCATCGTCAGGGAACCCACTCCAATGAGGATGTATGAGGCCACTTTCACAGTATCTGATGATTCCTCTGGAGAAGATGGAAACAATCAGGGGCACAGAAAGAGATCAACATATAGAATTCCTGAGATCTAAAAGGGTGGCACAAACATGATTTTTATGGTGACAGGCCCCTGACTTCTGTTCTTTTTCTCCACTAACTGTAATACAAATGCAACTGTGTCTAGCAGGCCAAATGAGACAGACTTTTGCACCACATAAGTGGGGGCCTTTTTACTTCTGCAAACACATTTTTACACACACAGGTTACGGTTAGCCAAACCTCGTTCACCGAGCAAATTTTCTATGTTGAAATCATGCAAGCTTTTGTGTGAGAACACATTCTTTTCTCACACAAAAGGTTTTTCTCTCAGAGTAGACTGAGACAAGTCAGTGTGTGGCGAGATAAATTGATTTCCCTTTCTGGTATGTAGAGTGGGAGGGATTCTGCAGGAGGAGGGGGCCGGCACTGGGAAGGTTGGAGAGGAGATAAATTGGAGCCATTATGTGACTCTGTGTGTTATCTGCTTTGGAAGAGCTCCAAAGACTCCAAGCTCAATCCACGGATGAGGCTAGATTTTGAGCTCTGTCAAATGGCTCCATCTTATCAAGGATTCCTGGGCCAAGCAAACAAAACAGCAAATCAGATAACTCACTCGCGACAGTTTGGTAAAAGAGCTGACAGACAGAAAGGCTCTGACACCTCACCTCTAATACCTGTGAATATATTTCTGTGTTGCTTTTCTTTATATGTGCTCTGTCAGATGCACAGTCAATATTAATATCTCTGAAGATTGTTAAAATCAAGCTAAACTTTATTACTCTACTTTATGACTGCAAAGAAGGAACATTAGCTCTTCTTGAACTAGCACCATGTTACTTTGAAAACCTCCATGATACACTTTATCATCTGCACTTATCGGAACAGGATGCATCATTAAACAAAAATAAATAGAAAATCTTTATGGCTGCAGCACATTTTCATATCCTGTCTTAACTATAAATAATATTTTATAGCTCACGCAACTTGTCAGAACACTAAATGGAAGCCTTTACAGCATTTACAGTAATTTCTTGTTAGTACTGAAACACCTTTAAATACGTGATATAAACTTACCAAAACTATGAACAAGATGTGACTGAATGCATGTACACTGCTGATTCGACATGGGCTACCATAACAGTGTATGCTGTGGTGGTTTAAGAATACTTTCTGAAAGTGATGAGGTCACCGTGTATCGAGTGTTTATGAGGTAACATTAAAAGGGAGGCAGACAACCATGTTGTATGTTCTATATCCGGTATTCAGCTGGGGCATGTTATTTCTGTCTTTCTCATAACCGCACGCCCAACCCTCCCCTCACACACACACACGCAACCAACTAGTAGCTGCAAAAGCAACAGATGTCCACGGGTTTCAGTAATTAACCTGAGGGATTTAGGGACATGCATAAAAGTATACAGTAGGTACAGTTAGGAGCCGGAGCGAGAACATTTAGCAACACTAAATATATTAATGCATGTAAGAGATTTCTAAGGCTCTAGTTAGAGGTGCAACAAATCAACATTTACATAGTCAGACGAGAGAGAAAAGCAAAGAAAAAGTTACATGACACAGCAAGATATGTGCCGACATTTTGCTTCCTATATTGTCATCATTACATTTATTAGTGTAATTCAACGCACTGAAGGTTCACTTGAAGAGTATGCAGCTACAGTGGACCGCAAACATGTATTTTCCATGTAGATGGTAAACCGGTGTGCTATGATTATTAACTACAGAGTTTAAATTAGATGTTCTGTGTGTGGTTTTCATGCAGCCCGGTGTTTACGCAAACTAATAACATACACCCAGAAGTTTGAGGAACTGCAGTGCAACTCTAATGCAATAACATGGGTATTTGTAAGAAGCAACATTTTAGTTCACAAACAGAATTATACAATCATGTAGACATCCAAGCCTCTGTATGAAAAATGTCACCAAACAGAATTAAAGCTGTATATTTTAATTAGCCTGCATAGTATAAAATGCAGGCTAATTTCAGTTAACGGAAATGTTTCAACACACTTAGTTTTAGATTGTTAACATAACTCACTACAAAAACCTTGGCAGCAGCTAACTGAAAAACACAATCGGGGTACTGAGTCTGCTTAGTTCTTCTTTCCATCTTTTCATCACACATTTAGAAAAATGAAGCCTTTTTAAATAAAAAACAAAACAACAGTTTCCTTGTACTCCTAAGACCAGTTGCAGGTGTTTCAAAGGTTGCAGCAGCAGAACAGAAACTGTTCTTTACAAGCTTCCTGCATCTGTGTGCTTCTGGAGTAATACCAAAAACATAGCATCCTCCTGCAGTCAGCATGTATTAGCCTGGTTACTGTGCTATTCTGTCATCTACTCTGGCAAGTTTCTATGTAGGTCTCTGTTAGATATTCTAAAATAGTTACTTCAGTGGTTTCCATGGAACTTTCCATTTAAAGAAGGAAAACTCATGGTGCCCTTCAAGACGGCTGGCGAGGGAGAGCAGGAGTTAGGATTGTTTGGTGCTGCAGGTCCTTCTGTAAACATGACCGAAGCCACACACTGAGCTTCCATACAGATGGCGAAAAGTCATACTTGACTATACGCACAGGTTTAAAAATTAAACACAGGCAGATCAAGTTTTTTTTCCTTTACTTTGCTGAATTCTGAGTTGAAAGAGTCCAAAGAAAATCTTTTTCCAGCATGTTCTCTTTTTCTCTCCCTGTGCCTCTGTAAAAGTTTCGGAATTAATATGAAGCACATTTCCAAACAGTGCTTTGGCGCGCTCTCCGTCTCACATACCTCTTCTCCCTGACTCCCAGGCTGACTTGTCTAAATAATATGCACGCTGTATTTTAGCAAACGCCAGCAAGATAAACTGAAGGCATCATGTTACAGTAAACTATTAACATCAGTGCTCTGATATAGGCGAGTATATAGTGAGGGGAAGATGTCTTTTTTAACTTAAAAAGAGGGGGGGCAGGGGCGCCTGAAACCACAACATCCTCATAGTTTCCCTGCCTGAAGTCACTGGGACAGCTGCAAAGGCCTTTGCTAATATAACTCATAAAGAATGGAAACTAAAAACACAAAGATCCTGTTTATAGGCAGACCAAGCTTCTGAGGGGAATGCACAAGAGTCAATAAACAGAGCTGGCTGGAGCTTTTGTTCTTCTGCAGAGTGATACGATATTTTCTGTGAGGTTAGACATCCAAGGCGGAGCAGAGTTTGACCAGTCCATGGTATAGGGAACATAAATACAAGTAGGGGGGGAGGTCATTAGACTCCTCCTAGCACGAATAAGGTATGAATGAATCATGCTATCTCTTGGGGAACAGCTGGATTATCACAACAATAGGCCTGAGGCTGAAAAGGATGATGCACACTCTACTGCCTTTATTTCCTGAAGGCCTAATTTGAGATAACCAAACTCAGCTGAACAACAACCTTGGACTCACTAAGTTTTAGGACAATAAAGGTCAATTCTAGAGATTGTTTTGATCAAACTCTACTCTTTTCACAAACAACCGATCAAGATAGCAAATGAAAAAATAACCCCAAACTTCCAACCAAAATACAGATGACTTCTGCTCTACTTGACCTAGAATTTTCTTATCTCATTATCAAAGAACTCAACTTTTATTTTTGATCATTCAGACTTCTATTTAGTCCATTAATCGTACTTGTTAAAAATCACTGGAAAGTTCAGCCGATGCCGTAAAACCAAACAATGCAAGGCGCCGAAACAATTAACAAAACAGTAATTAATCTATTTTGACTGATTCAAACTGAGTCTGTCTAAGAGCAGTAAATCTCACAGCCCTTCTAGCCTGGCACAGTGAATCAGGTCACAACCACTCATCAGAGGTTGAGTTAAATGGAACATTAGACCCTGCTTTGGCAAACACGACATATGCAGATCTCCTATAGGAAAGAGGTATCAGAGTCACGTAGAAGAAAGTGCTGCATCTGACTTCCAACATGTACCAAGTTGCCAGACAATAAAAAGAAGGAATTTCTCTTTACAAACTGAGAAAAAAACTTGACTGCTGCTCTTGGAAATGCTCCACTTGGGATGAATACACTGAAAGCATTTATAAAAGAGATTTATGGCAACTAAGAGTTTCCATCCGTGGTTCTCTGCTTTTTCAGGCAAATCTGGACATGGGCTTCATTATGCTTTCTCCAGTCTTCTTCACAGTAGTTGGAGACGTTTCTATCTTTAAGAAAGCTGATAACTGCAATAATAACGTATTTCTTACTATGCAGTGTCTACAAGTAGATATGTGAGAACATCTGTACAAGTGGGAAATGTTATCTAGCACCTCTGCCATCTGTAGGACTAAGAAAACGGGCAAGTTCAAAGTGTGGAAAGTGGAGGAGGGGGATACAACTGCCATTTTCCACCCTAAGATGAAACCTTTTAAGATGCCCTAGTAATCAAGAGCCCGTCATCCCCCCTGAGTAACCCACTTCTCACAGATGTGCCTATCAGTGTGTGTCTGTATCTCTACAGGGTGCACAGGAAGTCATCAACATTCATATGTGAGTCACACTTTTAGTAAGGTGTGAGCAGACCCTCGTGACCTTTTAGGAATGCGCCTCAGGGGATAAAATCTGCATTAGTTGTAGAGAGGAGGTACTTACGTAGGACAGCAATGAAGCTCTTGTTATCAAGCAGAACCCACAGTCCAAAGCCCAGGATAAGGGCTCCAAACACCTGTGGAGGTGACAGAGAAAAATCAGGCACAATATGTGCTCTAATGTCTTACACACGGTTTGTAGTTGGTTTGTTTTTTTCTTTTTTGCCCTCTTGGTCTGTCACATGTGGGATACATCTGATTGCATCTTGTCCCTTGTGTTTCTGTCTGCCTTTCTCTTTCTCTCATAACAACATTTGGAAAGAAACAGGATGTGGAGGCAGTCATTCCACAGGCTTTTCTCACAATTAACATCAGTATTCATAACAGAACTGGAAACTGGAACATAGTGTAATTGGTTCCTTAAAGCCTCCAAAAATTATCAGATTTACTTTATATACCCTTGTAATGAGGCTATGAAGCTGAGACTATCAATGTAATTAAGCGGGGCCTTGTTTGGAAATTGTGGGGCACTGTAGAGGGGGCAAAATTCTCAAATAAGAGGCTCTGTTGATTCCCCAGCTATCCACTTGTATCGTTGCCCCTCCCCAACCTCCCAGCAGTAATTAAAGCCTTCGTTAAGAGCCGTTCATTTAGAGAGACTCTTGTGCTCCCGGCAGCCATCATTAGCCCTCCACTTCCTGGCTTCCCCTAACCTCCCCTAGACTAATCTGTCCACATGGACAAACACTGACACAGACACACACGCTTCCTATTAGACACCAGTGGCGCATTCACATCAAAAGGTCTGCATCAGGTTTACAGCCACAGACCCTTAGAAAGGTCTGGACATCCTCGCAGAGTCAGTTTTAGGAGTCTGGGGTTGTATGAACCTCTGGACTTTATGTTGTGACCAGCCCAAGCGACTAGGAAACAAACAGAAACCATCTGTTGTAATTTAGACCTGACCGAACTTCATATCTCCTATCACAGAGAGAGTCACAGCGACATTTCCCTGTGTATCTCTACCATCCCCTGGCAGCATCTGACAGTTATTCAAATATAACCCTGAAAGACATCATGCAACTCTAAGTGCGTCATAAGTGTAGGATGCAGCATACTCGTCTGTCTAGCTTAGCTAAACAAAACTGCTGACAAGGTGAAAGTTGGGTTACTCTAACAGTGTGTGCAATGCATGTGCAGATACTTACAAAGAAGAGGAGGTTGAAGAGAAATAGAAAGTATTTGGTGACTGCAACGCATCCTTTCCCCATGGCTGTGTTTCTGGGAGACAAAAGAGAATTTATTGGCTATTAACGTCAGAGAGTTATATCACAGTAAAGCGTGGGCAAGACATTAAAAAAAAATAAAAAAAAAAAAAAGAGAGAGAGATCACAAACCGACTCAAGATGAAGAAAAGACACAACAAGGAAAGTTAGCTTTGAGTCAAGGACGTCGAGAAATCTGCAAAGCTGGATTCCTGATTAAACACAGCTTCAAATCTTCAAAGCAGCGTCAGCCTAGTTCATTTTTAAACAGTCACATTTCTCCAGGCTTAAATAGCTCAACCGACCAACTTATTCCCTCTTTTGTGCGACAACTGCTGCCCTGTTGTTGGAAAATATCGTGTTTTCACAGTAACACTTGTTAATGAATGCAGTTGCGTTCTTGACAAACAAGAAGAACCACCCTGGTTGGAAAGAGCAGCAGGAGGACCACCACAAAGTGATGAGTGGTGAAGTCACGACGGCTATGTGGAGAGGATGACGGCTCGTGTGGTTACGTGTACTACTATCTCAAATCGAGAGAGACTAGACCAACCTACCAACTGCTATAACACAACACGGAAACAACGAGTTTGGTTAGCAACAGTTTTTTTGCAGTGAATTTTATGAAGGAGCCTATATGGTATAAAACTACAACCAATAAACACACGACCGAACACTGCTGTGATCACATCCTCGAGGAAAGGCCTTCACTGTCTGATATTCTTGGTTTTAGAATAGAATATCATCAGCTGCACTGTTTTACAGTAGTTTACCTCATGCTCACATGCAGCCTGTTTGGGTTTCATACATACACAGAGTGCACTTGGTGACTTTTCTCAAAGTAATTTTTTCCCTTTAAAAAAAAAAAAAAAGAAAGAAAAGAAAAAAAAAGTAGGCCAGGCCAGCACCACACACTCGGTACACTTCATGAAGCCTCCCTGGTAACATGATTCAGCCTGAGCAGAACCAGTCCAACGACAATATTCACCACAGCTTTCTCATACTAAGGAAAAACAGGAAATATAACCAGCTATTGTGGTTATTCGAGGAGTCTGAGATACAACATGGAGGCACTTGTATATCTCATGACAAGCTCTCTCTTCCTGTGTCACTTATTTCATCTAAACCTTCTTCCAGTATCTGTAACAAGTAATCATGTATTTAGTTCTTTTTTCTTTTGCCTATGTTAACCAACAGTTCAAATTAACAATATGTATCTTGTAAATCCACTCAAATGACTTGCAAATGAAGACTATTTACTTTGCTGACATCTCTTAATCACATCTCGTTTCCTCTTCACTTGATAAGAAGTCTGTCTACAGATTACGCATAAAGGAAGCTGCCGTGTTTTTCCAGACACTGTGTATGTCAAAGAAGAGAACATGAAAATTAATTATAGCCTAAAGATAATATGAAAAATAGGTTCTGCTCAACAATACTCGTTGTTAGTTAAACTTAGCCGGGTCAGATCTATGATACGTGTCACTGCCTCGCTCTCTCCTCCTCCCCCATTTCCTGTCTATCTCCTTCACTGTACAAATAAAGCCAAAAGCTACAAAACAGACTTAAAAAAAAAAAAAAAAACCCAGCAAAAAACAACCAAACCCCAAAGCTTTGATGCTGTTCAGTGTAGTTCAAACTGGTTTTACCATCAAATTTCATTTGAACTGCTGGTAACTATCACATGAGTGAGTTACTTAGACTACACAAACATAAACACAGACAAACAAATACTTCAGATTGCTTTCTGAAGAATACTTTCAGATTCAACATGCTTTCGTGGTTTTAAGTTGTTTGTCAGATACACAGTCTGTAGAGCAGCTCTATCAAAAGCCTTTCAATATTATTACTTATTAAATGTAGCATAAAAATACTGATAGAAATACCAACACAATTTCATATTTACAAAGCTACACACAATGCAAAGCCCAAACCACACAGCAGATACCCTTGCAAAGTAGATAATCCTTAAAGGAGATTGTTGGTCTTTATGTCTAGATGGTGAGCAGCAGCGGGGATTAAAAAAAGGCTTAGTTATGACAACCATTGTTTGCTGACTGAGCCCCCAGTCCATCTTAAAACAGTTCCCAACAATGCCTCAATGCTACTTATTATATTTCTGAAACAACAAACATAAATAAGATAACGTGCTAGCTAGGGCTGCCACGATTTGTCGACTAGTCACGATTACGTCGACTATCAAAATCGTCGACGACTGATTTAATAGTCGACGTGTCGTTTGAAGCTTTGTAAGATCGCAAAAGACGCAGGAATAATAGCAGGATTTAAGAGTGTAATAACGGACTGAAACAGAAGATGGCAGCACAGCATGTACAAGGATGCCAGCTGCCGTTAAACCCCGAAGAAGAAGAAGCAGCTGTGTCCCAGAATTCATAGCGCGGCCCAGCTTAGTTTCCAACAATGGCGGTAGCTAGTTAGTTTTAATATTACTCTTATTATTCTTTCTGGGTCACAAAATAAACGTTTAACATATTTTCAGGCGAGAATGTAGCTGTGTAAACCTCAAATATCGGCTCAGTTTATCAGGACACCACATATTTTCAAAAGCGCTCCGACGTTTTCGGAGACGTCTGTTACCCACTAGCTCGATAGCTAGCCGGGGGCTAGGTCACTAGCGCCGTGAGAACACCGGACTCCCGGCAAATTGTTTTCAAACCCACCGCCGTCTTTCGCGACTCAGGTTAAATATATATGAGTCACTTAGATAAATTAAAAATGTTGTTGTTTGGCTTTTTTTTTTTTTTTTTGTATTTTATTTGTTCCTGAGTAAATCGGTTTGGCTGAGATTAAAGTTATAGTTTTTACACAGCTGAATAAACGTCAAGCAGACAGCTGATTATCAGAAGTGTGAGATGCTGGAGAATATACTCCGGTGTCCTGTTATATTTTAGATAGCAAGGAGTTTATTAAACTTTACCGAAACAATCTGCAAATTTCATTAAAATTGAATAAACTATCATCTTGTCTTTATTTTTAGTTAGCACCTTAAAAGCTTAAAGCTGTAAGCTAATGATAGTTATATAAGAGCAGATGCTGCTGGTGCAATAAGCTGTAGTTTTACGTCCAGTGGATGATGATCTGATTAGTCGACTAATCGCATAAATAATCGGTGACTAGTCGACTATCAAAATAATCGTTTGTGGCAGCCCTAGTGCTAGCCTAATTTATTACGAGGCAGTAACTGAGGTTATACTCTTTTGGGAGTATAGCTTTCATAGAAGCTCGCACACTGACAAGATCAAGTTGAAAATGCATTTAGAGAATTCTTATTGCGTAGCTTACACAGTCAAAGCCAATCACAGTTAACTTCCTGGAAGCATGTGAAAATAAAGGCTCGGCAGTGGAATGGGAAGTGGAGCTAAACAGCCACCCAGGAGTGGGATTTTAACCATTCATTACAAGTAGAAAATATATATATGCTGCTGCTGATGTCAAAAGGCAGTTTACTTGAAAGGTTATTTTTCATCTCTCCAATTTGAACTAGGTGAAGGCTCAGCTTGGTGTAAAAACAATGTGCAGGATAGAAAAAAGAAAAATTCCCCTGAATAAAACCGCGACAGAATTACCTGAACTTCCCGGCCCTGTGATCTCACACATTTTTTCCCCCCTCTTTACATCCTCCATCTCCCTCCCTGTGGTTTGGCGTAAGGTGCGAACACCTACTAACAGTATTTTGGGTGCAATAAAAGGTTAAAAGCATTACGCTGAAATAAGTGTTTGTACAAAGGGTCAGTTCACAAGCATGGGTTACAGAGACGAGACAGCACGAATGGCAGATGGCAGCAACTGTGTCTGAAATGGACCCAGCATTGATCAGCTATGGTCGTGTTGAACACAAAACGTCAGGCAGTGTGCCAAGCTCCCTCTACTACCTCCTCCTAACATGGGTCATATTCCCATTTAATATGACCCACTTACGCATCTGTGAGGCCACAGTGTTGGAACGAATGAACCAGACACCATCCTGGTACTACTAAAGCTCTCAATATCGTGCCAGAATCCTGCTTTAACATTTCAAAAACTGTTGATCACCATGCACGAACAGGTTGTAGGTTGTTTACTGCTGCATTTCAGTGACAAAAGAAAACATCTTCAAAATGCATGCATTCCTAGAAACAGCCCCTGGAGTAAAATCCGCCTCTGCGGTCTGCTGGTCAGAGAATCAGAGCTGCTAGTATTGATAGCTTTCGTCAACATGTTATTTTTTATGTCTATGAAAGTTTTTAATTCGCCTGAGTCATGGGGTGTCGGTAATATAGACGATGTTTTATCAGTTCAGTTGCTTTATTAGTTGATACACCTCAGTGGGTTTTCAGGGATGGAGGGGATTTCCCATTTTGCATCTATGTAATGACAAGCTGTATGGCAAAAGAAATCAGTAAACTCCCCATCTGTGGTTGGGTGCCTGGTACCTACCCACGTAAATGAAAATGATGACACATCTGTGGCAACAAGACTAAACACAGATTTGGTCTACAGTCACTATATCATGTAATTGACAATGTTTTTATCCACCCATCCAACCATATCAAGTCACATCATTGCCAATAAATCAGAGAGATTTGTTCCCGTTTCTCGGTTTCTAAGAACAGCCAAGGGGTTGAGGTTATCAGATGTGTGATCACAGAATTACGTCTTTGTTTTCTGGGGTGGGGTTCTACTGTTTCTGGTTTTCTATTCAAAGCTGAGTGTGAAGTGGTGTGGGTGAGATGTGCACCTCTAATTGTGATGTCATGGTTTTTGGCCGGAAAAGTGGTCAAATCCCTGCTCCGGTTTGAAAGTAAGCTCCTCTACTTGAGGTAGCAACTTTTAAGTATTTATACAAGTGGTGAAACAGTGGAGTCCAGCATTGTCAAATAAATGTCGATATACTGGTCAAGATTCCTACAATCTACGGGCTGTGAGCTATGAGAGAAAGGACAAAATCATAGATACAAGCAGTAGAAAGGACTTAAAGTGTCTGAGCTCCCCCTTAGAAATAGCGTGATGACTCCAGTCACTCGGGAGAGGACAGAGTATGACCAACGTTCCTCTACATCAGAAAAGACAAAAGGGGGGGGAGGGGGGGGGGGGGTTCGGCCATCTGACTAGGATGCCTCCTTGTCCCATCCTAGTCAAGGTGTTTGAGAGATTTTCTAGGGCAGATACAGGACATTCAGCAGAGATGTCGTCTCTCAGCTGGCTTAGGAACACCAAGAAGAGCTGAAGACAGTGAGGATGGACAGGAAGAGCTATATTTACACTGCTGTCCTCATGACACGGACCCTTACAGGTCATAGAAAATGGATGAATGGAATTTTGTGAGATGACAGATTTCAAATTTCCACTTATGTGACATTTAAACTGTCAGAAACCAAAAAAAAAAAAAAAATCCCCCACTATTCAGTAGAAAAGATGAGGCATTTATGGCAACGAGACAATCATTTTGTGTATAAACGAAACAAAACAGAGTAGCAAAAAACCCCACCAAACTCTAAATTCAATGATACATAACAGCAGCCGAATGAAAAATAATGAATGGGAAGAAAGGAATCTAATTTTAACAGAATTAAATATCAAAGTTTAATACCAGCAGAAATTCTTTTGACATCCTTAGACCAAGAAGAGTCAAAGAAAAAAAAACAAGAACAAAAACAAAACTGTAATTACTAATCTATTAACACAATGATTTGTGGTGCAACAGCAGTGGGAGAGGGTTTTTTTTTTTAGAGAGACTTCTGTCTGGGAGGTATTTTGCCAGAAAGTTCTCTTTTCTAATACATCATTTTTTAGTTTTCATTGGTAGTTTGGTCCACTTTTTAGAAAGCCCTGCTGGCATATATTCTTAGTTGCTGATGACCTTTACAGCGAGTCATCAATACCTGTTATGGTGCTTCCAAAATTAGATTTTATTCTGTATAGGCTCTATAGGTCCAACAAAACCACTGAGTAACTCGATTACGTCAATCTACAACTGTTCTCCAAACCCTGAAGTACAGTTTAACAAATTTAACAATTTGTCCAATCACAAATACTTCCAGAATAAGCAAACACTCAAAATAGTCCCTTACTCTACTCTACATTAAACTTTAGAGAGAGGCGTTTGAGCCCAGGCAGGCACTGAGAATTCATTTGCCTACTCAGACTTCAACTTCTTCTCGTACACCACAAAATTGCTTAAAGGCATACCACAAATGCAGAAAGACTGCAAGACTGTATTAACTGGATGTTACCTAGAATTTCAGTAGCTTACTCATTGCTTCCACTTCAAACTATCTCAGCTTACAATTAGGGCTGTTGCACTGAGAGAAATAAAACAGTTACTAGGCCCCTAACATGTGGAAGGACCACCCAAACCCTGGAATTACAGCACCATTTTTTGGATGTGTTTTTTTTTTTTTTTCCCCCCCAGTGCTCCCACAGAGCCTCCACGGTGAAAAGTGCAAAAGGTTTAGGCCACTCCTGCTGGAGAATGGCCAAAAATGTTTCTGGTTCTTCTTGTTCTTCTTGTTCCATAGACAAGTATCAGAGCACTTAACTAGCTGGATTAATGAAGAGAAATGTATAAAATTCGAAAAACAGCCCCATCTTCTCAGATTACAGACAATATCAGACACCGACTCAATAAGTGGGTAATTAAAAGTTATTTTATATCCACCACGAATACTGGCTACTGTGTAAATAATACGTTTTAGTGTCAGTGCGTCACCTGTTTTGTTTTTTTTACTTTGAATATTCAGACCACAAGTTTATTGGGATTTATTAAGATCAACATGGGAGAAGATTGATAGGAATTGTTGGAAACTAATTTACTTTAATTACAATTCATTTTATTTAGGGATTTATTTTCTGTAATCTTTCTGTGTATGTGCCAGATGTAGAAGGCTTCCACCTGTATGTTTTGTGCTCACAGTATAACAAAGACGTGAAAACTTTGAACTCTTTTACCCTGAAGCTTCACACTGTAATTACTGCATTAAGGGGATGAACTGTGCTCAAATTTCATATTTAAAAAGACTTTGATGCTGATAATCTTGATAACTAATAACCACTTCACATCAGTTATTATAATTTTCTGATTAGTATGTGTTTTATGTGCACTTTGCTTTCAATTCAGTTTACTTTCAGTTTAATTCTTGTTTTTTGGCAATTTGTTTACTTTTCGTTTCAATACTAGCTTTTCTCAATTTTTAAACTGTATTAATGGAAAATGTCAGAGGCAGGATTTAGCCACTACTGATCTATTAATATTTAGGGGTGGCTGTAGTTCAGAATGTAGAGCAGGTCATCTACTAATTGGAAGACTGGTGGTTCGATCTCTGGCTGCTCCAGTCTGCATGCCAAATATCCTTAGGCAAGATACTAACCCAAAGCTGATCCCCTTTTTAAATGCAGTTGAGCCTCAATAAACACATCTATCAATGTCTTTGCCAAATTTAAATAAAAACTAAACTAAACTAAAAATATTTTCCCTGTAATTCTATTTTAGTTCATTTTTGTTTTGTGTTATATTTCAGTTAACTAAAACTAGATGTGAAAATATATTTGA
Source organism: Copadichromis virginalis (assembly GCF_057382275.1). Lineage (NCBI taxonomy): Eukaryota > Metazoa > Chordata > Actinopteri > Cichliformes > Cichlidae > Copadichromis > Copadichromis virginalis. Next base: position 16,415,445 of record NC_140624.1, read on the forward strand.
GTGAACTATAATAGCTTTACTTCACATGCTTTCACGTGTTTATTATACCGATCTGGCATGTGAGACCACATACGTTTGGGCCCCAGATTTCATAGGTACGTCACTGGTCTTAAACGCTTTAAACTTTGCATTACGTTGCCTCATTTAAAAAAAAAAAAAGGGGGGGGGGGGGGGAGTTGTTTTATTAGTTTTTTTTTTTCATTTGCTCAAGTGTAAAGTCTAAAAAAATAATCACAAAATACCAATCATAACAATTATCCACACTCAGCCATTTTTTCAGTGTCCAGGAAGGTCGAAATAATGTAATTACACCATGTCGAAAGCAGAACCTTGAACATCTGTTTTAACGTTTGCCCAACAAACACGTACAGCTCTCACACAACATATTAAAGTCAATACACCAGCATTAAACGTGCACAAACGACAAAAAGCGAGGACTTGAATCTGGCTGAAAAAGTATTTTTACATCTGAATGACTCCTGGGACTGAAACTCTGGCTCTGCCTGACACTGAACACAGCATCTCGTGTCTTTCACGGCTAGCTGACCGTCCACTGACCAGCTCCTCAAATTTCCCCGACAAAATTAACTACTCACTCTATTAACAAGTTTCCAGCAACTTTAACAGAAAATAAACGGCCCATAAAGACCGTTGTAAACTAAACAAAAGGTCTCCAAACAAAGTACAAAAAAAGGGGGCATTCCAACGGCGTGTTTTCACAAGCTAGCGCGGGTAACTCTGGGGTTATTACTAGCTAGATACACAAAAACATCGCAAACACTTACTTTGCGTCTCTGGAGGTGCTCAGAGCTGACAGAGGAGTCTACCGTTGAAACAGAGTCTGGTCTCGGAGTGTGAGAGAAACAAATGATGGTGTCTGTCTGACTGGTTTGTGTGTGGTTTATGTGCGTGAGGGGGCAAATTCGTTACACCCACATTTTTAACCCTCTCCTGCCTTCCTGGTGCAACACAACTGCAGGTGTGTTTTTTAGTTCTTTTATTACAATTTCACAACCTCAACCTTGTGAGTTTTTCTTTTGTGGGTGTCTCATTTACACAACGGGCACATTGTTTTCTTTTCTTCATCAGGAGAAAACAAAAAAACAACAAAAAAACCCAAAAAACAAACCGCATTCAACTTCCTGTCAGACATTGCATTTGCGCAGTTTACAACGGCATCTAAGAAAACAGTGTAACACCTGTAACACCTTAGCAATCAGTAAAGGATTTTCGTGGCTTTTTCTGCGGTTGCAACTGCAGTTTCATTCGCAGCGGATGCCAAATGTGGGGCCCAGCATTAGACGAAGCACCGTCTTCTGATTATCATCAATCTTATTACCCTGATAGCGTCAAGACTGTGCGTTTTGCAGACATTTTGCAACTTCTCTTAAACTCTCACGAGAGAAAAAGACTTAAGCCCCAACAGAAAATATCAGTCTAGATATTTTCTCGTTTAGAGAATTGTCTGTATACAAAGACTTTATAAAGTAATGCAGATTATACCAGCACACGTGCTGATGGTTAAACTTGACGAAACATTTCACACAGCTTCTAAATGAGTCATTGTATGTCACCCCCAAGCAGTAAACCAGGGTTCAATAAATTAAATGGGAAAATGTGGGGCGAATGCATACAAAACCGGGGCACATGGGAGCCTTTTGCCTATAAACAACCCTAACTACGCACACGTTTCCACAGCCACACAATCCCTCTTTTCAGCCTTTGCACGCTGTGCGTGTGTGTAAAGAGGTAAGAAGAGCCCGGGGAAAAGGTGAGACCTGGAATAGTATGTAGTCGAGCTGGAATTCACCGAATTATATTTGTGCAGATGATCGTGTTGTGACACGCTCGACAGAAAACACCAAACAAAGCGCGGGCTTGCGCAGCTCCTCTTAAGTTTCTTGGTTAAACACGTTAAAACAAACGCGTGGAGCTCGTCTTTTGCTGGGTGATGCGTTTGGCCAAGTTGAACGGGATGTTTTGCTGAAGGGTCTAAAAGGCGGTGTCAGACAAGTGAATGGGATGTGTAGAGACTGCACCCTAGCATTACCTGTGCGCAGAAGTCGCTCCCTATCTGCTGGGCGTTAGGTAGGCAGGTATATTTGAAGTTGATCTGCCATTAGATTTAATAACAGGAAATGTGAGGATACTTTTGTTAAATAACTGCAATAGTCCATTGCTAAGAAAACCCCCCAAACCTTTCCCTTTGTGATTTAAGACATACGGTATATTTACAGCCCTATACATATATTGCAAGGACAGCAAAAAACAAGGTGACTGGATACATTGTCAAGTCTTCAAAATAAACAATGGTGTTCTTTATTTCACACTTTGTAATGCAAAATCAATAGCAATGCATTTTTGAGGTACAATATACCACATAAATACATATAAAACAATGCTACAACGTGAAACAGAGTAAGGAATGCTATTCACAACTGTATAACGCATGATGGGTGAAGGAGGGAATAAATAGCTCAACTTGCCATGTCTTCAAACTCAAAGAACACTGGCTGCTTGTGAATGTTTTGGCTAATTTATGTCAGAGAACCAGAAGATGAAAGAGCCATGTCTTTGCCGTCCTCCTCCTGCCTGCCCATCACTTCAAAAATAACCTGCTTTGTAGAGCTTTGAACATTTTCGTAAGGCTGATGATTTGAGGCCTCGCAGTATTGAGGGAAATGGAATGGCATTTCTCTTACACGCCATAATTATCGTGCTAGCCAGGACAGAGCATTTCAGGTTGAGGAACAGAACGTCACGCGGGAGAGCTACATCTAATTAAACCCTGGCAAAAAGGATAATTACTACTTTTCAGGGGTACAGGAGACCTCACCCGTGTTTCGCGTTCCCTATCTGAACTAAAAGTTCGCCCCAAGTAACGAGCACATCTGCCTTCAGCACTGGACTGCAAACCCACAATCACGGGTCACTCCCTTCTAGGGCAGGACTCAGTGTGGTCTTTTGTAACAATACAGACCACCTTTGAAGACCTACAGTATGCTCCCTTTTTTTAAAATTCGAGCTTACAAATGAGTCGCCTGTATTTGGGAGTGTCTCTATCAGGTTTTAGGTGCTGCTGAGTCAACAAACTGGATTGCTGGCACCGCTTCAAAACCAAGCTGAGTTATGATGTACCTGAGGGCATGCTGAGGATTTGGAAGTAGAAATGTACTCAGCAACGGGTGAAAACTGTCAAATATATGATATATTTGTTTTAAAGCACATACAGTATAACTGTCTTATCAATCAGCTTTTCATTTTTAGGGTTTGTTTTTTTGCCATTTTGGTTCATTCAGCCATTTACTGCTTTGCTGTCTTCTGTTTGTGGCAACTTGCTACAAAGTTTTATGGATTATAGATCTTTCGGTGGATTACATCGCATGCATGATGTCAAAACACAAATGTCACTTAAATAGGTACAAAATAAGACACGCCATAATTAGGTGGAGGATTAGAATTGAAAATCATTTTACCCAATACTGAAAAAGTTCCCTGTTTGGTTCACAAGAACAGCACAGAATAGTAAATAATTTTATTTACATATGTACAGGGAGCAGGATGCAGTGTAGATGACTGTTCTTTTAAGTAGTTTTAAGGCAAGACTAACGATATGGTGTATATAAAAAAAGAAAACTGTGCTACATCACCAAAGTACAGCCAGCTCAGATTTGTTTACCTGCACACTGATGTGGTTGTCTTGTAACACTAGCTTTAAGGTAGTCTGAATGTTACTTGGGATAAAGAGTCCCATCTTGTAGTGCACACACAGCAAAGAGAGAACTACTCTGCTCCTCTTGTATGAGTAACTTCACGTGTTCATCAACATTGCATGTATTAATGTCAGTAGTGAAAATATAGTCCAAAATAGTCCACTCAAGGAATAATAATAAGTCCCTGAAAAGTATTTAGATCTGAATATTATTAATGGCCATAACTGAGAGTAAACACTGAACTTTAACTGTTTTTTTCAGTGTGAAAGCTATCAGTTTAGAACAGATTTCATCGTCACTCATTTGGCTTTTTCCGAATCTTAAACCTTGGATTGTGTATTTTGAGTGTTCACTGGAAAGCCGTCAGAAAGCATGCACAAGCTCAGTTATTAGAGTACATAGTGTGATTTAACGTCAACAGCATCAAAACAACAAACAAATGACAGCACAAACTTTTGGTCCTCGAGTGTGATTCAGAAACGGCGTCGATGCAACTTCTTATCAGACACAAAATACTGAGTCGGGAAATCATGAGCTGTACATGAACAATAGATTCAGGTGTTTAGAACTACTCTGTAATGTTAATTAATATTACAAATCAAAGGAATACAGGATTGGACCTCACAGCCCCAGTGAAAGTAGTTTACTTTCACTATGAGGTTTCTTGTTCTTGTTGCAGAGTCTGGAATATGAGACTGTACCCATCTGTTAAATACTGGGGGTTACATTAGGCTAGGTCCTGTGGAAGGGGGCAGGGGGCATTGACTGGCAAAGTAATGCTCCGAGCCCCAATCAAATCATAATCCAAACCTTCTGGCCCCGCATTTGTGATCTGTGCTTAACTGTCCCCACCCTGGAAGTTATCACACAGTCAGCTCAGATCTTCTTTGGCTTACGGCCCAGGTGGTAGTAGTAAGCCATGGTGACCAGCAAGAAGAGTACTCGACTGAGGAGAAGCAGCATGGCGGCGTTGGGAAGGATGCCGATCTCCACTAAAGTGATGGACGTCACTGAAACCACAAATAGAAATTTACTTAAATTAGATATTAAATGATAATAAACAACAATAGCCTCTGAAAAAAAGCATGAATCAGCACAATTATCAGTAAATTTTTGATAAAGACAGTGCGTATATGCAAACTCCCTGCTTGTTTTTCATAAAGTATTAATTACCTGAGCAGCTATGAAAGAGAGCAACATGAAAATTGACACTTATGCCAACTATGAAAAAACACACACACAAAAACAGCACCATTTATACCCATACACACAATGCTTCATTGTACATAAGAGCTTAAAAGTACCGTTTTAAGATTTAAATAAAAATGTGTCTAAATTTGAAATACAAGGATGTGACACCTCACACTGAACACAAGAGGGCACTACCTGCACATTTTTCTTTCTGCAAACACTCCCACATGGACAAAAGTAGCCATCCTTTTTCTGCATGAGGCAGAAAAGGATGAAACAAAACAAGATGAAGATAACTTGTAATCTGTGTTGGAAAACTCACCTAAAAACTGCACAGCAAAGTAGCAAGCCTCACTGAGTAGAGTCCACTGGATGATGACCTTTTCTGCTGTGTAGAGTCCGTTCCACATGATGAGGGACAGGCCTGGAAAAGAATGCAAAAATAGGGAATTTATAGGTTCAGGGGCATGGGAATGAAAACAGAAAATAAGAGCAAGCTCGGGAAGGAAGACTCCTACATGTCCGAGAGAATTTCCACTAATAAAACTACAAGAATCTTGACACCATGTGCACATGTTGCTAACGGGGCCTGTTGATTCAGCTCTGACTCTCTGTCTGTGATGACGGGCTTGCGTGCAATCATTTCAGTGCCTGCTCTTCTTCCTGTTCATTTTCCTGAATTTCACTCCCACCTGCAGAGAACAGTGAGGCTATGGAAACAAGAAGGGGTAGGCTGAAAGGTGGGAGGGCTGATGGACTGTATCCTCTCCCTGCCTGGTTCCATCTGTGCAGCAGATGAGACCCCATCATCCGCCCCCTTACTGCACCTAGTCTGATAGGCCATCACCCTCTTTTGCTAATCCCCACAGTGTGAATGACATTTATAATGAAGAAGGTCAAGCTGGTTCATTCATGTGTTCTTGTAGTGGTTTAGCTGGGATTTGTTCAGATTTTACATTTTTGATTTATCAAGATATGCATAAAACATAGTATTAAGTCTTTCCCTTAGTATTCATGTTATTGAATGCCTATATGAAGTTTAGGTGCTAGCATTTTGACTGATTTAGTAAACTAAATTAAAATGACAACCTCACAAATTGTACTTAAACATTAAGCCTTCTCACTCTCTCTGTCTGTCCTTTGCATATTCTCCCATCTCCCATTACAAACCCTGTGATCACCCGACTGACAGCTCTGTCTCAAGTCAAAACCCATTAAAATAATTGCTCGCATCTCAGACACGTTGTATGCTATGCGTGAGGTGGGAGCTGAGCAAAAATGGCACTTTGTCTCGTTGATGAAGTGACATTAAAAAAAACAAACATTTTTAAGTCACTGCAAAAGAGAAAACTGCAAAATATGAATGTAGAGTAATACACTGCCTCCTCTTTTAGTTCCAGGGCACCTCATTCGCACACACAAACTTACTGTTCTGCCACCGTGTACCAACTGGATCCAAATCTTATATATAAAGCTGCAAAAAGGAGGTGACTGTGGCCGTTCTGGAGAACTAGTCTTTTACCTCATAGAGAAACAGAACTTGAATTATAGAGCCACCATTTGCAGCCTGAAGGAAGGATTTTGGAGGAAGAAGAGATTCCTTTATACAGTATCTGAATGCAAGAAGAGAGCTCTTTCTACAGTATCTGAATGAGTGCTTGAAGTGTTTGACTCAAAATGAATACATTAGAAGCTGTAAACACAAGAGGCAGTGCAGTGCAGTGAGGCAGTGTATATTTTTAGCATGTAAATAAATAAATATTAAAGCATCGTGTCTGCATCAGTGCTGCACGGTCAATGCACTTGTTCATGCAAGTATATTCACACTCAGTAGCATAAATACCTTTATGAATGAATTAGCTGCACAGCTTTCATAAAACTTTGGACTTACTGAGCAATGCTCCTCCGTAAAGGCGAACAGAGATGTTAGTAGTGGAGAGCTCCTCCTCAAAAACGACCTCATATAGTTGGTTGGGAAACACCAGAGCCTGTGTAGGGTAAAAAAAGGAAAAAGCACAACATAGCTTTGTCATATCAGCAAAACAGCACTGTGTGCTTCCCAAAGTCTCCCTATTTTTGAGCTAGTATCACAGGGAATGCCCTGGAGGATAATGTGAATGTAGATGGTGAGGTTAACAAAGGCGGAGCTGTTTCCCCAGATGTCCCTCACTGATATCTTGGAACAGAACCTACAGTAACTCAGCGCTGCGTTTGCATAACGTGGTTTTCACACTTCTAAAAAGATACATTTCTTTCTGCCTTACATTTGAAAATGAAAAGACTTTGAAATTTATCAGTGCAAAACATCTTACCATCAGAGCCATAGCTGTGAAACCCACTGCAGAGATGAGTATCCACACCCTAAAAAGAGAGAAATATGAAATGCTACACCCATCCTGTGAAAATTACAGATTGTAGACTTTGCAAGACTAGCAATGATGCACGGATGACCTTACACAGTCTGCTGTGTTAACTGTGACTGTTGTGATGTTGAGTAACTGAGCAGCTGAAATCTCACCTCAGCCCGAAAGGCTCTCGCACTGCAAACTTCATCTCATTTCCGAGCATCTGACTGATCTATCAGCAAACGAGGCAAGACAAAAGAAACAGGAAATGAGTGATGAGAAGGTAAATGCAATCACAATCATGTCATCATAACAAATACATGTTATGATCACCTTCAGCAAAACCCCACATAACCAGGAAGAAAGAGTACTCTGGAGGTGTATTTAAAGTAGTTAATGGAGAGAAGCACACAAAACAGAGTGTTCAAGAGAAAGGAACAGAGCGGCTGAGTGTTAGAGAAGCATCTCTTAATGTTAATTAGAGACTGTAAATGTTCTCGCCTTTTTAATCGCCTCCTTAAGACTCACTGTATGTCATAATATCTTTTAGGGAATTCTAGACGAATAACTGACTACCATGTCAATGCCACAAGAAAAGCATCATCTGCAACAAATGACTGCTGGCAACAGTAGCAGCACATAATAATCAATTTATAATCCTGGAAGCCTGAAATCGTTAGTGGGAAAAATGTCTGACAAACTGAAAACTAAGTGTGACGTGCCATTTCTTAATGACCAAGTGTTCATTCAAGCCGACTACAAGGACAGATAGCAGTAAATATTTCATGAAATGCCATGCAAACTGATCTTATCACACAGCAATATTCAGAAGATATACAATATCTGATAGGATAAGCATCTCTTATTACAGATGAGAGTAGACCCTGGAATCCTAATAAGCAGCAACTATATTTTCAAACTCAAAGGACCCAAGAGTTATTGGAATTTAAAACGAATTCATTAGCATGCTACACACATCTGACAATCAATTAATCACTTAAAAGGGACCCATTATGCTCATGTCCGACTTCATTTATTTTAAATTGCTGTAGTGCTGTTTTAAGAAGGCCTATTTATCTATACGGCAACATCTCTGTTCACCCACCCCTTCTTCTGATGGGGTGTTGTATGTGCTTCTGCTCGTATGTGCCTCACAAGATCATTTTTATCATAAAGAGATCACAAAAATCTTAGAGCATAAAAAACACATCTGAAAGCATTTACAGCAGGCTGAAGCCTCATCTCATGGCTCAGAGGGATTACTTGCACATATGCTGACCTTATTATCTGAAGGCCTGACCACATTTAATATTAGCATACACCTTTGGAACAGTAACTATATGAAAAAATATGAAAGGAAGCTAATAGTTCAAATTTAATCAAAGAAAAAAGTGAAAACATGTATTTCTTTCAGGATTCATTGTAATTCTATACTGCATTGTTCAGACTGTTGGTTAGATTGAAATAAATAATTTGTGCTTTTACAAACCAAGGTAATTGCTTTTCAATGCACTACATTAGTGTTATGTGTTTACAGAATGTGGATTCGTAGTAATTTTTTTCCTGTAAGAATAAACAGGAGAAACAAGCCCAGAAATGTTGTTAACAGATTCAGGGTCAGGCTCATGAGCAGGAAGGAAAACAAACTGTCCCAGATAACCACAGAGAGTGAAAATAAATTAATAAACAAACCAAGTTTTCTGCCTGAACGGACAGGAACCCACAGAGAATTTACAACTGTTGGCTGGCTGTGAAGTTGAATTCCTTCATCTAAAACCCTTCAGGTTCCATCATATCCTTAACATGAATGATTTCCCTTCATCATAAAACATTCTCTTCCCTCAAAGGGTTCCGGTGCTGGAGCCAGATGTAGCATCACACAGAACTAAAAATACACAGAAGCAAAAGAGCTCTAAAGAAGAGAAGATGAATCATTTTCTGGCTACGAGTGTTTACAAGGAACACGGAATAGCTTTCTGTTTGATAAGCCTGTGAAAACTTAATGTGAACGAAACAATGATCGATGTCATATCAAAAAATGGGTTTTCACTGGCTTTTACCTTCTGCCATCTCCCACAAGGTGCATGGTAATAAGTGCAATATCTGGACCATTTTCAAAAGAAAGTGTATTTCAAAGAGTTGATGCATTACATCATACTTATTATGTAATATAACAATATCAGCAAGACCCAATTTCACTGCAGCTGGAGAGAGCTTTTTCCAGGATATCATTAAACATGACTTTTCCTTTTTGCCCTCGGGGCCGAGATGCAACTATAAACGTGTCTGTTGACTTTCTGTGAAATTCACATCATGACGTGAATTTCAAATGTCACCATTTTGAGCACTTCTGTCAAAAAACTATACCTGTTGTGTTTGTTTGAAGAGTTTCCTAAGTTAAATATGTAATTTGCAACCAGACATTTATTTGTAATACACAGTAATTTGGCATATAAAAATAACCTCATCATGGCAATGACTTTAGATGCAGATAAAAAACACACCACGTTTAAACAAAATATATAAGGGTAGTGATTCATGTGTGTGCATTTGCATCAATCTTTGATGTATACACAAACAGAAGGACTGATGGCCCTGAACTTGTTAAGTAGCTTTAGAGAACCCGTGTTCAAAAGCAGCAGAAAGGAAAACAAAGACTTCATGTGCTTGAAGTAAGATGGGGGAAGGGGATTTTTCTTTTTAAGATTCTTAAATTCCCAATGTCTGCTGCAGTCTTTAATTTAGGGGTAGACATGTACATCCCTCATTGCAGTGCAACTGAAGCACCTGTACACGAATCCATCTGTGCCAGCTGTGGTCACATAACCAGGTGAATCACCCTTCCTGTGCCTTTGGTTTTAGGGGCCGTTTTTGACAAGAACACATAAATATTCATGACTGGCATGAGAAATATTCATACTCTGAAAACTGAGCATCAATTGATGGTACCATGGTGGCTTAGGGCAGAATATTGCAGAAGGCAGTTGAGTGGAAAGAGGGAGAAACAGGAAAAGAAATACACAATGTTGTTTGTGCAGAGAGAAGCTATAGTGCAGCTGTTGTGGCCTTGAGTTGTCATCAATCACTCCTTCAGCTATTTAGTAAACAATGAGCAGCTTTTCAGCCATAGAGGATGAAAAATATTCAGCTAATACCAACTAGAGTAGCAGTGCTCTGAAATATCAGTATCTGTCAGTTGCAACATCCCATTACCACTTAAATACAGGATCACTGAATTAAACAAGCTGTCAGTAATGGTGCAGCCAGGTGAGGCATTATCTTTTTGCACAGTAGCACCTAGATAAAGCATTGCAGTAATGCACTACTGTCTTTCTGTCCCTTAAAGAGGAAGAGTATTCTTATCTCTAAGTAGTAGAAGAAGCAGGAAGGCACAGTGAACAGAGTGCAGGAGCACTTCCTTCCATTGTTTACTTAAACCACCGGGATGGAGTCAACTGTTTCCTCTATATATAAAAAAAAAAAACTATGTATGGCAAGGATAAATGGAACAACAAGAGTAAGCACAATGGAGTAGAATAAGTGAACAATTATACTGTCACAGTAACAATTAAATTCTAATTTAGTTCAATGTCGAAGTTAAACAGGGAAACACATTTTTTCAAAACAGCACGTACAGTAGATTCCATTAACCAAACTGTTGTTTTACTGTGGTTTGTATACCCTGTTGTTGGTTCAGCCATTACAGTGAATATGCAACCCCAAGACTCAAGAGAGAGGAGCAACTGCCACATTCGTTTCTGTCTTTATCATACCGTCCTGGAAAGGTTTCTGAGTGGCAGATGTCAGGGTTAGGCTCCGTGCTAAAACATTGAGAGAGAAAACAAACACTCAGGAGAGCTGAGAAAAAGGGGGCTGACATCACATCACGAACTATCAGCCACCACCGTATGCCTGCTCCCTTCTGTTCTGTCCCTTTTTCACACTTGCATGTTAATGAATATTTCAGTGAGGAACAATCTGCTATGCCTATGCTCACTGTAATGAGGTCTGATAATGACAAAAATGTATAATAATAATCTGAAATCTTGAAATCTGAGCTCAGTGAAATGGAATAAATTATTGTCAGTGTGCAACTGTGGAACTTGATATTCAAATATGATACTCTGTCTCCTAACATATATCTGATTGTGTGCTGTTGTGTTTTGGTATGCACCGTCTATACTGATGTGCTAATGCATGGGAGGCAGAAAGAGAATACATATGAGATGCAAGAGGCAGGAAGTCTCTCAAGGGACCAAGCCACATCTCAGTGGAGCTGCCAGAGCTTGTTGGATTACGTGATCTAGATTTACTGATCCATAAAGAGCAAATGCAGACAATGGGACACGAAGAGAGTGATGAGCCAATTAGCAGCCCACTGTGGCTTTTAAAAAGAATCCATAGCTCTTCTCAGGGATAGTAAACACATTTGTGGTGGAAAGTCATTTTGCTTTTCCAGTAGTTTAACTGGTGATAGTTAACTAATGCACTCATTTCTAACCAAGCTGCTTGTTGCACTAATGCACAAGCCATTTGACTGTACATTAGCGCTTAGATTGAGTCAAACTCGCTGGAATATGTTTATATGATGTAATCTGACCTTTGAGCGGTGCACTTCGCCATCGTCGTCCTCGCCACCGACTCCAAGGATCTTCCGGCTCTTCAGACGGCTTATCAAGTCCGTCTGACTGTGCTTCTTCATTAGAGGAGCAGGAGGTTTAGATGCCATGGTGCACACCTGACACGAAAATAAAAAAGGAGACACATGGATGGTGTCGTTAGAGGAGATAAAATAATATGAATTACTACTTAATAAGTAGGACTGAAAGAGGAATGAAAGAGGATGGATTTAATTTTGTTTTTCCCTAGACCATTTATATAATAAACATCAGTGGAGTTCTCCCGTCATCATTTTACGCCTCTGTCTGAAGACGACATCGCTATCACATGGGGCAGGAATAGGCATCAACCAATCTACAAATAATTCCCTTGAGGATGTGACTTATGCAACACAATTACGTAATCCGGGTGTAACAAATACAGGCAAGCCATAAAACCTTCCTCTTAAGTCAGACTGGAAGCAGGAGCCAGCTGCCCCCTGTATCTGCTGAGAGCCCAACAGACGCAGGTGGCTGCTTAGAGAATCACAGCATCTAATAGTGACACACATATAGACTCACACGCGCGCACACAGGGGCGTAGCACAGAACTCTGGGCCCTGCACATAAGCAGTCTATGTGAACCCCCTTTCTTTCTCCTTGTTTTATTTTTATTTTTTTTACATTTTAATTAATTAAGCCAACCACTGTATGCAGTAATCTGTAGGGTTCATTAGGGTAGCCCCCAATGAACTGTTCATATACGGTATATGAACAACCTATGATGCGTCCTTAGAATTCAACCTTAATATCTGGATATACTGTAGTCTTTATCACATCGTCACTGCATGTATGCTTCATCACAGAGTAAAGCATACAGGATTGATACAGGTTAATATATTAACCTGCTTTATAGCCCAATACAGTTTTCAATGTTTTTGGCACTAAAGCAAGTCACAGGCCACAGGTCAAGGCAATCGACCTATAATTAATAAATGTGAAAGTTCAATTAAATCTCCAAAAATATATGTTTATGAAGCTATAACAGTAAAATTACAGCTCTTGGTGGGAGTAGGCAGAATAACAGTATTTTAAAAAGCACTGGATTGAATTAGTTTTATAAATAGGACATAAAATGGAGATTTCGTGTTAGTGTTCCTTTGAGCTCATAAAACACAAAAGATGTCATATATGTCGGTCTGATATTCTTGCAGATACTAGATGATTAAGTATTACATAAAATTATGGTATTAAGTTGTGCTGGTCCATTTTGAGAACTATATTGTTACATCTGGCAGTGGCTCAATGTTTAACACGTGCTTTTTTTTTTTTTTTTAAATGTTAACAGTCTCCTCTCTTTAGTTTCTTTTTGGACACGGTGCGCATTAGCAGTCACCTAGATAGAATAAATTAGCTATGGTGTAAAGGAGAGTCAAGTGGGGGTCAATCTGTAATTTGTAACAGGTGAAAGTGGAATGAAAGCTTTTTTTTTGTCTCAATTTATTCAGGCAGTTTAGTTATTGCTAATTGTGTAGAAATAACAAAACAAAAAAATCAAACACAATCAAACTCTTCATTGCAACTCCACTTCAGCTGAAATTAACCCTTGGTAGTTAAAGTCACCACTTCCCCCACGACGCCCCTGCACACATACATGTGTTAATTATCTTGCAGACGTCACTTACTGTCCACAAGAGTGGATGTAAATGCCAGTGGCAAAAAACAAACAAACATGTAATTCATTTCTTGCCCTTGCTGGCTATGGACTGTGACAGGAGGTTACACTGCAGCAGTCCTATTGATCAGCATTAATGAGAAGTGGCTGCAGACTCGATGGGCAACCAGTAGGCAAATCAAAAGTCATCATCACGGACTCAATAACGTAACCTCCACAGTGATTAAACTGGAAGCAAAGAGATATGCACACATGTACACGATGGAACGGCCCGTCCGAAAATTGATGGCTTCTCTACAGGGCAGCTCTCTGGAGAAGTCCGATGAGAGCAATTACAAAGACAGAATCTTTAACAGAGAGCCTTGTCCACAGGAAAGGAAAACAATTTGTACCAACAGGAGACAGCTCAAAGTATTCAGCTTTCCACCCACTGGGAAGTATATCATCACAGTTAAGCTGACAAGGCAGAATCTGAGTTATAAAACTACTACAGTTGGTTTTTTCAAGGTCACACTGGCAAGCTAAGCTGCACAGAACCACTTACAACGTACAAACACATTGTTAACACTCACACATGCCAAAGCACTTCAACACACCTCAGCAATAAAATATAGAACAACTGTATGACACAAATCAGGAAGCATACCAACCTTTTAATTTATGAAGCTTTGTAGTTTTGTAAACAACTTGTGTCTTAGACAGACACATAATAGCAATAAATGTATCTAATATATATTTTAGGAAAAGGAGAAAACTTTAATTTACCAGTAGCTGCAGTGTGTGACTAAAGAATCAGTTTTTCCACATTTCTACCATGAGAAATTTTTGTTCCGCTTCCCAAATTGTCATCTTAAAAATAATACTTTTTATTCAGTTTTACTTTCCTTTCCATCATCTCAAAAATGAAATAAAATAAAAAAAGCAACACGGCAAATCACACATGTAATCACTTTAACTTGTCTTGATTCATTACATGCAATTCGTATTCCTTTGTATTTTGTCAATTCATATAATTCTGATATTTAGTTTTGTGTGGCATACCCAGAACAGTTATATGCTAAGGTGTTGGTCTAAGTGCATTCCTGTGTCAGATATGTGTAGTAGGGCATGGCAGCAATCCCTTGTATTGGTATGCACACACAGAATAGGATTGCAAAGGTCAGTAAAGGTTACACAGCATGTTTACAGGCTTCTGTTGTCCATTTTGTCCCCCACACAGTGAGCGAAGTACAAGACTTTCCCCTTTTTCTGTAACAATCAACAGGAGGGGCGCAAGAAAGAAAGAACGGGGAATGGAAAGTAATCAGTGCAGGTAAATCTATTTTCACAATGGAGAGGGGTAATCTTTCTGATAAAAGGGCCTCCCCAAACCCTGTATACAATGGCTGGAACTTGAAGCAAAAGAAGTATGCAGGCTTTAATTCCAGCCGTTCCACACACCGATAATCACAACACTTCACGAGAACAGAGGAATATTTTTTCCTCAGTTCTCTTTCAAATCTTTCCTTTTTGCCAGTTGTAAAGTCTGATGCAAAAATCCATTAGTGCTTTCACACATTTGCTTTTTATGCTTAAAGGAACTGGTGCCCACTCAGAATAATTGCAGTGAGACATTTGCCTCAGGCTTAATTATATTTTCTGGGGAAATACACAATTAGATTACTTACACCCCCCCTGAAAAAAACAAAACAACTTTTCTACTTTCCAAGTAGCAAAGTTAAACTGTTGGTGTATGATGATGGTCCCAGTGTGCCAAATTACAGTGCAGCTACTGTAACATGATTACTAGATTACTGCACAGCCACAAGTTGTTAAATTATAGTTTAGTTAATATATTGTTCAGGCTATTCTACCCTTATGCCCTATTCTCATTCAGTACAGAAATACGACCACTTCTGTTGTGTACTTCTCACTCACAGAAAAAGTAACCGGGCAAATCATTTGCTCAACTTTCATGTGGACTCGACTGAGCCACAAAGAGAAAGCAGACCTTGCATCATGTCCCTGTAAATGATGGAAAACCTAAGCAATGGCTCTAAAGCCCCTCGACTGTTGATTTGCTCCACTATCGTGACCCTATCAATATCTGTAATAAAGCAGTAAATGAAGCGCATTTCACTGCATACATTAGTAAATCCCACATTTCTCCCACATGCAATAATGTCCCTGCATGTCTCTCCCTTTGGATCTCCCTACAGGCACTCCTTGACTTACAAGTGTAATGCCGATGCAGTTGCTTAGCAACTGCCAATGGACCAATTGCTTCTTCATTATTGAAAGCACCTTTCATGACTGAAGACACCTTTGATGACAACGTCTCTGCCGTCATTCTCCTTGATGTAGGAAGTGACATTTTAGGAATTTTTAAAGAGACTTTGATCCGAATCCCATTAACTGCATTGGAGGCATGATGTCCTGATGAGTGGCTTCTTGTGACAACCAAAAACCTTAAAGTGGAAATACTTGCTCTTTAAATCTCAAAAGTTGAAACAAGACTGAATAAATTAGGTACTTTGTAACAGCTAAAATTAAATATAATATTTAACAGTTCACATGTAATCTCAGTTACTCAGCAGGACACCAAGATAAGAGAAGTATGAAAAGTAACGACGAAGGAAGGGTCATGTAAAAATAATCAATTATTAAGCAAGCTGGGAAGCACAAATAAAGAAAACAGATACAAGTTTATTATTTTGGCACCTAACAGTGAAACAATGGACCCAAACACAAGAAGAGCTCATGAAACTGTGATATTATATTTTTACAATACTTATAGGCATGTGAATTTAATACACAACAGGTGTGTGTCAGGAGAAAGACCAGATTAGTCTACCAGAAGTCAAGAATGAACCAAATCTCCCATAGTCTGGGACTAGCAATATTAGAAACAAACAAAACCCTCTCAGTTCATTTGCAGGCTTTGTGACAGAACATGTGCCGTAGAAACGAAAAGCTGC
Source organism: Copadichromis virginalis (assembly GCF_057382275.1). Lineage (NCBI taxonomy): Eukaryota > Metazoa > Chordata > Actinopteri > Cichliformes > Cichlidae > Copadichromis > Copadichromis virginalis. The sequence continues at coordinate 16,431,924 of NC_140624.1, forward strand.
TAAACACACGGAGGAAGATATTGTGGAAAAGGTGTGAACTCCGGACAAATCTCTGGTTAGCAACTAAAAAGATGCTCTGTAAAATATAATTGTATCATAGGAACAAAGCAATGTGTGGGTGTGAAGGAGCAACTGTGAACAAATGTGCTACTCAAAATAAGAAAGCAGATCTTACAGCCTGCTCTTCTTCTCTTTTTCCACAAATAACAGAAGATACAGTTGCTCAGTAGCCTCCAAATCCCCTCACCACCACATTTTGAATATCGACAGCACCATATAGTGCCAACAGCAGACAGCACACAAATTAAAGCCTCCACTAAACAGACTCTAGAAACAAGAGTGAGTAGTTTTTCCCCTCAATGAAATGTCCATCTCTTATAACCACCAATAATCATTTACAGATCTTCATAAACATATTACTGCATTGATTTCTCATTGCTCTGATGAAAACTGCTGCTTCCACAAAGGTAAGGACAGTCTTTTTCTCGCCAACTAAGATAAAACTTCCTAGACCCTTATTGGACTTCAAATCTTCTAAGCCTAGAGTTACATGTCTTTTTTTGAATTTGGAGCCGCAAAGTGGTGACTAAAATCAGAAGCGGGGGTTGTAACAGTGGAACGCAAAGATTTGAAAGTAGGATACTGCTTCAGCCCTAATCGGTGTATGTCAGTCGCATGGTTCACACTTTAGGACGACTGCTATTAGTTACCAGAAGATGAACAACAGATATTCAGAAATTTTTTCCAGACTAAGAATGTCACAGTCACAACTTTATTGTGCTATTTTTCTTTTGTTAGTGAAATATCACGATGACTCCTGAATGAACTGGCAGATAATTTGTCAGAGATATTCAAACCTGGAACGTGTTAATTCTGAGACATTTTTGCAAATGAACTCCAGACCATTTATGGAGAATTAGATCCAGAACAAAGCATAGTTCATTTTAGCGCTGTTCGATATCGGATGACAATATAAAAACATCTATCGTTTCATTTTCTGCTAACGTTTGTTTCGTGGTGTCGCAAAATAAACTGTTTACAGCAATATTTTTTCATCATTTTGATGGTCACTGTAGTGGTTACATTAATTTCTTAAAGTTCTCTCTTTCTCTTATATTTAATATAACCACACTACCAACGGACAAGCGCCTGTTTTTATGCGTTGTGTTAGCAACAAAGACGGTAAAACCACCGCGTGTCCGCTTGTTTATGTTCCACATAAACCTTTCACAATAAAGCTCAAGATCCTGTTGAGACTTTTCAAAATAAAATGAATCACGTGAAAGATTATGCAGAATATTTACCGATGAATAGCAAAAAAGAGCCGTCAGGTGCTAAAAAATAAACCTTAGACTCAAAGGTTAGAACAGGCTTTTCCCCGCAGCACCCTGTGTAATAAATACAAAGAAACGGCGGCCTTTACAACGTGTGTCTAAAAATGTTTCGTTTCATGCATCGGTTAAAACACTTGACTCCAGGTACACGACGCCCAGCTGGAAACATTTCACGCAAGTCGAGCTGCCCGAGATTCACAGAATTTACAGAAAATGTAAAATTTTGGTGATTTATATCATTATCGGGACGATAGAAGTCTTATATCGGGATATGAGATTTTGGTCATATCGCACAGCCCTAGTTCATTTTACATACTTAGTAACAGGTGGAAATCCTCTGGTTTAGGCTATAGGAGTGACATTAGGAAGCAGAAGACATAACTCCCGCTCACTCACTAGACCTTTTACTATAGCACTGACTATTTTATCAGTTGGTTCTCACATACAGCTCTGTCAAGAAAGAGCCGACACTGAAAATAACGGCACCGACTTTCTCTGGTAGCATCGGCAGGTCAAAGTTGTCATGTAATCGGCACCATTACACCATTACAAAACTTTATACAAATTCAGGTATCAGGTATCCCCTAGTGACTTGTCATTCACTGACATTTGTGCAGACGTTAATGTTTTTGAACTTTAGAGCCTGATCCACAGTCCTAGTTTTATTTATTCTACTTCCTTGCAAAAAAGACTCAAAAGGCCAACTTAAAAGCCACAGGCAACACACAATATGCTTGAATATGGGAATAACTCATATTTTGAGACAGATTCAGAATCCATTTATATTACTTACATAAGAAGAGATAGACTGTGTCAGGAATCAAAGAAAGCCTCTCTCTCCTCACTTGTGTACATCACACAGATGGCCTTGAGGGATTCAAAGCTATTCCACTATCTGACCCTCATTTCTGTCAGAGTATAGTGGCTCCTTTCTTCTTACATTTTTTTTTTATATTTTACAGTGAGCATTATAACCTCACAGAGCCTCACTCTTCATCTTGCCCACTCATTGATGAAATAGTTTACATCAAAATGACATCTGGCGCTTTCATGTCTTACTATTAACATGCATTATCACCTCTTAGTGACTAAAAAGACAAATTAAAAATGTGCTGATTTGCTTGTTGAAGGACAAAGTAAGTGGAAAATTATTCTGACAACAATTTGTAACTGCATTACCGCATCATGGTATCTCTGATTATGTGTGACCACATCCAATTTCTGGGGAAGACAAAGGGCAAAAAGGTTTTCCTTCATGCAGACTAGTGCTCCAGTCTCTCGTCTTTAAGTGTTCAGTATTTCCCAAACACTCTCAGATAGTTACTTAATGGTAATGAGATAATTCACTCCAGCAAACTCCCAGAAACATTCACAAGATCTGTGGACAGATCTACTTATGGTTTGACTACGAGTTGGATATTCAAGGTTTATTCCAGGGAGACTAGCTCTACTGGCTTTTGTGTTTTGACATAACCCATAGCTGAACTGCAAACTGCCTTCAGAGTACATTAATCCAGGGTTCAGTAAACGCCTGCAGTTTGGTTCCAACTATTCATACAAAGCAGATAAAAGCCTTACTGTTTTCTGATCTGCTCCCTTTTTAGCTGATCTCTATCAGAGAAGCTATTTAGTCAATTTCTCCCTTGTAAAGATTTATTTTTGGGGAAAAAATAACTAAGGAATATAATACACTTACTTTTAAGTACTGGCTTTCTGTGATATAAAACAAAAAAAAAGTGGCGAAAAACTCAGTAATTCTGAGTTTTAACTGCTTTAAAAACACTCCATTTAATTTTGTTGATAAATCAACACAATCCTGACACATTCAGAACTAAAATGGATCTAGTTGGATTTACTAATACTATTTACACATTATCAGTACTCTTACCTGTAACCATTTTCTTAGGATGGTAGCTTCCTGTTAGCAGTCACTCAGTTTTATAGCTAGCTCCTTTAGCATTTTTAACTGCTCAATAAAACTATACCTGACTACAATTAATTACAGCACACTAATGATTCCATCATCAGTGGTAGAGCTAAGTGATTTCAAAAAAATTTGCGATTACAATATTTCTGTTGATATTGAGGAAAAAATTACAGACTCACCGTTTCATTGACGCGTGCAGCCAACAGCATTTATAAGTTCAAAGAAAATAAGGGAATTTTCTATCACCTCCCCATCCAATGAGCTATCATCACTGATGACACTACCAGATAAACTCTTAGGTTTATAAGTGGAGGGACATGGATCCCAACTATATGTCTATAATATCCAGCGGTAAGGGTTGGAAAATAAGGACCAGTTCCAGTTAAGAGCCGCCACCAAATTGCCCAATTCCTTGAATCCGTGCTGACATGTTTTCCTGAAAGTTAAGCACTGCTAAACAATGACGTCAAACTCATGTGAGTGGAGCCACTGCACACCTGACTCTCTCTCTCTCACACACACACACACACACACACACACACACACACACACACACACCTGTCTGCTCTTTTTCCTACAACATGTTCGCACAGTTGAGTTAAACCAGAAATCTTTGAGGGACTACTCCCCAATATCCACCAAACACAAACCGGTAACCAGAATCTATAATCTATAATGACAAAGGTATGAAGAAAAGCTTCAACATCCAAGTACATTAAAACTCAGACTTCTTCAAAGTAATTATTCCCTTTCTTGACCAATGCTGGCTCTGATGTAGATGAAATTGCAAATGAGATTCAGTTGTGTGGCAAAAGGGCAGAGAAAAGAAGATGGGCAAGGAAGCAACAAAACTGATAGCTGGTGATACACAAAGGACAATCGAGAAGGCCAAAAATTCCTGTCTTGAGTCAAAACAGACCACCAACACAGGCCCTGGATACTTTACTCTTTATAGCACAGGCAAGATCTGTACACAGTTGGTCTGAGAACAGAAAAGCTCCTCGGTTACTATCAATGGATTATTGTGCTGACTCAAACAGATGATTACTGTCAGATCATCTGAGGACAGTTACCATGGAATGAACTTGCCCTAATGATTTCTGGGATTTGGACTTTCCCTGTCCAATATTCAGTTATTACATAACCTAGCGGAGGGGGGAGTATATTCTTTTATAGGATGACCTACTCCATCCCAATTACGTAAGGGAAGCTTATTGTCCCAGTCATCATTGTTATTGTAAGATGTTACCACAAAATCTTTTTTTAAACAGTATAAATCTGTTGTAAAACCTGGTCTCACATATTGTGATATATCAAAGAGTGCATCAATAAATTTTGGCTTCCAGTGGTTATGAAACCAAAATATTTGGGACAAAAATAATTATTGTTCAAACTCTCTCTCTGTTTTCAGTTTGAGCTAATATGACCCCCCTGGTCATAAAAAAAAAGTAAAAGTCTTTGATCAAGAAGATCCATCTAAAGGAAATAAAACTAAAGATTGTAACAATGAACCATTAGAAAGTTCATTAAGAGTTCCCTGTAGCTGCCTTTGTCTCTGGAGCATTCAATCTCTCAGTCCATTTTTGGTGGCACGAAACAGTCGGTTGTGATCTTTGTCTCTTATGTGGCTAATGTGCAGGTCTCCTGAAGTAAACAGGTCTGATGGTGCCTGAGGCTCTCTTCGCTCCCATCTGCATCCATGGATATCCCGCAGTGAAGGCAGGGACTGAACTTGGCCTTGATAGGTTGGTTATATTTTAAGAAACACCCCTTAGCCAAAGCCTAATTTTTTTTTAAACCCCCAAATGTATGTATTTGCATGTCATTCACATGATCTCTAAAGTTAAAGAAAATCCCCTATAAAAATATGTTAATACGTTAATGAATACCTGATTTAAACCAATAACATCTGTTGCTACATTTGCTGTTTGATTCAATTGGTCTTGCTGTTACTCTCCTCACCACTGGCTCATGCCCATGTATACGGCAGATAATGCATGCATATTATTTAATAAATGTGGCAATCAATTTTGAACATTCTGCCTCATCAGCCCTGGACTTGAGAGCACAGGCTGTAAACACAAAGCAATATCAAATGTGATCTCTCAACACCAGCAGCTTCATTACTGGGAGAAGAACATCAGCTATGTTAGAATAAATTTACTTTGCATTAATTCTAATTGCGGCACAGTTTGTCAAGGCCCTTATTTATACTCCAGTACTGAACAGTCTGGAACCAGTACCAAATTAATGCCTGCTCTCAAATGATAGGAGATGCACCGACTACAATTTGTGTTTTGTTTTTTAATAAAGGCTAACCTGCAACTTTCACCATGATTTTCTAAGAACCATTACTGTCAGCGTGCACTCAAAATTTTTAAACTTCTTCTCTAATTTGATTCTCTAATTAGAATAACACATTGCTCAGTTAATATTTTCTGTACAGTGACTTAGAGTAACCTCTACCTCTTTTACTCAAACAAGTTGCAATGTTACATAGTTAAACACTTTTTTAACAAATAAAATCCAACTGAGAATGCACTATTTTACACTTAAGGTTTGTGAAGCAGCTCAGCACCTACAGCCCTAGCATGAAGTGGAGCTTATACTTAGAGACACCATCAGTCCATGCTTCTTTGAAGTTTGATTGAAGTCCAACTAAAGGGTTCATGCATAGCTTGTGTACTATAATGTTTTCTCTCCATGTATGACAAATAAATGCAGACATCACAAAAGTGAGGATTCACATCACTCAGAGCCAAGCAGACTCATCAATCTGTAACATATGCATTTGCATTATGAGTAAAATAGATATATTTATCATATTATGTATTCTATTTAGCCCCCCCCCCCCTTAGACAGGGACACAGGTAAACACAGTTAACCAAAGTTACACTACCATGAAAAATGCCGTGAATAGGGATGGGTATCGAAAACCGGTTCTTGTTGAGAACCGGTTCCCACTGTTTCAATTCCTTGGAATTGTTTGCCATTTTTGCAAACAATTCCCTTATCGATTCCAGTCACCCCGAATGACGTCACCACGTTGCGGAGCGTCAACTTGCAATACTTGCAAAGTAGATATTTCATTTAAGGGAGGAAACACTACGAATATGCAAAAGCATTTGCTCACAAAACACGTGATAACGTTAAATGAATGTCGTGTTTTTAATTCCGCTCCGGACTCGTGAATCTCAACCCAGCAGCAGCGGTAACGTTTGCACGTCCTCTCCCGTTAATGCGGCAGGTAACTAATCAACTAACAGTGCATATTATGTTAGCGCGATCTGCCTTATTACAAAACCTGCCATTGCTGTGCATTTAGGTGACCATGATGAGAGAGACAGAGTCTGGCTGGCTCTGATGCTGGCAGTTCTCGCTGCAGTCTACCGGTAGCGTCTCCTTTCAGGCCAGGATAGACGAATGTCACCGAGCAGTGACTAAGTTTGTGGTAAAAGGCTTGCATCTGTTTGCCACAGCAGATGCCCCGATTTTCGGTAAGTGAATGTGTTTAATTGTAGGCAGGGACATTACTGAATATTCTTGTGTAATTGCTACAGAATAATTTATGTTATACTTTGTTATTGCTACAGAAGAATATTTATTTTATTATTTTACATTTACAATTTCTTTGCCCGGGGACCCTGTGACACCCCATTGAAGAGCCGTAGGCTGTGGATCTCTTAAGATCTCACTGCTGGGTTTGTAAGGCCATGTTACTCCGAAATTTCTATCTTGTTCAAAGAGAAGATATAAAACAAAGTTCTAAGCTAATCGACCTTAGTGTTCTCTTTTTTAAAAAGAATTGATAAAGAATCGAATCGTTAAACAGAATCAAAAATGGAATCGGAATCGTGAAAATCTTATCAATACCCATCCCTAGCCATGAAGCTATTCTTCCTTTTCTCTCCGTCTTATGACTAGGGCTGCCACAAACGATTATTTTGATAGTCGACTAGTCACCGATTATTTTTGCGAATATTCGACTAATCAGATCATGCGTCCATTGGACGTAAAACGTACAGCTTATTGCACCACCACCCGAGCATCTCACACTTCTGATAATCAGTTGTCTGCTTGACGTTTATTCAGCTGTGTAAAAACTATAACTTTAATCTCAGCCAAACCGATTTACTCAGGAACAAATAAAATACTGAAAAAAGCCAAACAATAACAGTTTTAAGTTATCTAAGTGACTTATACATCACGTTTAACCTGAGTAGCGAAAGATGGCGGTGGGTTTGAAAATGATTTGCCGGGAGTCCGGTGTTCTCGCCGGCTCTAGTGAGCCTTGAACCCCGGCTCACTATCGAGCTGGTGGGTAACAGACGTCTCAGAAAGCGTTGGAGCGCTTTTGAAAATATGTGGTGTCTTGATAAACTGAGCAGATATTTGAGGTTTACACAGCTACATTCTTGCCTGAAAATATATTAAACGTTTATTTTGTGACCCAGAAAGAATAATAAGAGTAATATTAAACCTAACTAGTTGCCGCCATTGTTGGAAACTGAGCAGGGCCACGCTATGAATTCTGGGATAGGTTGGGCCACGAAGCGACCCATCCTTCAAATCTGAGGAAATGAAGGGCGCGTTTGTCGGCCGCATTTGTCGGAGTCTTCGAATTTGTCGTGTCGCTGTAAAGTAATCTGCCTGCGGGCACACGAGTTTGCGGTTCCTGAATTTGGACACAGCTACGATACCGGACACAGCTTCTTCTTCTTCGAGGTTTAACGGCCGCTTGCATCCTCGTACATGCAGTGCTGCCATCTTCTGTTTCAGTCCGTTATTACACTCTTAAATCCTACTACTTATTCCTGCGTCTTTTGGGATCTTACAAAGCTTCAAACGACGCTTCGACTATTAAATTAGTCGTCAAAGATTTTAATAGTCGACGTAATCGTGACTAGTCGACGTGGCAGCCCTACTTATGACGCACATGAATCTGTGTTTACATTCACGCACAGAGTTGCTGTAGTTTGCTTTTGCAACATCCATATGCATAAATAGATAGATGTATAATATATGAATGTATCACAGTTGAATATTACACACCCGCTCTTTTTTCAAAAATAATTTCTGCCAGATATTTTCATCTAATCAGCCCAATTTACTAGTTGCATGCCACAAAAAAAAAGAACAGTGAGGGACAGCAGTACAAGTGAAAAAGCTTTGTTATTTATCAAATAATGTGCAACACAGCGGTGTGCAAGTAAGGTAGGTGGCTTATGTTTACCATCTATTACACTGGGGCAATGTGGGGGATGAAATTGAGAGGGAGAGACTCTTCTAATATGAAGCCACAGAGGGCTGCCAGGCATTGTTGGGGTTTCTATCTCTGGAATCACTCTTTACACAGCAGGCTAACTGTGAAGCTATCGCAGAAGCTGCAGAATAGAGTGCCGACACTTGGTGTACACGCACACCTGGGAGAGGGGGGGGGGGGGGGGGGGGTGTTCAGCACACACGGAAAAAGGATGAAATGAACGAGCTCCCGCCTTTAAATGTACACACGACAAAAATAACACAATGCTCTATGACGCCGTCTCTGCTGTAAGACACCAACCAGTAATTATTACTACTTACACATAATTATTATTTTTGCTGTTTAATTTGCTCATCTGTGCAGCAGCAGCATATTATTACACTGACACTATGATTTTTGGACTGTACTACATTAGTTTTAAACAGGCGTACCAAATAAACAGGCAACTCTGAAATCTGGAGAGTTTACTCAGGAGAACTGAAGGCCCTGGTGGTGTAGCACAACCACAGGTAGCTTGAAATACCAGATGTCAAATGCTTGTTGTCCAGAGTAACTGTTAGCCAACCATAATTAAACGAGCTAATGAGGCAAGCTTTAATGACGCACTACAAATGGTTATTAGTGGCTAAAACTCTGCATGCCCAATTTTCCCCAAGAGACTACTGCCACATTACAGGAGAATTTTGAGTATTTCATGGGAAACTCCAAATGATTCAGCATTAAAGCACTAAAGTAAAAAAAGGGTTGAGTTAAATCACTTCATCCATAATGATAACAGTTTACTAACTACAATCCTGTACGCTTTACTTTTTTTCTTTCGCTTGTTTGAAGACAGCTTAAGATAAGATAGAACTTTATTAATCCCTCGGGTGGGTTCCTCTGGGAAATTCGATTTCCAAAAAAAGCACAGCACCGACAGAAGTTACAGTTACAGAATGTTATTTTTTATTTATTTATATTTTATATATATATATATATATATATATACACACATATATACACACACACACACACACACACACACACACACACACACACACATACATATATACACACACACATACATATATACACACATATAATATAAACAAATATAAATAAAATATACAAAGGGGATAAATAGAATAAATAGGAATAAAAAATAAAAATACAAGTGAATTGCACATTTCAAGTATTGAGTCTATTGCACTGTTGACTATTTACAAAAAGTATTGCACAAGGTATTGTACAGTGAGGTGAAGAGGCACTACAGCTTAGTTGTTCCCCCCTCCTTTGTCCTCCTGTTTCCCCTCCCTCTCCCCTCCAGAGAGGAGTTAAACAGTCTGATGGCGTGTGGGACAAAGGAGTTTTTAAGTCTGTTAGTTCTTGTCTTGGGGAGAAGCAACCTGTCACTGAACAGACTCTTCTGGTTGTTTATGGCCGTGTGCAGAGGATGCCCAGCATTGTTCATAATGTCCAGCAGTTTTTTTAGTGTCCTTTTCTCTGCCACTGTCACCAGAGTGTCCAGCTTCATGCCGACCACAGAGCTAGCCCTCCTGATCAGTTTCTCCAGCCTGGATGAGTCCTTCTTTGCTGTGCTGCTCCCCCAGCACACCACAGCATAGAAAAGTACTCCAGCAACCACCGACTGGTAAAACATCCTCAGGAGCTTCCTGCAGATGTTAAAAGACCTCAGCCTCCTGAGGAAGTACAGTCGGCTTTGGGCTTTTTTATACAGGTGCTCTGTGTTGCATGACCAGTCCAGTTTATTGTCCACCCACAGCCCGAGGTACTTGTACTTGTTGACCACCTCCTCCCCCTCTATCTGAACCGGCAGTGGACCTTCTCTGGACCTCCCGAAGTCCACAACCAGTTCCTTAGTCTTTGAGGTGTTGAGTTGCAGGTGGTTTGTGTGACTCCATGCAACAAAGTTCCTCACCAGACTTCTGTACTCCTCTTCCTGATCATCCCAGATACACCCCATGATGGTCGTGTCATCTGCAAACTTCTGAATATGGCATAATTCAGAGTTGTAGCCGAAGTCAGAGGTGTACAGGGTGAAGAGAAGAGGGGACAGCACAGTTCCCTGTGGTGCTCCTGTGCTGCTGACCACAGTGTCAGACGTGATGTCCTTCAGCCTGACGTACTGTGGTCTGTCGGTGAGGTAGTCAGAGATCCAAGCCACCAGGCAGGGGTCCACCTCCATCCTGTTCAGTTTTTCCTGAAGCATACAGGGCCGGATGGTATTAAAGGCACTGGAAAAGTCAAGAAACAGGATCCTGACCGTGCCTTTTCCCCCATCCAGGTGTGAGTGGGCTCTGTGTAGGAGGTACAGGATGGCATCCTCCACTCCGACACCCGCCTTGTATGCAAACTGTAGTGGGTCCTGGGCATGTTGTACCTGTGGTCGGAGGAGGTTGAGGAAGAGCCGCTCTAGAGTCTTCATAAGATGTGACGTCAGTGCCACCGGTCGGAAGTCATTCAGCTTGGGGAGGGAGCAGGCTAAATAGGGTATTAAAGACTCTCTCCCCCCCCCAAACAACACGTTATAGTTCCTCCTGGAGGATTTTAAAACACTCCCAGGCCAGACAAGATATCTAATCTCTACAGTGAGTTCTGGGTCATCCACTGGGTCTCCTGTGAGCTGGGTGTGGCAGGAAACTGCCAAAGGGTCAAATACCTGAACCAGCTCAGCTGGCTGCTTTCAATGCCGTGTCCTACATTGGTGTCCCTATGGCACAACTGAATATTGCAGCCCCTTCTTTTAGCCACTACTCAGAGTTCATGACCTCCGAGTGGTAAGTGGTGGAGAGTAGGTTGGCTGGTTAAGCAGAAACATCGCCTTCTAGCTCCGTTCTCTCGTCTCCACAGAGTTAAAGGAAGCACCAATCAGATGGCCAATCTCTAGCTCCATCTCCATCACTTGAGAAAAAGATCCTGGGATACTTTATTGAACTCCTTTATTAAAACTTTGTGTTACCAGTGAAACATAAGCAGTAAGTAAACTGGAAGTTCTTTCATTTTATTCTCCACCACTGAGAGAAACAAACTAAAGAAAACAAACCACACAGGTCCAGGAGACACAGCAGATATTTTAGTAGTTTGATGTGGAACAATGTATGATCTACATTGATACTCCAATATTATACTTGCACAGCATATTTAGGAAACCTAAGGAAGACCCACACAGGCTGTCTAACAATTTAATCTTAAATAAAGTCCTGCTAGTCCAACTTTCCTGTTGACATTTTCTGTGTTTCTTTGATCTTGCTTTTGTGCAGAGAAGCTAAAAATGGAGTATGATAATCTGCAGTTTCTAGAAGTGAAGCAGATGTTACCGCCCTCACAGGAAAAACACAGGGTTGAGAACATTTACTTTGTCCAGATGAGAACAAGGTCCAAAATCAACACCTGGTAAATGCCAAATGTGGGTAGAATTTTCATTTGGTATGTAAATGTGCCACACTGGCTATTAAATATTAACAAAATTAATATTCAAGGTTTAAAGCACAACGTACAAAAATCTCTATCACATTTTGGCATTCTCCTTTTCTCAGTCATCCTCAAGTTCAACAAACAACGAGCAAATACTCACCAATCAGACGCGGAGTAAACTAAGAGGTTGATTTCTATAGACGAAGAGTTTAAGCCGATTAAAACATCAAAAAATTTAAAACCTTACTATTCCCTTTTGTACTGACCACTGATAAATAAACGGTATGTCAAAGTTTTAGTTTTAAAGTATTTCAGTTAATCAATTGTTCTGAGGACAGATCCCTCAGCTGGCACAGTATTTCAAGACTTCGACTTGATCCTTGCTTTCTCAGCACGTCTTGCTTTCTGAAGCGTTACCTGGTTGCTAAGCAGCACTGCTGGATGACGAAGTGTACTCATTTGAGGTTTCAACTTGCGTCACTAAAACCATGTCCACGTGGAATTAATGGCTCAATAAAGATAAAAATAGAAATTCTTTAAGTACCCAACACGGTGTTATTTCAACATCTATTAATATGTATTTTAGTACATCAAAGGTGTGCATTTATGTTCTCTGTGGTCTCATTTAGCATCCTGAGCGAAAGCAGTAGTTCTAGTAATGACTGTAAACACACATAAGCTGGTTTCCACAGAAATGTGTCCACTTTTATCGGCTATAAAGGTAAATCAGGATTTACCAAGCTATTAAGGTTCCCATGATAATTTTGTTATGATGATAGTGATTCTATCACACTTAATACACTGCAAGGCAATTATCAGTGATACCTCACGATATCTGTAAAGTGACTAAGGAAAAATAGGCCTAGAAAAGCCAACAAGCACTGCATTTTATATGCATTACATTCGTGCATCATTATTATTCCATTTTGATAATAGTTTGATAAGAGTTTCCTCTTCACAACAACAAGGTGGATACCTTTCATTTAGTTTAGCTTCACTTAACTGACATGCATGAGTGATGCAGGGCGCCATAAAGCAGCAGCTCTAAGACAAGTGGCTGCAAAATATCTATTCAGTGTACAGCCATACTGAAAGAGGAAGTCAGAATGTATTGCCATATCAATATTTTGTTCCATCTCTAAGTACTACCCTGCAACACATTCGAGTATGTATAGGTGAGTGAAACCAAGCACAACTTCCTTGTTGTGCCATAAACTGGGAAGCAGTCTTTTGAAGCACAAGATGATGTTGACGTTACCATTATTACCTGGCAGCATGACAATCACCATGTTCTGGGGCTCACACTAAACAAGCAATGAAGAAAATGTCAAACAAAACAAGTGAAATGGTCTGCAGTTATACAGCACATTTAAATCTTAGCAGACTCAGTGCACATCTTAGGTGTTATCCAAACTATTCAAGCAAGAAAGCATTACTTTGGCTGGCTCACAAAAAAAAATAAAAAAATAAAAAAATACAAATACATAAATAAAATCACACAGTATTTAAAAATGTCTTTAGAGACATAAGAGTTCAGAACACAGAGAAACAACCCTGAAACTGAAAAGCTGACTACCATTTTGTTCCATATGGGAGAGCAGCGTCACACACTGCTACCTTTCTCACGTTCACATCTTTTGTTAATCCTGGTTCTAACGTCATATACTGGGCTTAAAGGGCACATCAACCAGGTAGGTCCACTAATTGATGGAATGGACTGGGATCCTTGCCAATCTCAGCGAGTGCAACCAGAAAGCAGAGTGACTGGCACTATTGTCACAGATGAGGGACTGTACAGCATGCCCACATGTGCTTAACTAAATCAAGTTAAGCGCATGTGGACAACAATGGTCACGGCTGTAACAAACCATTTCATTATTTTGAGCTGCTTGTCTTATTCTTTTATGTATGCTGACAATCTTCTGCAGCTTTCTTTAGTCTGAAGAACTGCTATGATTATTGCTTCTACAGTGATCATAAAAATTAACCGTTTCACACTATAAACACTATAAACCACTGTGTATTATTAGCAAACCTAAAATGTCGAAAGTAAAGTACGTCCTACAGAGAAGTGATCCATGGCAGTTTCATAAAGATTAATGTTGCTGATAAAAATCTTAAAGGTTAATTTTAAATACACTGCTGTTTAATCTACAGTAGGGCCAGTGACCGTAACGATGCTCATTAAAACAGGGTTTAATGAGCACAGAAAGAGGCCTACACCCTGATTATTAAAATACACCGACATAAACAACCAGAATGTCATTGATGCAGTGGTTCATCCACCTAAAGATCCATCACATGTCACAAGTTACTTCCCATTAATTAACAAACACGACCTTGGATTAACACAATTTGGATGAATCCCCTGAGGTAATCACTGTGTCCAACTTTCACTCAAATCTGACCATTATTCTAAGACGAGGAGTGATTCTTCTGAAAACGGGGAGAAAAGTGCCCATGAAGCAACACATGACCCTGAGCACAATTTGGATGAAGTAAATAGACTAAATTCCATTCATTATGTGATAATTTTGTATATGTTTGCCTAAATTCTGCACTGCTGAAAACTGCTTGTCCCACAAGCATGGCTAATGTATACTACTGTTCTTTTTGTAGGGGCTATATGAATAAATTACTTTTTACTAAACCTGCTTGATAAATCTGACAGAAATAATACTTGTGAAATGTCTGTTTTTACGCTGATAATAAAAATTTTTCCGAACCCAAATTTCACTATTACATGGATGTTTCTTTACTTACAGTGTGCTTTTCAGTACTCTTGTGCTTTCACAAGCAGGTTTTCAGCTACTTTTGTCTTACTGTTCCTGCCCACAGCTCCTCTTCAGCCCTGGCGGCTACTAAAACAGGGAAGGCACAATTAGTAAGGCTTTCCAGCTGTGATGACCAGCCTCCCTCGACTGCTGCTCTTCCCCTCCCTTGCAGCTGAGCCACCAACCACACCTCACCGCATTAATAACAACAACAATAATAATAATTTAAACATTTCATCAAATTATGAATGGTTCTACATAACCAAGCTCTGACTCATTGTCAGAAATACTTGAATCAATTTCCCCTGTCAGTAAGAAAGCCATCTTCCAATGATAGAGCAATACACATTAGCGGTCCATGCCAACAGACTCACACACCATTCTTGTTAATATTCAGACTCTGCGACTGGTTTGTCGATCTTGCTCCCACACAGCAGACTCAGTGCAAATGATAAAGGTTCTCTGTGGCAGAAAATCAATACTTCGAACAATGCATTTTACAAATGGCCTTCAACTTTCCTCTCAATTCTATGCAGAAAGTACAAATCAGTCTTTACAAATGCAGTGATAAGGCGAACATTACTCTAACTTCTTAATTACACAGACAACTATATAAATAAACTTTGTTAGCAGACAGCAATAAATTGGACATAAATGGTAAATGGCCTGTATTTATATAGCGCTTTACTAGTCACTAAGGACCCCAAAGCGCTTTACATATCCAGTCATCCACCCATTCACACACTGGTGATGGTAAGCTACATTGTAGCCACAGCCACCCTGGGGCGCACTGACAGAGGCGAGGCTGCCGGACACTGGCGCCACCGGGCCCTCTGACCACCACCAGTAGGCAACAGGTGAAGTGTCTTGCCCAAGGACACAACGACTGAGACTGTCCAAGCCGGGGCTCGAACCGGCAACCTTCCGATTACAAGGCGAACTCCCAACTCTTGAGCCACGATCGCCATAATTATGAGATGACAGATCAGAGATTATAATTTTGAGAAATCTAAAGCAGCCTACAGTCAAAATGACTATATGCTGCCAATTTAACAAATGGCACTAACAGGAATTAACTTTTTTCTCAAAGGCTACTGGTTTCATCTGACTGAAGCTTTGCTCTAAGTCGTCAGAATGT
This sequence comes from Copadichromis virginalis, assembly GCF_057382275.1. Lineage (NCBI taxonomy): Eukaryota > Metazoa > Chordata > Actinopteri > Cichliformes > Cichlidae > Copadichromis > Copadichromis virginalis. Next base: position 16,447,774 of record NC_140624.1, read on the forward strand.
CCCCAAACTCAGTGTGTGTGAGGCCTTTGATGTGTGGATATCACCCTTTTATCCCAGATGCTTTTAAGCTTTATTAAAGTGCCAGAAAAATCAAAGCCACTTACTTAAATCGTGTTCAATAAACTTCGCCAGTAGCAGAAATCTGTGTAGACCAACAGCTAATTAAATTGATTTTTACTTTCAGGTTGGGGGGAATATAAACAGTAAAACCAATGGGCAATGAACAATGCTGTCACTGTCTATGCTCAGGTATATGATGTTGGCACTTAATGGCAAGACCATGCAGCCAAATGTTTAGCACACGTGGAAGCAACAAGTGGCTCTATACCCTTTGCCATAGCCTACACTGTAGCTTAAGGTACACTTTCCCAGAGAAGTAAACAATGTATAGTGACTAGCAAGCAATACAAATCAAAAGGGATTTCAGTAAAAGCAACTGTTGTTTAACATTTATAAGCTCCAAGTCCAAGATGAACATTTCACTGCAGAGTAGGTATGTCACTAGAAGAGATGCTTACGATACTTTTCTATACAAAAATTATATTAAAGAAAAAAGTGACTGTACTTGTTTTTTTCCTTCTTCCAGAACTGAGAGGGGCACTGTAAGCCTATGACTTTTGTTTCTTTACATGCTGAAGATGGACAACCACAACAAGAGGAAATACTACACACAGAGATAGCAAGTAGTGCAACTGCCACCCTGACTCACTGATAAAGAAGGCAGTAAGTAGAACATAAAAGTACTTTCTGTTATTATTCCTTACTTGTCAGTGTAATATCAATTACGCTCCATAAGAATTTATATAATGCTAATGTATTATAAATGCTTAAGCTAATGTAATGCAACGTTGTAACTCGTAGTAACATTAGTAGGCTACCTAGCAACAATCCTAATATTTCAGTCTTTATTCCATTAGGCCTAAAACATTACATTTTAACTTTCTTCTCTGTCAGTAAATTCCTACACATAAAACTTCTGATCCAATTTCTGTATAGTAAGCCATTTATACAGTTTTTCCAGAGTTTTTTTGTCCCCATTCCTATCTCTACATTGCAATCTTTGTATACACCAAAACCACTTCCTAATAAATGTAAGCACATCTGAGCAACTCGCTAATCAGGTTTTTACTGAACACCACAAAGACCATGTGGGCTCAGCTGAGTTTACGCAGAAACAAATGAGGGAATCAACCTTAGCCAGTAGCAAATCAATGCTTGCATAAGATGGTTGATGTCCAAGCACAATGAGGTAGACATCTAATCATGAAGAAGGTTGCATTTATCTCCTAGTCCTTACTTCAATTATTCCCCTGGCAAAAGTCTAGTTGTGACTGCACTGCCTTAAACCATTTAGAAGAAAATTAAACCTTTCAATAGAAAGAAGAGTCTTGTCATTTTGCCTCACCAATGTCAGCAAACCACATCAGGTATAGTGCAGACAGAAGTATAACACCATTATAGCTGGACAACATGATTAAGAAATGTTTATGATACCCTTTAGATTTAATCACAGCAGGTCAAATAGTGAAAGAAATTCAAAATGATGAATGTACATTTTGGTAATACAAAAATAATATCTGATGGCCCATACAATCACCAAAAAAAAAAACAACAACAACTCTTCCCTGTCACATCATGTCACGCTGCACTGATTGCATAATTTGTAATGTAATCAACCAATAACCATCCTGTAGAGCTTAATCACACAAATTGGAGACATATCTCACTCAATTTGGATTCTCATTTTCAACTGTGTTTCTACTTTTTACTTTAACATACAGAAGAATTATTCCTGGTGATTTCATCTCTAAACAAACTTATGAAGTGCTATTCAAAGTAAGCACTTTAAATTGGGTGATTTTATGCAACTTCGTGCACACATCAGGGTTTTAATGGCTGCTATCAAAACGATCGATGATATTTAAACGAAATCAACATGAACTCAAAAATATCTGAGAACAAGTGAAAAAAACCCAAAAACTGTGGTTGTCCTACTGCTTTGCAACGGTGCCTTGCTCTCCTTCTTTCTCTACTGTGCTTCTTGGGTGAGGATTCAGAGGGAAAAGAAATGAGAGGTCTAACTTTCTCTCTGAGCAATCACAAGCAATTTACAAGTAAATACAGCCATAATCACAGCACAGTCATTGTCTGAACTGTCACACTCAGACCCTAACAGAATGGAGTTATTTGCCTATTTTAGACAAAATAGGGGAATGACATCAATAAGCAGGGTGACAAGCCTGAGCTTTAATATGCAGGATGACAAAGACTACCCTCAGCTTGACATTTTATCAGCAGTCATCTGAGAAGAATTCTTAATAGAGCCACTAGCCAGACCAAATGAGCAATGTCGATCTGAGGAGCGAGACACAACAAGTGTCAGTAGAAAAAGAAACTGGAACAAGGTGGTAAGGATGAATTGGGAACATGGTACTAAAACTAGCCATGCATGCCCTGACATAGAACACCCCCAAGCCATGAGCAGGGCCAGCCATCCAAGAAGCACGTGGTAAAGACACCTTTGGCAGGGATAGCTCAGTAGGTAGAGTGGTTGCCCCATGATCGGAAGGTCGGGGATTTGACTCCACTGTACGGCTACCCTGCAGTACCCCTGAGCAAGGTACCGACCCTACACACTGCTCCCCGGGTGCTGCATTGGTGGCTGCCCACTGCTTCACTGGGCGAATAGGTTAAATGCAGAGTAGCACATGGGATATGTTAGTCCACTACAGGGACTAACACATTTACATTATTCTTCTTATTATTATTATTATTTAGCAGACACCAAGAAAATAGATCTTCCTTGGAGCCAGCTAGAGGCAAAGGCACAAAGGCCTCTTGCTGATGGCGCCTACTTCCACAGGCACAAATGGCTAAAGAAGAAGAAAATGAGCCTTCGTCTTTAACCAATTTAAATAGTGACCTGCTGTGACCACTGTGATATGAGCTGCATGTGCATTATGCAGTCGAAAAACAAAGTGGTCAATGCTCACTTGATACTTGTCTTTATGCTTGTGCTCTGATCTAATTAATAAAAATAACAATAATCTAAATATGATATGCTAGCTCATTACACATTTAAAGTTTAAGGCAGAATTAATAATCAAGTAACTAATAAATGTATTTAGACTGGTCAAGAGAGCACTGGCTGTAGCCTGGACAGTTATATAAACACACAATTTGCGTTTGAAAGAGTCTGTGTGATTACACCAACTTGCAAACTCAAAGTTTGTGAATCGCGTCATAGGAAATGAGACTCCCATCCTTATCTAAACCATCACAGCAGGAAAAGTCACTCACTGCTGAACAAAGGTTGGCCAACTTGGACCAGGGACATCTTTTCTGCTGACAAACACAGTCGCTACCAGATGTGTTTGCCTAAAAGTAATAGGCAGCTTAGGAAAACTGGATGATAAACATTTTTATAAGCAATAATTCCAGCCTTTTAGGCTTACTTTGTCCCTTTTAATTAACAACTGCTTAATTATTTGTAACAATTATTTGAAACAATATAAACATAACAACTTTGAAAAAAGGTATAAAGACATGTTTTACTCTTTGGCTACTGTCCAGAAAAATCAAGTAAACAAGAAAAGAAGCAATTGATTAATGAAAACTTTATCTTAAATGTTGCTCAACAATACTTAAATTAATCATCCAAGTTTGCTATTGGAATAGAAATCTAGTGACTTTGGTAGAAGACCTGTTTCAGTGAAAAGACCTTTAGATGAACCTGGAACGTGAAAGTAATGCATAATGAAGTAAAAGAGTAACAGTTGTGAGTTTAGCAGAATCCAAATGTTCAGTGGTGAACTTATGATGAGGAATCTGTGAGTGAATAAAGAAACCAAACCATACCATAGGGATTACTGAACCTCCACAGGGGTGGCATGGATGTGACACTGATCCTACAGGGAGATGAAGCTGCTGCCTTAATTCTCAACATTTAGCAGAGGAGATCCTTTCTTTTCTTTCATCACACTGTAGGTTTGAATCCTAGCAGTAAAAGGGTGCCAGGAAGTCAGCTAACCAGCCATACAGTGGGGCAAAAAAGTATTTAGTCAGCCACCGATTGTGCAAGTTCCCCCACCTAAAATGATGACAGAGGTCAGTAATTTGCACCAGAGGTACACTTCAACTGTGAGAGACAGAATGTGAAAAAAGAAAAAACCATGAATTCACATGGTAGGATTTGTAAAGAATTTATTCGTAAATTAGGGTGGAAAATAAGTATTTGGTCACCTCAAACAAGGAAAATCTCTGGCTCTCACAGACCTGTAACGTCTTCTGTAAGAAGCTTTTCTGTCCCCCACTCGTTACCTGTATGAATGGCACCTGTTTGAACTCATCATCTGTATAAAAGACACCTGTCCACAGCCTCAAACAGTCAGATTCCAAACTCCGCCATGGCCAAGACCAAAGAGCTTTCGAAGGACACCAGGAAAAGTATTGTAGACCTGCACCAGACTGGGAAGAGTGAATCTACAATAGGCAAGCAGCTTGGTGTGAAAAAATCAACTGTGGGAGCAATCATCAGAAAATGGAAGACATACAAGACCACTGATAATCTCCCACGATCTGGGGCTCCACGCAAGATCTCATCCCGTGGGGTCAAAATGATCATGAGAACGGTGAGCAAAGATCCCAGAACCACACGGGGGGACCTGGTGAATGACCTGCAGAGAGCTGGGACCAAAGTAACAAAGGTCACCATCAGTAACACACTACAACGGCAGGGAATCAAATCCCGCAGTGCCAGACGTGTTCCGCTGCTGAAGCCAGTGCATGTCCAGGCCCGTCTGAAGTTTGCCAGAGAGCACATGGATGATACAGCAGAGGATTGGGAGAATGTCATGTGGTCAGATGAAACCAAAGTAGAACTTAGAGCTGGGCGATAGAACGATAACGATACGTATCGCGATATAACTTTTACTCGATAGAGAAATTAAGCTATCGCGATAGACCTCGCCGCTCTTGTCCTCAAAAAAAAAAAAAAAAAAAAAAGGTCAGCCAATCCAAACTAAGTAGCGCAGAGCCGAACCAATCACAGCCGCAGCGTCACGTCGCGTGACTTGTTACGTACAGCACAAGTGCCAAGCCGCACGTGTGTTTGTTTGGGAAGCAGCCAGCGGGTAATGGAGGAGATGAGTGTGCCGACTAGAAAAATCAACCGAGCGTGACCGAAGAGAAAACAGATGATGGTTCCAATGCCGGAGAGATTGTCAAACGGAAGAGCCAAAGAAGTTCCGTAGTGTGAAGGTATTTCGGCTATTTCAAGTCTGACAAAAAACAGAGTAGCGTGCACTGTAAATTGTGCCGAAAGCAAGTCTGGAAATACAATGAACTGGTGCATGCGTCACACTGTGCGCCACGTTATTGTTTCGGTGAAATGAATTTCTACAATACTGTTACTGTTAATTCTACTCTCTGCAGTGTTTAAATGCTTACATATACACACAGTTACTGTCCGTCCACACATACGACTCGGTTCTGCTTCTATGCCCCAGCTTTGTTTACTTTTTCCCACCGAGGCTTCTAGACTTCTGATTGGCCGACATTTCGGCACGGTTAGGAATCTAGCGCCACCTGCTGCTTTGGCATGTTCATAGCAGCGTTTTCCTTCATTTCTGCCTTTATGTGTGGACGGGATTATTTTTTAAAACGAAAACGGAAAAACGGAAAATCTCCGTTTTCAAAAATACCCGTGTACGTGTCTCTGACTGGAAGCGCTAATTCGTCATTCGGCTTTTGTCAGACTAAAGTAACTGTTAAAACTGTTTGAAAAGCTAAGCTATACAACAAGGAGAGATTGAGAATTTCCTTTTAGTTCTCAGTTTATTTGATATTGACAAAAGTTAGTCAGTTTTGTCTGTTCTTCTGTAAAACAAACTAAGATTTATTTTTAGAATTAATATTTTGTTTCTAAGTGGAATTGACAATTTAGTCTGTTTTGTTTGTTCTATTTTGAAACTTAAACGCTTTAGCGGCTGCCTTTTGTGTAGTTTGCAATATTTGCCTTTATTTATCTGAAAAAGTCTCATGTTCCTTAAGTACATCTACCCTGTTGAACTTATTATGGGAAATAAATATTTAAATAAAAACAAGCTGCTGATTATTTCACATTTTACTTGTGAGCAACGGCACATTTAAATCTTACAAATATAGTTATTTGGCTTATATCGTGATAGATATCGTTATCGCCTGAAATGAAAAAAACATATCGTGATATGAAAAAATCTCATATCACCCAGCTCTAGTAGAACTTTTTGGTATAAACTCAACTCGTCGTGTTTGGAGGAAGAAGAATACTGAGTTGCATCCCAAGAACACCATACCTACTGTGAAGCATGGGGGTGGAAACATCATGCTATGGGGGTGGAAACATCATGCTATGGGGCTGTTTTTCTGCCAAGGGGTCAGGACGACTGATCCGTGTTAAGGACAGAATGAATGGGGCCATGTATCGTGAGATTTTGAGCCAAAACCTCCTTCCATCAGTGAGAACTTTGAAGATGAAACGAGGCTGGGTCTTCCAACATGACAATGATCCAAAACACACCGCCCGGGCAACAAAGGAGTGGCTCCGTAAGAAGCATTTGAAAGTCCTGGAGTGGCCTAGCCAGTCTCCAGACCTCAACCCCATAGAAAATCTGTGGCGGGAGTTGAAAGTCCGTGTTGCTCGGCGACAGCCCCAAAACATCACTGCTCTCGAGAAGATCTGCATGGAGGAATGGGCCAAAATACCAGCTACTGTGTGTGCAAACCTGGTAAAGACCTATAGTAAACGTTTGACCTCTGTTATTGCCAACAAAGGTTATGTTACAAAGTATTGAGTTGTATTTTTGTTATTGACCAAATACTTATTTTCCACCCTGATTTACGAATAAATTCTTTACAAATCCTACCATGTGGATTCATGGATTTTTTTTTTCACATTCTGTCTCTCACAGTTGAAGTGTACCTCTGGTGCAAATTACTGACCTCTGTCATCATTTTAGGTGGGGGAACTTGCACAATCGGTGGCTGACTAAATACTTTTTTGCCCCACTGTACGAGGGTGTTGAAAACGTCAGACGTAATGTCTGTGTGCTCCTGAGGATAAATGAATGGAGACTTTGTTTAAATGGCAAAGGTGAAACCATGGGGGGGAATGTCTCAATGCAGGAGCGCATACGAGCAGCCAAAACAATCACAATGTTCCACTGTGAGCACGAATACGCACAGACTCAATTAACCCAACTCCACAGCATAGCTCTGTGAGCAGCTAACCAGCACAGCATGAATTATTTCTTATTGTGAAAGGCAGCAGGTCTTTTACCAGACATACTCATTTCTGTTTCATTTCACTGCTGACTTCTTTCACTCCTGTGCTATTGTACAGGAGTGAAACAAACCAGCTGTAGTGCTTAACACAGATTTAGATTCTATTGGTTATTTATTCTATGAGCATATGCACACCCATGGGTGCATACTGTTCTGTTACAGCTGTGCATGCTTGCACGTGTACACTTGCTCACTGTTCATCACAGATTCAACCAAGATGACTAAAAGAGAAATCTCAGTCAACAAGCTATTTCTAAAGGAAGTAAAACTCACAAGGTTTCCATTATTAACTTGTTGTCCCCAGATCGCTCAGGGTCTCTCACATGGTCTGCTTTCTGTACTCTGTCGCTCACCCCTGCGCTGCTATGCAAGCCAGTCTGCTGCTGCAGGGGGCCCTTTATAACCACATTTGTACCCTAGGGATTCCCACAGTGGAGGCTGTGGACCGACAGGCACCACTGGTTGGGGTGAAGGGGCTTTAGAGTCAGAAGTCCCAGTCAGATAACCCTGTGTCCTCTGGAGCCCACATGTGTTTTGTTTTTTCTGGGGGGTTTTTCACATACGAATTATATTTAAAAGTATAAGGAAATCCCCCATATATAGGGATGGGTACCGGTATCCGGTGCCATCATGGCACTGGTTCTGACATAAACGGTAGTAACCAGACCGAAAAGCAGCGCACATTTCGGTGCTTTTTTTCGGTGCTTTTTTTTCCTGAGCTGTGATACACTTTAGATTCTAGCCAATCATTTTACATTTCCAAGGATAGTAGGCGGGTCCAGGTACGTACGTTCTTTTAGAGCAGAGCTACAGATTAAAAACGCCCAGGGCAAAGTGGTCAAAAGTCTGGCTGTACTTCACAGCAAAAGATGCAAACTCAGCAGCCTGCAACAAGTGCTTTAAGCTGATACTGTGATACTGTCAAAGGAGGTAACACCTCAAATCTGATGAAACACCTGGCGACGCATAACGTTTTTTTTTTAAAAGCCGAGAAATGTGCCGTATTTGATAGCTTGCTGCGAGACCTCACACCGAGCACATCTACTGCGGGTGTGGTGCCTGTTATCAGACCCGGAGTTTGCAACATCCCCAAAAACCCGAAAAGGAGAGTCCTGGCCCCTAGCCCTGCCAGTGTAGCAGAAATGATGACGGATGATGATGGCAGCAGCAGCCGTTCTTCTCTGCGTGAGTAGCTTAATGTTGTTCGTGTGTAATTTACGTTGAGTAGGCTAACCACGTTAATAAATTAATGCATGTAAGGTGAACTAGCAAACGTCATCATAGTTACATGTGGCTGTCTTCTTGTTTGATGGCAGATACTCCCTTCACCCTGGCCAAAACAAAAAGGCTAAAATGACCAAAGAAAGAGTGGAAAACAGTTAAACATGAGAGGTTTTTGGACAAAGTTTGTGTTTTTTCCATTGTTTAAGCACTGCTTCCAGCCAAGAGTGATACCATATATGCCCTATAGCTGCAGAAAAGGCTAACATTGTTATCTTTTTACAAAAAAATAAACAGCTGAACATGAGAGGTTTTTGGACCAATTTTGTGTTCTCCATTCTTTAAGCACCGGTTTGAGCACCGTTTGAGCACCGGCACCGTTTCAAAAGTACCGGTATCGGATAAAACCTAAACGATACCCATCCCTACCCATATATAGTGCAAAACTTTTAAGTTTATGAATAATCAAGATGACTGACCAAAATAGTTGTGATTATGATTTTTGCTGTAATCAAACAGGCTTAAAGCTTTTAAAAAAACAAAAAAACAAAAACAGAGCAATATAATCAAGGGTCTCTTCTGTAAGCCTCTAATCTTGCTGATGAATTCAATCTTCACCGTCTCTGACTGCAGTTGCCGATGGCAGTCTTTGTTCTGCTCAGCAGTCTTGCTAAGCTTGGCATAGCAGCACACGAACCAGCTCTCCACCTGCTGCCAGTTCTGATTAGAGTGGCCTCCTAGCTCCCTGTGGAGCTCCGAGCAGAACAAGGACTACCATCACCAGCTGCAGTCCAAGATAATAGATAGATGACATCCTCTCTTAAAACGCCTAAAGGATAACTGGAGGTGTTTGAATCAAACTGTCCAGTAAGCCACTCCGTAGGCATAACAAAGGGCAGAGGAGAGCAGGTTAGCAGCAAAAATGAGACAGGAGTTGTGGACAATTAAACTGATAATGAATGGCATCGCTGTTTCAGAAAAAACAAAAAAACAAACAAACAAACAAACCAAAAAAGAAAAAAAAAAAAACGTAGCCTGTGTGTAAGAGGCTTTACTCTACTTCCTGATTATAAATACTATTAGCTGTGGTCACACCTTGAGCATAAGGATGCAAGTGAGTCTGACAAAAGATTACAGTAATATTGCAGAAGGAATTACAGTGCTCATCAAGGAAATGGACCCAGGATGAGATTTTGTAGAGTCTGTGTGGAATTCTCAAAATGAAAGGCCTTGCCAAATATTCACTAAAATTGTCCAGTCTTTTGCCAACATTCAACCACAGAACCACTTTTCTGCATTTCCTAGATCAATAAGTCTACAACCTCCATAAAACGACAAAATCTAAAAAGCAACATGGAGTCTTAGCTTCTCTAATCTTGTCCACTAGGAATAAACAGGGACTCATCTGCTGAGTCTGCTAACCCAGAGTCACAGCAGACAGAAGGAAATTAAAAGCAAAGACACCAGGAAGAAAGCCATCTTCACTGGCATGACAATATTGCTGGTGCACAGTAAGCCCTGGAGACAGACCAGAAGTCAGTAGAAAAAGATTAAACTAAATATAGCTTACCACAGTTTCGCTCAAGTAAATCATATTTGTTGCTATTTTGAGGATAGCCTACATCTAAAGAGACGATTATGAAAGGAGCACAGTAGAAGATGCCTTTATTCAGGGATGTGGTTTGAACAAAATTCTTACTCTAACCATTTACATAACACTTAAAAACAAGGCTTAAGGCAAAACTCTGATTTTTCCCCTACAGCAACAACGTGTGCTACATTTTCATTTTTAAAGGATAATGCAATAGAAACAAATGTTCTCTGTGTTAAAAATGGAATAGCTAGTTTGGGTCCATGCTGGTGCACAGTGTTGTGAACTGAAATATTTTTAAAATCACTGAGAGGTTAATACAAAAAAATGTTACCATGTGCTTTTCTTACCCATCAGACAGTAAAACAAGAATGTTTATGTGCCTGTGGGACTGCCCAGAGCTGTACTCTGTGCTGCTGCTTGTCTCAGTGCGCTCTGATATAAGACTACACAGACACATAAACACATCTACATATGCTTCTGCTTAACTCTCACAGGATGATGTTGGCCTCGCAGCCCAACTCCACTGAGACCAGCCCAACTCCCTATCCAGCCTGGTGGAGTGCACAGGGACACAATCAAAACCTGCAGTTCTGCACTGCAGGCACTCCTCTCAGGATTTCATTGGTCAGACAGATAATAAGCACAGTTGCATGACAGTGTGTGCTACTTCTGTGTGACACAGTGAACCGTGATATTGTTCTGCATGAGAGCCATTAGTGAGAAGGGCTTGCAACAAAAGCCAAAACAGTCTTTGAGGGTTAGCTAAGGTGACGGTATCCTGCAGGCAGAAGCGTTCACAGGAAAGGCAAATTGCCCAAAAGGTCAACATCGAGCCACATCTGACCTCTTTACTAGAGCCACTACTTCATTCAGAGTGCTACTATGTTAACAATAAAAATACCTGATGGTTAGATTATCCTCACTTAGCTTAAAAGATTGGCTAATTCTGAGCAAGTACCTCAGCTGGAAAACATGTTTACATCAATACAGCCACAGTATCACAAAAAGGCATCCAGTGCTGCCCACTCAACATCAGGTTTTTGTTGCGGGTTTTTTTGTTTGTTTTTTTAAATTTCACAAAGGTGGGAACTTTGTCGCCATGACCACTAAGAATAAAGATCGAAGCGCAGTTTACCATTTCCCATTTCCTTGACCAATAAGAAACCACTGCCCACACAGAGAGCCTGGATGAGATGTCCAAGTGCAAGATGATTAGGGGGAAAACAGTGCGACTCAAATGCATGCAAAAAGGGAGGGGGGGGGGGGAGCTCCATTCATGAGAACAGCAATCCAGTGATGCAATTTTAAAGGCTTCAAGCTGAGAGGAAAAGCCCTCATTTGTCTCCTCGTGTGACATTTTGAAATATTAGATTTTTTGCAAAAGCTTCTGAGGCGCTTTCATCATGCTGCTTTTTGTCTGACTCATACCAGCATCATGAGTTAGGTGTTCAATCGCTTGTTGCCTTGCAAACAAGGGCGTGTCAATAAGCACGCATGAACCGAGTAGCGGTATCACTGAGGGAGGGGAAGGGGGGAAAAAAAAAAAAACCAAACAAACAAAAGAAACCCCACCCCCACACACACACACACACAACTCTTCACCATCTACCCTTCCAGCTCAACATGTTCAGCAAATTCAGCAGGCAGAAAGTGGAAAACGCACTTTTAGTTTAGATTTCAATCAGCAACTCTCAGGAGAAAAAGAAGCGAGACTTTCCCCTCAGACAACTAAACACTCACAGCATGACTGTTTATTCAGCATCTACTGAGGGATTGCTGAACTCTGCTTGGGACAAGTCTTGACACACCAATTACTAATGTGACCCGCAGGCGTTAAGCAGGCTCCCACACACTGAGGGATTTTTAATTTCCTACAATGAGGGGCAGCTCTTTAAACACACGTCAAATCAGTAGCCATGCTTCATCTTAATTCATCTTAATTACAATTTCAAAAGAAAGCATAAATGTGGACAGTGTACACTTGCAGAAATTCCTTTCATTTTTATATTACAAACACTGCAGCACACTGAGGCATGCATGCATGTGTCCTCTCTTCTCTTTATAATAAACACAGCTGCTTCTGAGGCATTTCTCAAGAAAACACATTTAGATGTCATTCTAATCTGCCAGTATAGGAAGATATTAGTTTGTTGTGGCTTTCAATGCCCAACCACTCTAGTTAAAATGAGTTTCCACCTCTGTCATTAAGCCAATGCCTTAACTTGTTTAAAAATAATAATAAATGTATAACGAAATCCATAAACTTGGAAGACTGCTATTTAAAACCAAGCCAAAAGAAATACAGTATAGACTGTGTCGTGTTGAATAACGACAGTAAAATGCTTTTAAGCCGGATAACCAAACAATTATTAGCTGCTCCCAAACATGTACTGGGTGGGGTGCAGCAGCTCAGACGTTGCCACAGATAGTTAGGAAGCTAATGTATAGCTAAAAATTAAATACTAACACAGCCTTTTATCCTTATAGCTTCAACGCTACGCTAGGAATAGCGTTAAACTTAATGAGGTGGGGTTTGACAGAACTGTTCACCACTTTCAACTTCATTGTCCCCCGGCTGTGGTAGCATACTATTAAAGCTTTTAAGAAAGTTGAAATAAACGACTCATACAACAGGGGGAAAAAAACTAACGGGTGCGAACAAAATCTAAAAAAAAATAAAAAAATAAACCTCTTTCAGGAAGGAAAAAAAGCTTTCCGAGTCATGCAGCGCGTAATGACTTCTATTTTATCTGACAGTTAACAATTAACTCTCCGAGACGAAAACAAAGCGTGAAGCATCTTAAAGTAAAACTGTAGTTCGTTAAAAAGGAAGAGGAAAGACGGGAAATGTGCCCAAAACACGAGGACGTGTGTGTAACTTACAGCTGGAAGCGGAGCGGTATCCAAAGTTTGCCTCAGAGGGAGACGTAAGCTGCGGTTACAGCGGGAGAGCAGAGCGGGCTTTGTGGAGGTTCATCGCAGCGCTCGGCGCTTTCACAGACCCCGGAGCAGCAAACAATCGTCAACCGCGCTACCGTAATAACCGGCGCTCACACCAGGGCGCACACGCACATTCTTCTACCGTAATACACAGAGTAGCAAAAGCCCGCCAGAGTGATCCACAGGCCAAAAATTTTAAAAGCAAAATAAAGAATGGTTTAATGAGTGTGCTGATCTGTTATTCGCGGTAAGTAAAAACATAAAAAACCTTGAAAGTATTTTTACTTCATTTGTTTGTGTTTCTTTCCTAAGTTAGTCTTTAACTTAGAAAAGTTAAGTCTAGTAGATGACCAGTGGCTCCCTGTGACTTTGGGGAAAAAAGAGAAATGTGGCATTAACGTAGTTAAAGTACAAAAAAATCACATAAAACCCACTGCAGGGTAGTCATATGCGATTAAAGATTATAAGTGCCACCTACAAAATGTAGGTGGCACTAAATGTGCTAAATGTGCTTATAAGACATTTAGCAGCCTTAATTCTGTAAGGCTAAGCAGCTTGAAAAGAAAGCTGCTGGACTTCAGTTTTTTGAAGACATTTCCACCTCCCATCAAAGAAACTTCTCAAGTTCAAGGTCATTGAACTACCATGGCGAGTACACAAACACATGCTTAATAGACTGCTTCAACTTCATTATAAGGCTCATATATTTTGAAGCTCCATAAAAATCTTGGGGATGGAGGAAAATCTCCCAAAAGGCCTATTATGTATAGAAATAAAAAATAAAATTAAAGTCATTACAGGCCTTAAATCTTTCACAGTAAGAGGTAAAGTGTCAGGTAAACGCACATCAGAGCTGTTGCCATTTTAATATTACTGTTTTTCAGAATCACAGAGCAATAGCAAATGCTATAAACTAACTATGCAGCCCTTCACTTTCATGCTGTTTACTGGAATTAAGCTAAACTGCCTCATCGCCAAAATAGATACCCAAGTAGAGAAAATAGAGTAAAAATGAATGCATGCTCCAGAATAAATTACGCACAAAAACTAGGCACATAGAGAGAAAGCATATATGGAGATAAACTATTATTATTATTAGCTCGTCTGAATAAACAGTTTGCACAACTATTTGATCAGAGAACCTTCCTCTCAAAGAAAGGCTCACATTGATTAGCCTGCCCAAAGAATATGCTAGATAAATGGGTTTTTTCCAGTTGCTGAAGACTTTGTGTAAACTCCGAATGTTATTTAAGTGAAAAAAAAATCAACACTAAGAAACATAAATAGGCTATACTGTATAGAGCCTATGATACGAAAGAAATCAGAGAGAAAGCGAGTTGCTTCCTTTGCCTCAAAGTTTTCCCCCATATTTATGTTGTGATTCAAAGCTTTTCCCCTAGGTTGGGAAATAAAGTAAACACCCCAATCCCAAAAAACACCCTGCGCACTCACTGATGGCATGCTTCTGCAGAACTATGAACACTTTCATTTTGGTAATAACATTTCTCTGCTCGTACTTTACTCATACTTTACAAGCTATATGTGTACACATATGTACAATTTTGCAACCTCCTATTTCCTCATACTATTTTCACAGCTTACAAGGAAAAGGGCAGGTTTATTTGTTTTTATCTTCTGCCTTTGTAACAGCTTCAACAATACTCATCCAGGTGCTAATAAAACACGCTGCGAGCTTTGAGGTGCTGAATTAGTGTTGGAGGAAGTATCTCTGAGGATTTGCCTGATGTAGCTGCCAGAAGTGAAGTAGCACACATTAATCAGAGCGGCTTCACGTTGCAACGTAGCCCACACAGATTTCTCTCACATACAGCACAGGAAACACAGGTTTCTGTACATTTTATTGCAACACCACAGAAAGACGAAATTAACTGGATGTGTCACTTTTGGTGCATATTCCCCCCCCCCCTTCATGTTTCCATGAAAAATGCCAAGCATCACATTTCTGATTTGTGACTGCTCGCGTAAACTCCAGTTAAACACTGAAAACAGACTCGAAGCCGACGTGAGACAGATATCGTCTTCCATTAATAGCAAAAAATGTTCGCTTAAACACAGCAGGGTGTTTACGTTAACTAGTAATCGCAGTCATGGAAAACATCTCTGCAGATCAGATTTATTTCTGTGGCATTTTTGCTCGCCTGATTATTGCACACACACACACACACACATGCAGTTCCACGGTTCAGCCGGATATTGGTTACTCAAGGGAAACAGTCACATTTGACACTGAGCAGTGACAGGACTGGTTGTTACAGGTAAATGGAAGAAGATGGTAGGTGTTGGAGTGAGCAGATTGGTGTGAGAGGACTGAAGATATGGGCACATAATGAGGGAGAAGACACTGATGGAAAGCCACAATGGATTGAAATAGAGATTTTTCTCTTTTATCCTGTCCATTTTTCAGTGCGTGCCTTTTTTAGCCTGCAGACACAGGAATGCAAGCATGTTCTGTGTGCAATTTGAGCAATGAACAAGAGAATATGGGCTCTAAGAAAAGGGGCTGGTATGGGGGAGGCATGTGTGCTTTGTCTTCACCCACACTCAAACCTGTCAAACAAACAACACTCTTCTTACACCCCCAATGTGTAGCGAACCAATCAGGTTCCAGTATCACAAAACTCAATGTTTCTGCCTCCTGCCAACTCTTTTCCATATGGGATTGACTGGAACAAGGTGTTTGATGAATGTGGATAAAGGCACAGGGCTTTAAAACCTATCTTGTTTTCTCTCACTGATTTTAAAAGGTAGGGTTCACGTCAACAAAGCAATTGGGATGGCAACGGGAAGAGAAACAGTTTTCTGTTTTCACTGAAGATAAAAAGATTAAAATAAAACATATATCATGTAATCCTGGAAAATCAGGGTTTGTAGCCAAGACAGCTCGATTTCTTTACTAAACAAGAGGATACAAGGCTAACAAGATTCATTAACAATGATGGGGCACACATGGTCCAGATAACAAATCCTTAAAGACTAGACTTAGGCCATAAGCATCATATACTAAACACCTCAACAGCCCCAGGTAACATTGGGGTCTTGTTATCAGCTCTCTTCCAGGCACCCTACGTCCTCATCTAATCAAGTCTGACAGCCTCTCAGGCATTAGTCCTAAATTCTCCTGCTGTGCTTCATCTCACTTCATGTCCTACGATTCCAGGGTGTTTTAAAAAGCACGATGACTCCTCGCATATGGTAATCCTGTTCCCTTAAAAATGTATGAAGAGATTCCAAAAAAATAAAAAAAATCTTCCTTTCCCCTTAATCCTTCCCTTTTTCTATAGCGAGCAGGATATGCTGTTAAGGAGCAATGCTGTGATGGGCTATTTGCTTTATTTTGAGGCAAGCATCGCAACAGGAAAACTGTGCAAAATCGATGAGAACAGTGACTTCCTGAAAAGGAGCCAATACTGTCCACAGCCAATAATGAAAGCTGAAAGATATGATGAAGAAGACAATGAAAAAAGGAAGAGGTGATTTGATATGTGAACTTTTTGAGCAAATGTACTGGAAGTTATTGATTCTGGTGGATAAACCTCCTTGTTTTTAGAAGCAATACCCGATATTTCTAATTATTAATACAACTGTCCCGGTCTCCTCTTTCTTGTATAACAAATAAGAGGGTTGGAGAGGTTTCTGCTGGTTTGGATGTTTATCAGAGAGACTCGCTCACGAGGCTCGACTTCGGTCCAATAGCTGCTCAAAAGTGAAAAGAGGCAAAGGTCAAGTATTAGTTAAATGCAGTTTTGAGCTACAGTGCCTCTTCCCCACCCATTCTCTCTGCTTACAAGCTTGTTGACCCCTCTCCCACCAGGTTGGACCAGCGCACAGCGAGTTAATCATTTCCTTGGCTCATTCTTTGCTTTCAGATTAATCATTATTTTCTCTATCTGATCCTGGCGTGAATTGGAAGAACCTATAAATTCAATAATAATCAGGTCATAAGCTGAATCACTGCTCCACTGAATAGTGTCCACACAAAAGGTGACAGAGAAGAAAAAGAGAAATGCTGGAGCAGTTATCATTGGAGTACACAGATGAGGTATTCCAAAAAGCCAGAGATCTGCAGCCAATGAGATTACACAACAGAGTTCATTTAAAAAGACTTCAAGCACATGGAAATAATGTTTCGATACAAAAATGAACGCTCGGTGTGCCGTATTGTGCTGCTGCTGGGGGGGAATCCAACTAAATATTTAAGCTTCACTTCTTATGGAAACAATAGGGTTCCCTCTTTCAAGTGTAATTAAATTTCCTCTTTACTCCAGCCAAGAGCTATTTTGAGACTCGTGTGCCTATTTGTTCCAAGAAGGATAAAATATTAGCAAAAACATAGGTCTACTTTAGATTTAATGTGATGATGAATCACATTTTATATGATGTATGAAACGAGCTGAGCAATTTCCCAAGAGCGTTAGGAAAAAAATTGAAAATAACAAACAAACAAGAAAAATGGGTTCTTTCATTTTAGGTGCCTACACATCTCACCGGTAAGAAATGCTAACAACTTAATTAAAAACAGATTAATTCTAATTAATTCCAGTTTGAAATGAAAAGACTGTGCCAGCTGAATGGCTGGACTCAAAGCTTACAAAAACCAACAGTGTTCGAACCTTTTTAAAGCAATGAATGCAGGTATAAAAGATATTTTTAAGTCTTAAAATACCAATATTTGTTCAGTTTAGGGGGAATAAAGCCAGGGCTGTGCAGTGTTTTCTAATGGATCAACACGCTCATCGCCTTCTAGGATGAGTATATGACTTCCTGCACACAGCTACATGCGTTGTTTACTTAATATTTCATCATTAAGGTAGAAAACTGCTTGGTGGATCATTTCACAGGCAATGTCGGTAAATTTCTCCACTCCTTCCAAAAGCACAGAGGATAAATGAACACCAATGCAGCATGCACGGAAACGGAGAGCCGTTTAAATATTTTATTAGGCCACTTTTGTTTTGCTGGTAGGCTACAACACAGTGTTTAACGAGATACCACTTTGTTGAGACTAGACCAAAATACTTTGGAAAATACTGCACGGATAGACAGGCAAGCCACCCCCTTTCTGCTCACTTTGATGACTGCTTCACGTTTCATGTCAGCCCACCACGATAACTCCGCTGTTTAGAAAAATGTCTCCACAGCTCTTAGCCACCTACGTGCTTGTCCTAAAGTTTACACATAGCCAAAGTTGAGCAACATATTTTAGGAATATTTAATTTTTTCTAAAAAAGCATAACAAAAACTAACAATGTTTAGTGTCAAGTAAGATCAGGTATTTAAATATACCTGTTGAAAATGTGCATCTTTCAGCAAAACATTAAAACTGACAGGTCATTCGATAACCTGGGTTATCTCCTCTCAGTGCAATGTTCTGTTGGGAAACCTTGGATCCTGGCACTCATATGGATGTGACCACCCATGGAAGGGAAAACTACACAAAAACAGTTTGAAAACTTCAGTGGTTCATGGATGTAGTGAAGGAAGATGCTACTGATGGATCTTATTTCACCTCCTGTTGGAGAGGAAAGAAAGATACAGTTCCCCGAGTCTTCGTATCCTCATCAATAAAACGCCCGCCCCGTCAGCAGGGTACAGAACAAATCAATGTGTGCCTGATGACCCCCCTAAAGAAATCAGCCAAAATAAGAGAAGGGGACCAAGTTGTTGACTTTGCCTCAGAACTACCTGACCTGTCTATAGAGGTCACATCCAGCTCAGAGGATCAGCTACCAATGTCAGGCTATTCCAACAGGGGTTATAAGTGCTTTGAGGACATGTGAGCTACTTGGGTAATATGACAAAATGAATGGTTTTAATGTTATCGCCGATTGGTGCATGGTCACCGCATAATCCATGTATTATTTCACCAATATCACTGGGAGATGGTTAATGGTTCATGTTATTATTTAGTTCAAAGCACCGCGGAGCCACTAATGTAGCCATAGAGTAACTCGCCTGCATGAGCACACACAACATTAATGTGTCATTTCAATATCAAACAGCTGTTAGCAGCTAATAGGTTGAATTGTCAACAAGTGAAAGTGCTTGGATGATAAATGTATGCAGGAAAGAAGGAAATAATGTAGCCCTCCATCAGCAATCAGTGAGCATTTGATTAAGACCAAATAAAAGTATAAAATATGTGTCAGTGAGACACCAGTGAGGCAAGAAGATAAGAGCGAGCAGCAGAATATAGCAGATTTAAAACATTTTTTTTTTAAAAAGTCCAGCCTGGCGCCCACGATGAACTTTTAAAGTTGGGGGGATGAATAGGAACAGACCTGCAAGCTTCGATCTGGTGCCGTGAGTGTCTGAACAAGGTTTTCTTTGTCAGAGTTCACACCTCAGCAAACACTTCACAGTTCAGTTCAGTCCTGTTTGCATCAGTAGGAAAGTGGCATTTTGCCTCGGTCCACAAACAAACGTGTAAAGTTGCATTTCATCTTACTTAAGCTCAGAAAGTAAACGCTTTCAAAAAAATCTGCATTTCAGGAACACAATAGTCAGTAGAACCTTTAAGTCTCCACCAGGCCCAAATTGGGCCTTGAAATACAGCTGAGCAGGGTTCAGACAACCTCTACTCATCAAAGATGTTCTCATGTAAAGGCACACATTGATTTGTTCTGTACCCTGCTGACGGGGCGGGCGTTTTATTGATGAGGATACGAAGACTCGGGGAACTGTATCTTTCTTTCCTCTCCAACAGGAGGTGAAATAAGATCCAGGCTGACACTCTGCAGGTCCCTTTGCTTCCTGGTGGAATATATGACAGCTCTACAAGGATAAAGAGGGACAGGAGTCTTATCATATACTTCAAATTCAAATTCAAATTCAAATTTTATTTGTCACGTACACAGTCATACACAGTACGATATGTAGTGAAATGCTTGGACAACTGCTCGTGACCTAAAGAGAACAAAAAAGGAAAAGGCTATGAATAAGATAGGAAATAAATATGAAAAATTAAAAAGGGTAAATTTAACTAGGAAGGAATAAAATATAAATTAAGGTTAAAAATGAAATAACTGTACAACACAAATTAGAATGAAGGGTAAATTTAACTGGGAAGAATAAGATAAAGATAAATATATAAATTAAAGTTGAAAATAAAATAACTGTACAACAAAATACACAATATAGAACTATATAAGAATGTATGAAGAAATCTAAATATAAATAAATATATACACAATAACAGCAGCTGTACAAGTATTAACCGGAAATGAAGAATATAGTGACCAGTGTTGTGCAAAACCAAAGTCCAGAAAGTCCAGTGTGTGTGTAAGAACCATATGTGTGGGTCAGTACTGTGTGGTGGTGTGATTGAGAGACCGTATCGCCTGCGGGAAGAAGCTCCTCCTCAGTCTCTCTGTGTTGGTCTTCAGGGAGCGGAATCGCTTTCCTGACCTCAACAGAGAGAACAGTCTGTTGTTCAGTTCGCTCCCTGCAGTTCTTTATGCGCAGGTCAAGATGCTCCTTTGGAGCAGAGTAAAAACTAAAGGCAAAGTCCATGCAGGCTGCTGCTGCTGGGTCGAACCATATTTGGAAATAGTTCTGAGTCTGTATAAACCTCAACAGAATGGAATATTTTTCATTTTTTTCCCCAGTAAAAGCATGTCAAATCAAATTTCGAGCGCTTTAAAACTACAGAAGCTGGCAGGGAAACAATAACTGTCTTGATATCAAGAAACAATGCTGCATGAATAATAGAAAAATACACAAAAACATGAATGTTTACTCGTGGCTTGGTTCTGTGGGTTGTAGTGTAAATATGTGCTTTGTCCTTCAGAGTGAAATATCTCAGCAAATATTGCACAGACATTTGTGGTGTCTCCCTCTCTAGGTTTAGATCCACACATAAAAAACATCCCACTGTGATCAGCCTGAGCACTTTATGTTTTACTACAACCGTCCAATGTCTTCATGCTAACGTGCTAAACTTAGATGGTGCTTGGAACAAAAAAAGGACTAGCTGCAGAACATCAACACGTTCAGATTATGACCGTGAGCTTTTTAAGCTTAGAATCTTATCCTCCAGGAGCAGCTATTGAGACTTTCTTATATGCAGAAACATTAAATGTGAAAATACTGAGTCAAATCAACAAAATACTTCACTGCTCTACCTTTCTGACAGCATCCATATCTACGTCTGCAACCCGATGCTCCAACACTTGCCTCTTTCACTGCCCTACTTTGTGATTTAGGTTGTTAAGATGAGTGCTGTTTGAGTGCTTTGTTAAGTATATTACTTTTACATAAAATCTGTCGCCTAATGCATTGGTAAGGCACTCAGGGCACTCCAATGTGCCATACTGTGTGGCAAACACCACCTACACATTTGTGATAAAGTCAGTTGAAATAAAAAGATATTTTGTGCAGCTGCTGAAGTGCAATAAAATCTACCCATGCAGTTTGATGCTGCCACGCTGGTCCTGGCCAGCTCGTTCTCCTTTGTAGAGGTGATTTTTATTCATTCTCAGGTATATAAATGACAGGCAGG
The DNA here is from genome assembly GCF_057382275.1 of Copadichromis virginalis. Classification (NCBI taxonomy): domain Eukaryota; kingdom Metazoa; phylum Chordata; class Actinopteri; order Cichliformes; family Cichlidae; genus Copadichromis; species Copadichromis virginalis. The sequence goes on from NC_140624.1 coordinate 16,469,370, forward strand.
GATGGAAGAACGTGGGCTAAGAATGTATTCAGCTGTGACCAGCCAGCTGCCCTCGGGGACACAGACATTATTCACATTTCACCAAGAGGCTAAATTTGAGATGTGAATAAATCACTCAAGTCAGCAAAAGCTCGGAGGAGATAAATGAGAGTGTGAAGAGGAAGCAAGAGCGAGCGAACTGTGAGAATTCATAATGGGCCAAAAGATATTTGAAGGGGGAGAAATAGCAGGAGAGGTGAAGATTTCATTCTAATGAGCTTGCTTCATTTTAAGAATTGATTATACATCTGCGTATTACAAAGACAAATACTCCACAGTCCACTGAATGGTAGCTGTTGAAAGGCCGGACTTAACGTGATCTGTTTGCAATATGTGAATTATTGCTTTTCATATAGACAGCTATAATGTCATGATTCATATCGAATATTTCCGTCTGCAGGCTCACTAAGCAACATGCCAATTACCTAGAAAACTGGAAGCTGTTCGCCTCCATCAGCAATAGAAAAACATCCCGGCTAGTTGAAAGAAGGCTCCGGAGGCAGGCAGGAGGAAATAAAAATGGTGATTGAGGATGTATTGCTTTTACACCTCCCAAAAAAAAGAGGCCTGATTGCAACGGCCAGAGCTGATGGCTTCATCTCCCGGTCACAATGCTGCTGTGTGTAGAAATGTCAAACATTTTTTCATCCACAGCATCTCTTACCGCTTGTCAATCTGCTTCGAGTGAAGAGGTCTCATCACTGACATTTTGATGGTGTAGGTGTGAGATAAATGTGATAATACTTCTCCCAGATTTCCCATTAAGAGTTATGTTCGTGTAATCAACGAGCGTTTGCGTGTATTGATTGTTTCGTTTACTGTAATTGATTTATCATAGCTGATATAACCCTGCATGTTGTTCCCCAAAGTACTTTAAAACATTATTAGACCAAATGCAAAGCATCCAGCGGGTGAGCGCCAGACTGCAGAAACCAGTACCTAAAATGTCTACAGACACACTGGCCTGTCTGCCTTTTAATAACATGCTTTTGTCCACCTGTAACATGTTTGGAATATGCTGAATTCCTCGCCAGGAGTTAGAGGGGATTCAGACTGAAATAGCCCTGCAAGGATGGTTTGTTGCTTAAAGATGATTTGTGTGGTAGTAGAGTCAAAGTAATGTGCTTAATAGCTTGAAATGAGCATAATAAGGGATCTATTATGCTCAGTTCAGCCTTCACATTTTAATTCTTGAACTCTACAGCTGTAACTTTTCTTGTGTCGCAGTTCAACATCATCTGTACCATGTTTCACTGGATCTTGGTGAAAGCGCACAGTTTAATCACTCTCAGAAACACGCAGGATTTTTCTGTTTGTTTGTTTTATTCTTCTCCCTTTAAGTCAATTTTCCCCTAATTGGTTGCCTCTGGGAAATAGGAGGTTTGTACAGAGGGTGGGTGGAGCTTAGCTGTGTGACAGAGATTACTTTTTCTGCTCTGTTTGACATCAAAAAGAACCGAGAGCTACATCTCAAACTCTAAACGCCTCTGTTGGCATATTAAATGTTAAAGTTCAGAACCGTACAATATCTTTTTCTTTAGAAAAATATTGAATAAGTATAGTTTGTTTTGAATGGCTACCAGGAAAAAGCCTCTTCTCTCTATAACAAAAAAAAAGATGGCAGCATGACTTAGGTTTGCAAAGCTGCGTCTAAACAAACCACTAGACCTCTGACACAATGTCCTTTGGACAGACGAGACAGAGTGGAGATGTTTGGATATAATGCACAGCACCATGTTTGGCAAAAACCAAGCATAGCACAAAGATTTCATACCATCTGTTGAACACTGTGGTAGAGGGGTGATGATTTGGGCTTGTTTTGCAGTGACTGGACTTGGGTACCATGCAGTCTTTGAGCTGACCATGAACTCCTTTGTATGCCAAAGTATCCTAGAGCCAATGTGAGGCCACCTGCCCGGCAGCTAAAGCTTGGTAGAATTTGGATCCTGCAACAAGACAATGATCCTGAGGACGGCAGCAGAATGACTAAAAAAAGAGAAAAGAATCAAACTGTTACAATGGCACAAAATCCAAACATCAACCTGAGCTGTGCATAAAGGAATGCCTGCAAATCTCACGAAACATAATCATCAAAAAATACCTCCACATGTAAGATACTGATAACATTTTCCAGTTTTAAGTCCTGTGAAAACTTTCTGAAATGATCTGAAAGTCTGGCCTATGTCTAATATCAGCATGTACCACTACATAGCTGTACAATACAAAGGCGTAATCAGTCCAGTAGGTTTTTGCAGCTCTGGAAAGTGACTCCTGTTGTATTGTTCATCACAAAAGTTGTCACGTAAAGAATAGAAACACGACATTCCAGGAGGTATGAATGGGCACAGGTATAATCCAAGCACCTGGAAGCACATTGCTGCACAGCCCACATTGCAATTAGCTGCAGCAAAAGTTAGCAAAGTTACACTTGTTGCCTGATGACGCTGCATTATTTCATCAAAGGCTTTCGTACACTGCTGTGTCAACAGACTGGGTCCTATTCTAATGAATAAATGCATTTTTATGCAGGGCTTGAGTCAGTCTCCAAATCAATGCAGTCTCATTTGTTCACTACAGCCAGTGACCAGACTGCTTAGCAAAGCAAATAAACTGGAAGTAGTGGGCTGCAGCTTGCCTCTTCCACAAAATAGCAAAATACACAAATGTATACAATCTCTGAAGTATGAATTTTATAAATTTGTTATAAAGTTCTTTTTAAAGTTGAAAGCAGTCAATGCCAATACCTTCCAGGCCCTCTTCCTTCTAAAGTTATATACTCAAACACATCATTGCCAGATTTTAAATGTTAAAAATCAATCACATGGAAATATCCATAAAGTTAGAATAAGATTGGGTGCCAAAGGTTAGACTCATGAAGTGAAATCTGCCTTTTAAACTCTCTTATATCCAGGGTCTGGTTTTCTGTTTGCTCTGAAGTATGTGGTGCCATCACGCCAAGATCTAAAGAGCTCTCCAAGGATACTTGAGTCTGGCAAAGACTTTTAAAAGATCGCCAAATTATTTCAAATAAATCAATATGGATTTCAGTCATCATGCAAAATTAGCCCAAGACCAGACTGATGGAAAAAGAAGTTTCCAGGAACCTCAAAATTTCACAAGACTAGAGGTAACTCTTACAATGTTTGGTGTCAAAGTGCATTTTTGTTTAACAAGAAAGAAACTGGATGAGTCTAAACTGTTTGGGAGGTGCGCCAGGGCAAAAAATAACTGCTGTCAAAACATGAAGATTAGAAGAAAAAGAAGAAAAATATGTTAAAAACCCAACGTTTTAGAAAACTTCTTTGGACAGACAAATTTTAAAAGTGTTTAGGCACAGTAACAGGAAATAAACTAATATAATTTGAGGCCAGTTTGGTGCTGCTTCTTTGCCTCAGGGACTGGACAGCCTGCAGTCATTTATTCATCTGTGAATTTTGTCATATCAAGTCGTGCTTAAAAATAACGAGGCTGTCTGTCTGAAAGATGAAGCTGAAGCAGAAGTGGAGCTTTCAACAGGATTATAAGCACACTAGAAAATCCACCAAGAAAAGCATCAAAAAGAATAAATGGAGGGTCATGAAATTGTGTTGAAATGTTTTGTTGGGAATTAAAATGCAAGAATACAACACCCTTAAAACATCAAACTTGCAGGTGAGGGGATCTTTAAAGCAGGATTGGTCAAAATGTCCAGTTAACTGATGTCACAGAGCCATTAAAAAGGCAAGAAGTACAAGAAGTAAGGATAAAAGGTATAAACCTGCTTCCAATTTCCATGGATGATCTTACTTTTCACATGACTTCATGATGCAGGTCATAGGAGTCCATGTCTGTGATTGAAATAGCAAATTATAAAAGGTCACTCATCTAAGACACTCTGTCTTTGACTGTCATATTAATGAATTAACAGTAGTGGAGACATTTTTATTTGTGAATGTAGTCGTAGACAGTCAACAATTAACCCAATACAGGAAACATAAAACAGTAGAAAGACACAGAAGGTCTGTTTCTCTGTATCTGAGTATGGAACAGCCAGCTTTGGTCAGAACAAGACACACTTCTAGAGGTTAAAGCAGAGACATCAAGAGCCACTCCTGTTTCTGCTGCTGGAAATGAAGTTGATTAAGATTAAGTGCCAAGAACAGCCTCATCTCTGCAAATACTGTTTAATTAAATGCTAATAAGGTCAGTGCAGTGTGCCAAAGGACAACAGATGGACAAAAAGAGCCAAAAAGTTTATAAAGGAGCACAGATGGTTGGAAAGAAAATCTGTCCAACTCTTCGCTGACTGACAGTTCAATGAAGTGTAATTATCATCATGGATTAAACCCAGCACATTTGGCACGCCATATGAAGACAATATTCTTCTTCTTAGCATAATATAGGGATTATCTTTCAATAAAGCCAACGATGAACGGGAGTAAAATGTAACATGAGACACAATGCTGTATCACAACAGAAAGCAATAATAAATAAATATGTATAAGGGACAGCATGTATACACAGTTTTGGGGAGAGTTTTCATACATGCACTTTGGGATTTGTTTTGTTTTGCTCCAGGACAGTTGGACATGAAAAGTGGAGAAGGCAGAAATACAGGTTGAGGTCAGGCCAGTCAAGTTCTTCCACACCAAACTCACTCATCTATATCTTTATGGACCTTGCTTCATCCACTGGTTAGATCATGTTATATTGGAACAGGAAAGGGCCGTCCCCAAACTGTTCCCACAAAGTTGGGAGCGTGAAATTATCCAAAATGTCTTGGTATGTTGAAGGATTAGGAGTTCCTCTCACTTGAACTAAGGGGTCAAGCCGGAAAAACAAACCCACATCTTAATCCACCCTCCACCAGATTTATACTTATATTTAATGCAGTCAGACAAGGAAACCGCCAAACCCAGACTCATCTGTTAGATTGCAGGAGTAGAGAAGCATGATTGGTCACTCCAGAGAACACGTCTCGACTGCTCTACAGTCCAGTGTTAGCGTACGTTACAGCACTGCGTTGACTCTTGACATTCTGCTTGGTGATATGAGGCTGCGATGGAGCTGCTTGGCCATGGAAACCCAGTCCACGAAGCTCTCTACGCACTGTTCTTGAGCTAATAAACAAAGTGGAAGCTAATTCCCAATCGTTTCCAATTAACAGCTGAAGGGTATGAGAGCAATTGTGTGACTTGCAAATGTGACAAAACAACCAAAAACTAAGAATTTTTAATCTCAGAGTTAGAAACTATAACAGGCAGCAACATGTAACTAAATAAAACATCAAGCATACTGAACGTCAACCTCTCGAGACAGCCTGAATCCCTTCTACTAACACGTCCTTGAACGAGACACTGAATCCCAGTCACTTCCTGAGGCTCAGTCTGAGCCTCTGACCTGTATTCTGACCTTCCTGCTGAGGGGCAAAGTGAAAGAGCAGCAGGACACATATATAAATAAACTATGTGAAAGATACTGCTGATATTCTGAGTGATCATAGACTGGGAGAGTGGGACGGTAGGTCGGATGAGGAGACAAACTGGCACCGCAGCTGACAACAAAAAGAGGGTAACTAATGGTGCTGCTGTTTCTTTGTAATCTGCTACCATGTCAATCGTTGAAGACAGAAATAAATTTACATTATAAAGAATCTTATTGTTTGCCATTCGAGTGTCTGCACTGTGCGTGATTCTTAATTCTCCACAGAATACAGAATAAAAACGTTCTTTGTACATTTCCATCATAGCGACCAGCCATGCAAACAGATGTGAGATTTGGATTTTTATCACTCGCCCAGCCCTGCCTGTCGGACAGATGCAGCGATAGACTTTCTCATGAAAGTCGTAAGGCGTTCATTCTGTAGAAAGTAAATTGATTTGCCTGGGGAAAGGTGAAGGAAGAAAATAGGCACGCCACTCAACAATAGGCTCAGCATTTCTTGTGTCTCAGATTTCCATGAACTGTTCCAAGCCTGGCAGATGACCAAGTCAGACACGTGAGTCTCCCAGCTCACCTGAGCTCACCAAGTGTTGCCATGCCAACAGAAGACATGGCCACATGGGTAATGTACAGACTGCACCAACCACTGGTCATACTTCACATTAAGTTTTTATAGTTCCAAAAATTCTATGGTTAAAATTCACACAGAAAAACACAACACAGAAAAAATGTTTTTGGGGAATGTGTGTAACTCTAACATTAAAGAGTTATGTGACCAGTATTCTGCCTATGATATTTCCTTAGCAGGTACTAAATTTATATCCTGAGATAAAGAGCTCATAACATATCAAACCATGATTTATTTGATAGTCACACCCTGACTTTTTTCATGGGAATTAAAAAGGTAAGTGCATTCATTCATTAACTGATCATTAGCAGGAAAGACATCAGCAATAATCTGAGAAACAATTGTTGCTGCCCACCAATTTGGGAATCCACAAGTGGGGGACATTCAAGACAACTGCCAATCTTTGTAAGAGTTTCAGACTTCCCAGCAAAATCACCCCAAGGTCAGACTGTACAATCCTTCAAAAAACCCAGCAGCTACATCTCAGACTCTATGGGCTCAATTTACCTTGCTGAATGTTGAGGTTCATGGCAGTAAAAGATTGAACAAGCAGTCTTTTTCTAATTGTACTAGAGAAAGACTTGCCTCTCAAAAAAGAAGCTGCATCTGAACAAAGCACTTCTGGAAGAATGTCTTTTGGACATCTCATCTACATCTCATACCAACTGTAAAGCACGGTGGTGAACGGGTGATGATTTGCGCTTGTTTTGCGGCAACAGGGTCTGGCCACCTTGAGATCACTGAGTTGACCATTAACTCCTGTGTTTAGTACTCTAGAGTCAATGTGAGGTCATCTGACTGACAGTTAAAGCTTTGCCTAAAGTAGGTCAAGGAACAGAAGAAAGGACAGAAATGAAGCAGCAAATATACAACAGATTGGCGGAAAAGAAAATAATCAAGGTCTTGCAATGGTCCAGTAAAGGGAGACTCAGAATATAATTACTTCAAGTTATTGCTGCTAAAGGTGGTTACACAAGTTACTGAATTGTGGGGTGCACTTGTATTATGACTGCACATCTAGTTCAAAGTAGTTGGACCATTTTGTTAAAATAAAAATGATTTAAAGGTGACTTATTATAGTCATTTACATCGTGATATTTATTTAGAGTAGCTTTGCATGATGGACAGATCAAAACCTTTAGAGGGGTCACAATAACTACCTCCTGTCTGAAAATTTGGTCACATAATATGAAGTTTTCATTGTAACAGAACAAAAACAGTAGCAGAGCAGAATTAAATACAATTTTAAACACAAGAATGAGTTCTTTAAGGTTAGCTTGATTCTTAGGATAAGACTATTTTTTGTAGTTATGCTCTAGTCTTTGCACATCACTAGCAGGCACTACAGTAGCCAGTAATGCATTCAATTAAAAAGACGTTTATTCAGCCTGTTTGAAGGAAAACATCAGATCAAAGACTTTTTTTAACGAGCACCCCATGACACACGTGTCTTCTTTACACCAAAACTGAAATTTAGTATCTTTGGCTACAGTAGCTAAGTTTTCTTAAATATAAAATAATCAGAGTATTTGATAGATGGATTAGAAAGCACAGCTGCACCATGAGAACGTTTCTGTTGCAGAGAATACTTTTTGCATCCAGATTGTTAGAAAAGTGTTTGATAATTGAGGAAAAACCTTGAGGACGACAGTGAGTGCTGTTTCTCTGTGATTCATACTGAAAGGTTATACATAGGAAGTGTAAAGAAAAACCATAGAGACACCTAATTATGCCATGTTACTGTACCATAGATGTAGATTTTCATATGCTCCAGGGAGCTACAGTATCCCCATCAGTATAATGAGAGTGTTTGACTTATTTTGAGCCAAGAGGTAAAGGTCGACTCAGGCACATTGCCCCATGAAAAATGCAAATTGAAGTGGTTACTGGTCCTAGCTCAGTAAATGAGGCAATTTGTGCTGCACGGTCCTATTATTTCCAGTTCCACAAAGAACAACCTTTGATGTGACCTAGAACAAATTTAAATGTTACCAAATATCAAACTTTGAAAGCGAGCTTGTTTAACTTTTAAGGGGGCTAGCACAAGGTCACCAGCAAATAAAAAACAAAAAAGGAGCGAGAGACACAGCGGAGGAGGAGTGACATTCTGTGGCATTAAGAAGACAGTTTAAGTGGAAGTCTTGCTGCCTTCCATCTGTTTGACCATCTCTGACCCTCAATAATTTCATGCCATTCCACTTTCTTCCCTGATAATGATGATAGATAAAAGCTTGCCATAAAAAGGGAGAGTGCCGAGTCAGAAGTCGGAGGTCTTGCAAATAAGACCTGTTTTGACCCACTTATGGTGCTACTTTACTATGAACGAGCAGAACAGAAGCATGTTCCTACATTTGCACAGGAGATTATTGCAAAAGACTTTTCTTAATACTTCCCCAGGTCTAGAGCTCTTCGAATTAAGTATTGATTTTAAAAGCTGATTTGAAATTGAATGTAAATAGCCATGCGAATGGCTTTCTTTACTTTGTAGGTAATCTGTTTAAGTCAAAAAACTATTGGATACAAACAATGCATTTCCCAAAGTAAGCTCATTACTTTCCAAGTGCTTATAGTCATTTCTGTGCCTTTTCAGTCATATCGACGGAATTAAGTAATTACCGTGCACTGACATGCCACTGACATGGTAATTAAGGGATTTGATTCTATTCCCATAGATACAGCAGCCAGATATAGAAGAGGGGATCTTAATATGAAGACATTTTGACAAGTAGACACTTTGGCTGTTATGTTTTAGATGTGGGAAACAATGGGGATCATTAATGAAGACCCCGTCCCTTTATTTAGCCACACAGAGATTTTTAGGGCTTCACATCACATTCATTTTATTTCTTAAAGAAGATGTGCCACGTTGTTCTACACCAACACACTATGTGCTCTCAGCTTATCTTATTGAGGGATAACAATTCCAGAAAAGCTTGCTGAGCGTGGCTGACAGACCACTAGATGGACAGGGAGAGGAGAATTTAATTATCCCGACTGTTTAAGCCTCCTCCTCCTCTTGATCTCTCACAGAAATGTCTCGCATCCTGCCTCCGTGTGCAGGCTAGAAACGACTGAGAAATAAAGCAAAACCCACGTAGGGTTTGTGATTACCTTTGGATCGTGTGTCTGCAAGTGTGAAATTGCTGTCATGCTTGGCTGGAGCACCTGCTCAGATTCAGGTTTCTTAAATGTTTGAAATTACATCAATAAAAGTCAGAAGAAGCTGTTAACATTGTGGGGAAATGTTTTTGTTCAACTATGTAAAAAGAACTGTAGCAGTTTTCCCCAGGCCCCATTTAGACGTTGATTCGTTTTCAGTTATATTACATTTGCTACTTTAATAAGTTTGTATCCACTGTGATCCACAGACAGCTGTCCCTGAACCACTGGCATTCAGTCGCTCGACCAATCATCCAGAAGGAGTTTATGTAAATACCACTTTGATCCCACTCAATGACGTCAACTGCGCAGACCCCTAGTCAGAATAAATGAGCCACAGACTTTGCAAAGAAAAGGACAATTTAGCATCTGCTTCGGTCTGCCATCCTATCAGGGGTTTGTGTCAAAGGCAGTGTTTGTTGTCAGTAAAGCTCCCATGCTGTGGGAGCAGTGAAATTTAAAAGTTAACACGCCAACTGTCACCTGTTGTGGGGAAACACATCACCCACTCGCACACCTGTGTTTCTATTTAAAGGCCCATGGGAAGAATCATGGCACGCAGTAACGCAGCTTTGGAAACTCTGACAGTTTATTCCAGTAGAAAGACAAATGAGTCACAACAGGAGCAATAAGGATGACAAAGACGAGATATGTAAAGTACAATCTGAAGATTTAAAAAAAAAAACAAATATTCAAAATAGAAACACTATCCAAAATATTTGTGTATTGATCATCATTGATAACTTGCCTACCACTTAAAAACGTTCTCATTTGTTGATACATCATCTCAAAAAAAAAAAAAAAAAAAAAAAAAAAAAAGATTAAAAAAAGTGTGGTCTTTCTATTAAAAAAATATATATACTACCAGTGATTGGCTGTTACATGTAAGGTATATTGAATAGGATTTCTATTTATTCCAGTTCTTTCAAATGATGTAAAAATCACATTTACAGATCTTTGCAGAAGTCAGGGATTGTATGCAGTGTAGGACAGATCTATCATCCATGAGAAAGTTACACAACAGCACATTTTACTAAAATAGATTAACACTTAAAAAAGGCACCACAGATTGATGAAGTTTGTAAATCAATCAGCAGAACTGATATGGTGCTTCTGTGCAGTTTAAGACTCGAACAAATCACAGATAGACAAGTGTGTTTTAGACACAGAAAAGGCTGGGTAAAGAGGATTAGTAAACCTCTGCTTGTAGGAATGCATTAAAGCTAGACTGCCCCCTGGTGTCACATTAAAGAATGATAAAATACCATCTTCAAAGTCAAGGAACACTCCTACCCTTTGCAGTCCATCTGAATCCACAGGAACTGATACTTTATTATGGAGGGCCTCTACCTTCCTTTTGTCACAGGCCAGGCACCAGGAGTAACTGTTGAACCCCAGACGAGAGTTGTCCTTTTGGCCTTTCCTCTCCATCTGAGCCTCACACAGCCCCACCTTCCATCGACCATCATCCACGGACACGCTCACCTCCCAGTACCAACGCCCCCCCTCCAGTGCTAATGAGGAAAGGACCTGTGGGAAGGAACTGAAGCGAGCCTCGTGCTCCATGTAAGCCTGCTGAGCATCGCTGTAGGTCACCGTTCTGCTGTTATCAGACAGCTGCAGCTTAGGATGGGCCGTATCTGAATCCAAGAGGGGTATGGTGCCATCTGTGTACACGATTAAAGAGGAAGAATTTAGATGAGAAAATTAAGACTAACTGAATATCCTAACACATGTATTTAGTGCTGTGGCGTAATTAGCTGTGTGAGCTGTATAAACAGTAGTATAAACAAGACATGACTTACAGAGGAGCCTGTTAAGATCTCTATCTTTGCTTTGTGTATTGATGACAACTGTGTCCAGTCGCTTCTCTGTCCACTGCTGCAGACACCTCAGCCGGGGACGATTCACTTCCTCCGTGGCCTCAAACTGCTCCACATAGCTCCCCATCTCACCACTCCTGATGAAGGAGAACTGAGTCAGTAATGAGCCCTAAGACTATCGTGCAGCAAATTGCACATATAAATCCAATCTCCATTTCTTAGATGTGTGTACTTAGTGTGTGGGATTTGTACCCACAGCACAAAAGTGTCACATCGCTTTCCAAATCACCATCCCTGCTGATTGCATTGCAAAAGAACTTTTAAAGTCAGCTTTTACCAACTAGGGTGAGCTAACTAGTACTTTCATTAAAATAAAATAAACGACTATGCAGCATGTTTACAAAACTGATTTTCTGGGAGCACATTCAGCTAGTGAAATGTTCAACAAGCGGACAATTTTACTGCTGCAAAGCAGAAGTTAAAAGCATATTACTTACAGCTGGGCAATCTTGCTGTATTCCTGCAATGTCAGAAAAAAGAAAAGGCATTTTACTATGCAAACATTAATAATTCAGCAGTAAATATATGCATATATTTTTTAAGCCAACAAAAATGATCTGACCATGATGAAGGCCTGGTCCTTAAAAGAGTTGTCGCCTCTGGTGTCAGCCAGATTCTCCAGCGTGTGAAGGCCTTGTTGGATGGATTGAAGGGAGCTATGGAGGTGGCAGAGTTTCTCCTCTAGTCCCCCCAAAACTCGGTTCTCTTCCTTCTTCACACACTGAAGAGCCAGTTGCTCCTCCTGCTCCAAGGCCTCTTTGATGGTACTGTACTGCTGCTTCACTCCTGCTTGTGCTTCACGCAAAACCTCCTAGACAGACACAGTATAAATATATGTAGTAGTATTGCGGTAGTATTGCATTTCTTTGCTGTTAGTTATTACTCATTTCCGATTACTAGTACACCGTACAACACTTCAGAAATGCAAAGATTTCAACGTAAGATGCTTTTCCAGTCTATTTAAATTTCAAACATGGCATTTTTATGTTTTCCTTTTTTGTATTAACTGGTTTCCTCAGCTCAAAATAAAATCCAGATTGAGCAACAGAAATGACTCAAGGCTGCCTCCTAAGAGTCGGAAGGAAGTGGCAACACTCGGTAAGTCGTAAACAGAATGGTCTCTGCAGAAGAGTTTGCACGGTCAAAATAACAGGCAGGGAGACGGACATCTGCATGGACCCTCACAGTCATGGTAACATTTATCCCACTTGGACTTTAGCATACTTGCAGATGGGAAAAAGAATTACTTTAGTACGGCCACTCACTTCAGTGTTAGATTCTATTTAAGAGTTGCTGCAACTTAATAAAGCTTTGTGCTGCAATGTAGCACCCTGGGACTAGTGCCCTAAAAATACAAAAAAAAAAAAAAAAAACAGCTCGTCAATTAATCACTTGAATGAATGAATGAATGACTATTACTCAAGGAGAAGTATTTAGTTGGGGGCAGCAATCAACCATGTAACCCTAACCTGAAAACCTTAAGCTTAATTTCTTTACATTCTCAAACAAAGCCGCCTAATATTTGTATTACTTGTATAAAGTCTTCCTATTCTGACATGAAACAAAGAACTGGAGAAGTTTATTAACTAATTTTAGCCAATTATATGCAATTCTATAAAAACCCCTTAAATTTCAATGCAATGGGTGTGAAAGAAAATCTCTTGTAATTCTTAGCGGCTAAGCAGAACGAACATATGTATATTTAACAACATACTTAGCCAACTCACTTTGAAAGTCTCTTTCTTCTGAGCGAGCTCAGTCACTCGGTCCTTCACTTGCTGCTCAGCCTCTTGCAGTTGTTTGATCTCTTCTTTCAGGTTTCCCTGAGGAAAAATGTCCACAAAGATTTAAAAACAAGTCACGAGTCTATGGCTTTGATTATATCTATATTTAGCCACAAGTGCTGTATGCTCACAGCTGGATAGTTACATGTTTTTGTTCTTCAGGCAGGGGCAGGGATAGCTCAGTAGGTAGAGTGGTTGCCCCATGATCGGAAGGTCGGGGGTTCGATTCCCCTTAACAGCTACCCTGAGGTACCCCTGAGCAAGGTACCGTCCCTACACACTGCTCCCCGGGCGCCCAATGGCTGCCCACTGCTTCACTGAGTGAATGGGTTAAATGCAGAGAGCAATTTCCCCACGGGGCTCAATAAAGTACAATAATGTACAATAATAATAATAATGTTCTTCGCCACTTTGAATTTGAAGCAAAGTAGTTTGAGCAGATTCTCCAAAATATAAAGTCCCAAGACGTATTTTGAGAAAAGCCTAAAATGATGAGGGTTATTTTTAATAAGCTGGTAGCTTAGATCAACTGAAAAACATTATTTTGTACTAAATTAGATACAAATGGCTGTTGCTTGTAAAACCATTAAGGTATCCCTCTTAATCTCTGATTGTCATGTTCTCAACTTTGTGAACCATATACATTTTCCATGTGAATAAACAGACCTGTGTTTTATCTGCTAGGGGCAACAGTGTAAATTGGAAGATAACAGACTTCCTACAATACATCTAGAAGTTACATGACGAATGATTAGTTAAAAATGGCTGTCAAAATAGCAAGTAAACTCATAGGAACGGTCATTCTATATTCAAATAATCCGCTATCATAAATGGTCAAACAAAAGACTGAAGATACATGACCACACAGAAAGACGAGAGACAACTAGATAATTTTGAATAAAATTAAGAAACCAAATATCAGGAAACAGAAGCAAAGATTACTTTAGAGACCGGCTCACCATTGCCAAATATAACCCTGCTTACAGATCATTATGGGCACAAAAAGTGATTACAGTGGTAATGATTTTGTTTGTTGCCTATCTGCCTTGTGTTTGTGTGTTAGACTGCGTTATTCTTGCAGTGTTTGTTTTAACGTTATGCTTGTCGGAACAAGCAGATGAGTTGAAATATTTTTGGATGTGTGCTTCTTTTATACTCCAGGGGCGCATTAACGCAACCAGTCCAAAGTTAACCCAGCTCAGCACCTCATCTTCTGATATCTATCAGATCAAATATTTCAGATGCTCGGTCACTGCAAGGGATTTCCCACAAAACACTATATTTTTGTTTTTACCCCATGTGTATCTGTGTAAGTATTCCTCATCCGATTATCTTCAGGTACTATGCATTGAAATCAGATCTCACGTGCATTAAGTCAGCAGCACTCACCCTGAGCTCTCTCTCTGCCTCCCTGATGCTGATGCATTCGTGGTCACGATGGGAACCTATGACGGTACACACAGTGCACACACACACTGCACACTGCCGACAGTAGATACGGTTTATCTCGTGGTGATCCTGACACCTCCAGAGGGAAATGTCTTCCACTGGAGAAACCAGGGTGTGATTTTGGAAAACTGGGGTGTCCAGGTGGGGCCGCAGGTGCTCTGAACACATGGAGGCCCCGCACACCAGACAAGTCTTCACTGCAGACTGACACCGAGTTTTAGGACAATAATGACAGGGCACAGGGCTGGCGCTTTTGTTTTCTGCCCTGGAGAAGATGCCAACATGACTTGAGGATCCTGAAGCAGGTAAATTAATTTTGCTTGGAATCGGAGATGACTTGCCAGCATGGTGCACAGGAGGCTTATCTTTTCCTGGAGTTGAGGTTGCAGGAAAGGTGGGAGTTGACAAAGGCTTCTTTGGTGTCACACATACCCCAGTTACTTGCGGGTCTTTCTTGGGGGTTGCAGGAGGAGGTGCATCACATATGTCGACTTCATTGTCAGAGTCATCCAGTATGATGGCCTTTTCTGATTTATGCTGGACTGAGATGGCTTGTGGCCCACCGCTTGCAGATGCTCCATTGCTGTCAGAGTTCTCCTCGGAGGTTGAGCCATCACCCTCTTTAGATTGGGAAGATTCTGGTTCTACTACTTTCTTAGATGTTTCCACGGCAGTTGACTTCCCAGTGTTATTTGACAAGGAAGTGGTGGGAATCTCTGTGTCACTGGGCCATGCACGGGGGCTCTCGACAGTTGTTCTCTTTGCTTCAGGCTGTTCAGGTACAGGTGCGCTGGCCTTCCTCTTTCCGAGGAGTCGGCTGGTGAGCGATGGCCTCCTTAAACTCGAGTCAGATGTACTTTCTTCATTGTTACTGGTGGATGAACCTTAAAAAATAAATAAAATATAAGTAAAACTGTTTTTAAAGAAGGCTGAGTTTGTACTAACTACTTAGGAGTTCTGTGATGATGTTGCCTTGTAAGGAAGGAAGGTAAGCAACACAGATGTAACTGTTCAGTGCATTAAAGGTTTAAAGGTGCTGCTTACACTCATGATCACACGTCAGAAACAGACTTTTAACCCTGCTGTCTATTTGCTTTAAAAGAGTTCAAACTTTGATCTCAGAGTTTTAATTGGACTTTGATCTGTGACACTGTAAACAAATGCCGAACACTGCTCCCATTAAATTACACAAGAGCTAATGCTTTGTTTAAAATATTCTGTTTTAAACCTTGTGACAGCAAGAAACAAAGGAAATTTGCTCAAGAACTGTAATACAATCAAATTCTGAGGTACCTGTATTTCACTTGAGTGTTAAATGTTATACTACTTCAATTAGACTTTATTTAAGAATGCATTATGGGTTTTTACTCCCCCAACTTTTATATGAAAGGCATTTTACTGGTGATTACTAGGTGAATAAGTTATTTAACTATTTACAGCTTTCTCGCTCTGTGTTAGTCCTGGCAACCAGGATGTACCTCGTCTTTCACTCGTTGTCAGAAGGGTTAAGGATAAGCTCTAACACTCCCGTAGGCCTATGTCGGATAAGTAGTTAAGAAAATGGATGGACATTGAAATGCTGAAAATTGTTGCTTAGTACTCAAATCTAAATCTAACAGTCTCACAAAAACAGTTAAATATGAATATTTCTAACTACGACAGATTAGAAGATTAGAGCCCAAATGGTATAGCAGTTGGCAATGATGTATAATGTATCATAGATAGAGTGGTAGTCCTCTGTCTGTTGTCCTTTTTAACAACATAATATAACACCAAAGAAATGCTAGAAATAGTATTATTGATTTTCTTTCCTGCAGGCTCCATCCACTGTTAAGCACATGTATTTGTTTACCTTTATTTACCAGCACATCCCATTGAGATCAGATTTGTTTTACAGATGAGACCTGGCCAAACAACATGACACAAAACGCAACAACTTAGCACTGTTTGCAGTAGGGATGTGCATGCCTACTCGACTACATGACCAACAGACAAGTGGTGCGTTCACCTGAAGCTGCCACTGGTACAATTGGGCTCTAAAAAAAAAAAGACACCAAAAATATAGTCTTTTAACCTAAACTGTGAGTTCTTCATTTCACATAATCCATCAATAAATGAATACAATCGAAAAATATGTTACTTTATCTGTCACTGGTCATACATGCACATAACAAAGTTCTGGTTTGCTAAAACCTTTTTTCCCGCAAATTAAAGATTAGACCATCATGTGCTACTAGTTTTATAGTACTTTTACGTCCCCTAAGGTTGATCAAATGGTATCTTCCATTTAGAAAGCGCAACCTATTTGCTATTTATTAAGGTCTTTGGATTAGAAGTAAACTAGTGAACATTTACTAGCTACAGCTAGAATGCGATTATAAGTATGCAGTAGTCTGTCTAGTTGTCTAGTTTACAGTACTGAACATATGCGTAACGCCCATTTTGCTTGTGAGCGGGAGACCTCTGACGTTAGCAGCTAGCTAGCATTAGTTTATAATCCCGCTTTCACGTTTATAGTTTTAAGGGCCGTTATTTCACTCGTCCGGTTACAATTTAAATGTTAACCTAATCACCTTAACAGTACCTGCAGTGCTGCGAGGCTGTGCTTGTCCTCGGGGAGTTGGTGACCGTATCAAACTGCTATGAAACGGCAAAGTCTGGTACTCGGTTTTACACCTCCACTCCGGACAATGGTACGGCCCGTTCGGGTTAATGCTCCACAAGTCTCCAATGCATCGCTGGCAGAAACTGTGGTTACACTTCAGAGTAACCGGGTCCCGGGTCAGCTCGGTGCAGAGAGGGCACCTCGCTGGAGTATCCAACGATGCTCCCATTTTGTTTTGCCCTGTTTACTTTCTATTTCCGCGACGACATGCAGCAGAGGCGGAGCCAGATATTTGAATCTCGCTTTCCCCCTTTGGCAGGGAGTTAAAGGTACAGTCTGTCGAATGCAGATGCATGCAGATGTGATATCTGCTCTGAAGTTTGATCTTAATTTAATTAGCACTTTTTTACTCTACTTAAACACTGAAGCGCTTAATACAACATGCCTCATTCACCAAGTCATCAACCTTCTTAGATGGCCTGCTCTCCATCCGGTGCTACACCACCCAATTTAATATCTCAGAAGATGAATATGAATACAGCCTTTTTATGCCAAGCTCATTCTGTGGGATATCTTTTCCACAGTGTGCTCTCTGTCCCGCATCTCTCCTCTCAGCCCCAACCTTCCCCCCAAAAACAGACGGCTACACCTTCCAGAGCCTGGTTCCACCAGAGGTTTCTTCCTGGTAAAAGGGAGTTTTTTTTAATTCCCACTGCTGCCAAGTGCTCACTCTTAAGGGTTTATCTGAATTTTGGTGTTTTTTCATTATTGTTGTAGAGTCTTTACCTTGCAACATAAAGCGCTTTAAGGCAACTGGGTCTTTTATGTTGTGCGATATTTTAAAAAACTAAAATGAAGTACACTGTAAAAAAAATCCGTAAAAATACAGTACTATCTACTGTATAAACGTGAAGGAATTTTCCGTATTAGTCATTTACAGGTATTTTTCTGTATTTCTCAACTACTGCAATGCATTGTGGGAAAAAGAACCCAAAAAGGAGGGAAAAGTAAGCGCAAGAGCAGCCATTAGGCTTCTTTCAGGCTTCATCTGGATTTTGGACTCTGAAGTTGGAGAAACTGCCTTCAAATTTCTGTGGTAAGTATTAAAACTCATGTTTCCTTTTATCAAAATAATAATTTTCAAAAGACTCTGCGTTTTTATTTAGAAAGAATTGTTAATTTATTTGTTAACTGGTTTCGGCTGTCTCCAGACAAGTCAGGAATATTTTGCTGACTCATTTTTAAAAAAATAATTGTTATTTAGGTTTAACATGACTTAAGCTTTATTTTAGTTAATGTTAAAATAATTTTTACTGTGATACCACCAGTTTTGCCCTTCAGTGGCTGAACCAGTTTTCATAAATATTATAGTTAGCTGTCTGTGTCTCTCTGGGTATTACACAGCTGTGACTGCTAACTAGCTAATTAGCGAAAGTCAGCGATGTGGATAACTGGGGAAAGTGAGAACTTATGGTCCTAGAAATTATTCTAGGACTCTCATAAGTACTGTATCAATACCCGTGTTTTACAGTTGGCTCTACTGTACACTTTAAAGGGTTTCGGGCAAAGTTACACTAACCCTAGTTTAACCCTCAGACCTTCCCGGCTGACGCTAGCAAATGCTAATGTAGCATTAGCTTTTGCTGATGATACTTTAGCAGCACTCTGATTTGGGCTGCTAAAGTAAATACTTTTAGCTAGCTGACCAGCATAGATTATTTCGGTGGTTAACAGACTGTAGTGGTAATATTATTGAAAGTATAGTTTCACCTCACCACATGTCTATTTTGTAGCACATAGAAATGTTTAGTTAATATTTATAGACAGACACATTTTCCCTGTAACTGTGTTTTTACTCCAGCATTTGTTGAAAATGTAATTTATGAAATGTTGAGCAGCATTTCTAGTATGTGGAATATTTTTGTCACCCCACTGTGCAAATATGATTAAATACTAATAATTATTACTAAAAAAAATTCAATAATAAATCAATAATAACTATTTCTTGATTGAACTATAATGTAAGCGCAGTGCTGGTGTGCAGGGGCTTTATATGCCTTGTCTATATCAAGCTTTTAGCCAAATATAAGCAGAGATATTTGTATCTTTCTTAAAAATCCAGATCCTTACAGATTATTTGAGAAATGGTTCAACAGCTATCACTACTTGACTCTAAGTCCTGCAGTGGAAAAATATCCCTTATTTCACCTTTGATCACACACTTTGGTTTTCCAGTGCAGAGCAATGAAAGACTTCACCAAGTGAAAAAAAAGATGAAGATACAAGCTGGTAATAATCCAGAGCAGCTGGTCTCAGGAAATGAAGAAAAACCCTGACCACCTTCTCTACAAACACAAGGTGAGTTTAATGTTGTGGTTGATTTCGTTTTTCAAGGTATGTATGTTACTTTAATTATAAACTGCTTTTGTTGCAACAGAATGGTGTTATGTGTATGCAACTCTACGTGAATTATAATCCTTTGTAGGGCTGTGTGATATGACCAAAATCTCACATCCCAATATAAGACATTTCTCTCCTGATAACGATATATATCACAAAATAGTGCATTTTCTGTAAATTCTGTGATTCTCGGGCAACTCGACTTATGTGAAGTGTTTTCAGTTGGGCGTCGTGTACCTGGAGTCGAGTGTTTTGACCGATGCATGAAACTATACATTTTTAGACATGAGTTTAAACGGCTGCCATTTTCTTTCTGGGTATTTATTTCACGGCGTGCTGCGAGGAAAAGCCTGTTCTAACGTTTGAGTCTAAGGATTATTTTGAGCACCTGACGGCTCTTTTTTGCTTTTCATTCGTAAACTCTCTCCATACTCTTTCATGTGATTCTTGTGTAGGTGGTTAAAGAGGTTTGTCGTGTTTGAGTGGTGGTGGGGACCAGTTTGTGGCATAATTTGCATAGTATAGCTTTCTGGGGCGTGTCAGACTTTTCATAACCAAACCATGTCCATGCTACAGAGGTAGCCCCTCGTTTAACAATAAGGTCCTCGATTTCTTTTGTCTGGTCCTTCTGATGGAGCTAGCTGGTTCTGCCTCATCCTCGCTGGTCATGCTGGTATTCTCTGTGCCTTCATCTGCGTGGTGACTGTAAGCGCCATTTATAGTCACTTCATGTTTTTATTTGAGGTCATTTGTTTGATGCATATTCTGAAATTTGATGTTTGGGAATAATGTACATCATTTGAGCTTTATTGTGAAAGGTTTATGTGGAAAATAAACAAGCGGACGGCGGAGCCACGCATTGTTTTTACCGTCATTGTTGGTAACGAAAGTACACGTAAAAACAGTCCCTTGTCCGTCCATAGTGTGGTTATTTTAAGTATAAGAGAAAGAGAGAACTTTAAGAAATTAATATAGCCACTACAGTGACCATCAAAATCATGAAAAATATATTGCCATAAACAGTTTATTTTGCAACACCACATAACAAACAATAGTGTATAATATGAAACATACACATTTTTATATTGTCATCTGATATAAATCGTCATATCGCACAGCCCTAATCCTTTTTTGTTTATGTTGTTTATGTTCTAGGTAAAAAATAAAATAAAAATACAAACTTTTTAAAAATGACTTGTTGTTTCTCTTTTTTTTCTCAGAATAAATTGCGACTAGTCTCAATGGCTGACTTGGAGGAGCAACACAGCGACACGTTAATCCCGACTGCTGCAGTTCCTGTATGAACTGAGCAACTCTGAAAATCAAAGGAAAAGCTGAGTGTATTTTACTTAAAGCTCAGATGGACCTTGATGGACTAACATGCAGGCTGCATTCAGGACTTTGTCACACTGGTATATGAAGAGTGGTAACAAGACTTTGTAGTAATTTGCCTTACTATTGTCTTATTTGTTGTGATTTAGGGTCTGTGCGCACAAGCAGAGGTTTTTGTTTGTAACCGTAACCTTGTTTTCAGAGCCTTGTCTAACATTTAATGGTCATGAAATATGTCAGACTTTTTCCTCTACTTAAACAGCTAAGAGCATTTGAACACCATGGAGAAAAAGGTGTGCATTAAGGATTTTGAACTATGATGTTTAAGTGTTGTCACTGCTGAGGATGACACAGATCCTTATTCACTACGCTGCTGTTTACAGTTTAACTTTTCATCAGAACAAGCACTTCTAATTGTACTTTGCTCCTCACTGACAAAACAAGTCCAGTAAATACACTTTTATCTTTAAGTTTGGGACAGTGATCTGTCTTAATTTATTTTGTGTTTTAGTTATCATATGGTGAAAAGTCCTGTGGTTATCCATCCGTCCTGTTCGAATAAACCCAAAGTTCAGGAACATCTTCTTTAGATCTGTTCAGTTTTATTCATGTGGCACCACTTAAACAGTCAACAAATTTTGACTCAAGTATGTTATATTTTAAGGTAAAGAGTTGTTCTCAGACAAATGTTCACACAAATGTGAATGACATTCACTTCATTAATGAAGTGAATGTCATTCAGTAATCAAAGGTGTTTGGCTATAACTGACTACATGTGTATACTGTATCATAAGTGGACAGACATGGATGTAAGCCACACCTTAACCATTTGGCTGAGGCAAAACTACCACAAGGCAGTGATTCTAACTAAAAGGTACTATGGATATTATTAAATGTGAACATATAGTTAAATATGACATTTTTTGTTTGTCAGGTGTCCTGTTTGAAGAAAACACTTGGTAGCCACTTGAATGAATGTAAATAAACACATTTACATGAGGGCAACCTGATTTTAAGGAAATAAAAATGCTCAAATTTGAAAGCTTGTGAGTTATTTTGTTCATGTATCAGCTGTTTAGTAGTTTTATGACAAGATGGATGCTGTCATTATATTTTAGTATAGTTTTAGAGTTGAGGAGAATAAAAGAATATTTAACATTAATTGTACCAATGTTGTTGTGTACGAAGCACAAATTAATTTAAGTTTTAATTTATGAATTTTTGAGTACATGGTGTACTAGGTTGTAATTGCATAGAAATGTACGTTTAAGGATATAAAGAACTATATTTAATGAGTTACAGTGAAAAGAAGTGCTTGGAAATAGTAATATAAACAGAAATTTCAAATTTTCTATTTACGGAAAATATCAGTTAATGATACAGAAAATATACTGTGAATAAACGGAATCTTCCGTTTTATAGCTGAAGGAAATGTCCGTAAATAGTACAGAGAGTATACTGTAAATCTACAGAATTTTCCGTTTTATCGTTTACAGAAAAGTCCGTCAAACTTCCGTAAAAAAACAGAAAATGTACTGGCAGAAAATTACCAGGACATTTTCCGTTTTTCTACGGAATATTTTTTTACAGTGTAAGCAGCACTTTTTATCTTTGTCTAGAATATCTCAGATAGGATGCCGAGGTATAGGACTGTATTGGAGTTTTGTCCCTCATCTCCCTGTTCCACAATTTAAGACCTTTATCATGGTTTAAGTCCATGAGTCCAATTCTCTGTCCAGTGAGTGAACTTGCAAGTCACCACAAGGTCATAAGCTGTACTTGAGCAAATATGATGAAAACTACCCCAAAGAAAAACCACTGAGGTGACAACAGATACCCAGGTACTGGTTTTAACTGACTTAAGTTAGTGGAAAGAAATTCTCAGAGTATTTGGGGTTTTTTGCTAGTTATTTTTTTTGATTTCGCACAAGGGTAGGTATGTCGAAAAGAAACACACTATGTGTGAGTTTCATAATATGCTCTAAATTGTTAGAACTGACAAATGTGTTGAAAAGAGATGCAGAAAAAAAAGTTGATTATCAGACAGAACAGCCACTGGAAATAAGTTACCAGAATTCAAAACAGTAAGAGCATAAGAAAAATAAGACTATATGAAGAGCTCCTGTTATCCTTATTTACTTAGCAAGGGTGTTGGAAAAGTTGAATTTAAATGACCTATACATGTCTTTGGCATACTAATGCAAAAGCTGTACACACATACTTTGTTGTGTGTTTATTTTTCTGATGTATCCCACATTGTCCCACACAAACACACGCTTGCCCTACTTTTAGTTTGTTGGGAAATTGCCGCCCTAGTTCCTGTGCAACTTCCTTCCAGTTTTTCTCTTCGTTTCCTTCATGACTCATCCTGTTGCAGCGAGTTTGACAGAAACTATATTTTACATTAAATGATCTGTGTTTAAAAAGAAAAAGAAAAGAAAAGAAATGTACAGTGACAGAAAAGCTCAACATAACACTTGATCATTCAGTTAAAATAAGAATTACTGCAGTGATTTTATGCCCTCACACACTGAGCTGCACTGGAATATAATTAAATCTAAATGAAGCTATTCTTCATCTCACCCCCGTATACCCCACAGATTCCCATAAGGCACATAAGCCATACACAGCACAACTCCTGAGTTGAAAATCTGGCAGTACTGAGTGCTTGAAGTCTGAGCTGCCATAAGGGGGTTGTTGGTGTTAAAACACTAGATGGGAACAATAATTCTCTTCTTTCTTTCTTTCTGCGTGGAATTTCTTTTGCTTTTGCGCTCAAAACATGTGAGACGGATAAAAACGGACTATTGTGAGTGAGAGGTTAATCTTTCATAATCTCATAGTGGTTGTAGCTCTCAAACATAACTGCATTTTTCATTTGGGTTGCCTACAACATGAAGTGAGACGTGGCCTTTTATGGCAGCTGAATTATTAAGGAGAGTATTTGGGAAAAAACTATTACCCTTTTACATTTATAAATAAATAAATAAACATAAATATAAATAAAGAAATACATACATACATTTATTTTCAAATACTAATGCAACCGCTAAACACTCTATAATTTTCCTTCTTTTAAATCTAAATTTGTTCTTTCAAAGCTTTTATTTTGTAGTAGCAGCTTTATCTCATTCAGTGATAAAGAGTTCAGTGTACTGGCTCCTTAACTTCTATTTGCATTTAGTTTTTTTTAGAGTGTAGCTGTCGCAAAGAAAATTTCCAGAAACAAGACCTGACCCAAGTGTACCCCGTGCACTTGCAGATGTGACCATATCACTGATGTAATTCTGTTTCTTTTCAAAAGAAAAATTATAATTATGAAAGAGAACCCTACTGAAAAATGCAGTCCCTTAAAACTATGACACTGGTTCGATATTAGTTCCTTGTAAGTCCCAATCCTTCAAACAGCAATTCTTTCTGCCACTCTGTGCTCCTGGAAAATGAAGGAATGATTGCAAAACCAAAACAGGAAGATGGTGATTGTTTGTTTTGTTAGTAGCTATTGAAAGCTTACCATAGATTGGTTGGATTGTAAAACAACTGGAATAAGTGTGGAAATTCTACCTGCAAAGGAAGAGCAGCTCCAATATGGAGTCAATTAAGAAGTTTAAAGCAAGTGTTACATTTTTAGTGTCACTGAGTTGAGCGAGTCCACTTGGGTTTGAGTAAATTTCATCACTAGAGCCTGAAAGTGAAACTCTGCATAGATGTCCATGTACCCATTAATCTTTTGTGACCACACTGACTTTTCTGCAACACTGTACATTACAATGCACCCATTATGCATTCATCCATACCATATCCCTCCAATAGAGCTCTTTGATCCTAGCTTACTGGCTGACTTGTACTTCTGAGTTTGTCTAGTAGTAGAATTAAGGCCTGTCTTCTGTTTAACCAGCTCCTAGTTTGGATTCCTACTCTTCCACAAAATGTCTTCTGTCCTACATCTCTCCCCTCACCCCCTGCTGGTCACCGCAGATGGCTGTCTCATTGTAAGGTCTTTACCTTAAAATATAAAGTGCCTTGAGGTGACTGCTGTTGTGATCTGGTGCTATATAAATAAAATACAGTTTAATTGAATCCTTCTTCCAAACTCCAAGCAGATTTGAACAAGTAATAATGAGACTTACTAACCATCTAAATGTATACAATGCAACAGAGAAGCCCAAGTCCCAGGAGAAAAGATGCTCAAAAGTGAGCTAGTTTTAGTTTTATTAGTAACTAAATCTGCATAACCTAAATGATACAGTGGGTAAATGAACGGACAGGGGGGAGGGTGCAAGGCTGCTTTAGCCATTTAAACAGCAGCGAATAAACCATAATGTGTATTTTTTATTATTATATATACTGTCACATGTCTCATCCATTTACATGGTTTGCCCTTTAAAAACTTCATAGCTTTGGTTAAAATAATAAATTTTAAAAAGCACAACAGAGATTTACAGTGAAAACCTTTATTAAGTGTTAATATTATTTTTTAAGGAACCTCTTCCAATGCTGTAAGTTAATCATCTTTTCCATATTTGCTAATTGGCATCTACAGAATATCTATTTACACAAGAACACACCCACAGGTGAGGCTGGGACAGGCCTTACTAATTCATTATTACTTGAGTTCAATACTCAGGCACACCAGTCACCCCACGTTATACTCCCACCCCCTTTATGTTACCCTGTATGTCCCAACAAAGCAAAGAGACAAAAGGAGTCAAAGAGGGAGAAACAGAAAGAGACCTGGACTAAGACATAGACCCACAGATTTAGATTAACAACAGGACAACTGTGTGTGAGGCTGGCATATTGGTTCACTAGACCAACAAACTATTGCACACACCACATTCACACCAGCACTCACATACGTGCATGCACTCCCTCAAATACCCACTGACCTCCTTACGGTATGCACTCATACAGAACCACACAGTCATACAGTAGCTAGGAGTCCTGCAGCAGTCCTAATAGCCACCATCACAGTGTAGATACACAAACTATAAAATATTAGATTTCTTCTTAAACTGAAGCGCTGTGCAAAGTTAGCTAGCGGGGCATTAAATGGACTTAGTTAAAATACCTATAACATCTTAAATATTTACTGTACATACTTTGTAATACAAGTTGTGTCTGTTTTAGGTGACAATATTCTTATAAAAGAGTCTTAAATATCCTTTTCTCTAGTAAAGTGAGGGGGAACAAGGGGGGTGGGGGCACATAAGCAAATAAAACTCTCTTTTAAGTGTCAAACCTAAACACAACAGATTTACATAAACCCGATATTATCTGAAAATGAGAAGTTTCTTCTTTTCACAAATAAAACATGATAGGCATTCTGACGTTGACACACACAGCTAAGTGTTAACATACTTTAATACTTGTAATTACAGAATTTTGTTTATTTTTTGTTTGAATGTAAAATCTTGTGTATGAGTTGTAGTCAATGTTCCCTCTAAGCTGCGCGGGTGCGCAATTGCGCACTGCTGGCACGGTCTCTGCGCACAGAAAATCTGCGTTGCACACAGAAAAAAAATCTAACCTGAATGAAATTAAAATGAATACTTTAACAATTCTGTTTTGCCGTGTTAGTCAGTAAGTACTGGCTGCTCCTGTATGGGATTACAACGATGCCACCTTATCCCATAGTCCAGCCAATAATGTGATTCACATTTGTATATACAAAGCTAATCAACGTCGCTGACAGGCTATGACAGCGTCCTTATGTGCCGACACCGGTGTTTTAGCTAGCAAAGCGGCATGGCGTCAATGGCAACGTGTACAACCATTGGAGATGTGAGCAGGACAAATGGAACAATTGACGGAAAAAGTGTTGACTTTATACCAGTTTTTAAATTGTGTTGATAGGCCATGTAAAACCAGAGTTCTGATAAAAATATCTGCAATGTTTGGTTTTCTTCCTGAATACTATCGTTGTTTATATTTAGTGTAGGAAGAAAGGTAAAAACTGCGTTTTATAAGGAAAACGCTCGAAAGCCCTCTCCACCTGTGAGCAAAAACAAAACCAAAAAAACCCCACTCCTTCCTATTGGTGGAAAAATGTACCATGTCGACCAATCAAAAAATGATATGGCAACATGGCATTTAGTTGTTTAGGAAGAGGGAAGTTTTAGGAGTGACGGCGGTGTTTTGAGATGTGAGAGATTTGCGACATTTAGCGCAAATCTTGTGCAGTTAGTGTGTAGTGTAGTCAATAGTTTTGTTGTGTGCGTCAGAACAATGAGGTGACTGCTGAATGTTACAGGTGTTACAGGAGTGATACATCTCCTGTTGTCAGGCCTGCAGCTATCAGGCTGTTGTTCTCCTTTATCTCATAGTGGACAGAAATTATTTGTTGGAGTGGCACAAATGATTTGTGTGGCATCAGATTTGATGCAGAACAGCTGATTGTTCTGTAAATAGTTTGTTTATTTAAAAAACCGCCTTGGCTGCATTTTGGGTAAACAGCTGCAAAAAATGTTGTTGTTTGCATAACTCTGTTACTTTTTTAAAGAAGTAACTATATAATTAATTGCCCAACATTGGTCATTATATACTGTATTTTGCAGACAGAGACTTACAGGACTCTCTCCCAGACCACAGACTCATACTCATAATACAAGTCAGAGCTTTATAAAAAAAAAGAAAGAAAAAAAAAGAAAGTTGTGTTTTCAAAATTGGAGTTCAAGTTATTTTTACTTCCAATAGTGTTAACATGCTACACAGGTCATGAACAAGATTTCTTTTTAATTTTCATTGTAAGTGGGCTAAAGCAGTTAATTAAAAGTAGTCTAACATAAATGCTGTAATTTGATTATTTTAATAAACCGTGTAACTTGGATGGATTCAATGCTGCCGTGACCACAGTGCACACGTCTGCTGTTGCTCACAGAGGTCCAAGGGACCGCTCAGGGAGTTTGTGCGTTCGCTCAGACACGTGAAAAATTAGAGGGAACATTGGTTGTAGTGTGTGTGTGTGTGTGTGTGAGTGTGAGTGTGTGTTTGTGTTTTGTCTGTGCTCACAATGCAAGTGTACAATGTCAACCCTGTGTCTTTGCAGGTAGGTAGTGGGTAGTCCATATACTTGTCGACAGATTAACAGTCTCTGCCCCTTGCCATGGTCTATGAAATGTTGTGCAAGGCTCGGACACATTAGGATAGAAGTGCTTTGGGCTCCATCTAAATGCTGGGGATGACGTTAGGACTGTGAGCACAACGGTGAGCACAACATCAAAGGTAGGTTACATTGGGGTTTTTTGGCAGGTAGTTGCAAAAGGCAGGCTGGCTGGTTCAACAGAATTCCTTTCCACCACACACTCGGACCGCCTCCCTCCTTTTTAAGCTGATGTTGATCGACTGGTACTTTATGAAAACAGACACGTGGATCTTCGGGAACCTGCAACAAAGAAAGTGAAAGACAAAGTGTATTTTGCAAGCTATTCCAATTTTTACAATTGTTATTCAAGAGTTATGCTTACACATACGTACACCATGACCTTGTTAAGATGAATAATTCTGGATAGGGAAAAAGCATTTTATCTATACTTCATTGCCTTGCAGAGCAAATGTGTGCAAATTATGCTTAATCAGCAGTGTTGCTCATTTGTCTTTGTTCTGTTTTGCATGGCTGCATGTAGAGTATTGTGAAAATAATCACTGAGCTGTTTGTTGCTTTTAATTGTTACTCTGCATGCTTTGTGAACTGTTGCTTGCATGCTTCTTTTTAATCCTTTCAGTAAGGTATTACTCATTTTTGAATAGCTTAAACACTGTACATCGGTAGGACTTTATAGAATTTTATAAATGCAAACCACTGACGTGCTGCAGCTGCACTGATTCACTGATTTTTTTATATTCATAATTGCAGTGGTCGTATTTATGCATAAAGCATGGTTCATTTGACACGTCCTGACACATTAGAGCCATTTATGTCAGTTAATTTCTCAGTTCGCTGTCCATGTTTTTGCTATATATTGCCTGCACGTGCATCTTTGTCTTAAGACATTAAAATGTTTTTTTGAGTACATTTGTACGGTACTGGGGTTCTTTTTGGTAAATGGACTGGTTCTTATATAGCGCTTTTCTACTCTTCTGAGCACTCAAAGCGCTTTACACAACTTGTGCATTCACCCACTCACACCCATTCGCACAAGCACATTGTTCTAAGTGCTTTCTAAGTAACATTCACACACATTCATACTCCGATGGATGCATTGGCGAGCAATTCGGGGTTAACATCTTGCCCAAGGATATTTGGCATGCAGACTAGGGGAAGCCAGGAATCGAACCACCAACCAGCTTAGATGTGCAGTTCATGACAGAGGGACCAACAAAGCCACACTGGCTGACTTAAAAACAAATGTTGGTTGAAGGATGGGATGCCATGTAGCTCAGGCGGTAGAGCAGGTCATCTACTGATCGGAAGGTTGGTGGTTCAATTCCTGGCTTCCCCTAGTCTGCATGCCAAATATCCTTGGGCAAGATACTAACCCCAAATTGCTCTCCGATGCATCCATTGGAGTATGAGTGTGTGTGAATGTTACCTAGAAAACACATAGAAAAATGTGCTTGTGTGAATGGGTGAATGCACAAGTTGTGTAAAGCGCTTTGAGTGCTCAGAAGAGTAGAAAAGCGCTATATAAGAACCAGTCCATTTACCATCTTAGCATGAGGAGGAGGTGCCAGGCTGTTGTGGCTGTGTACAGTTCTTCCACATGCTACTGAGGCAGCTGTGTGGTAATTGAATACAATTGTTAGGTTACCAATGTCTCTTGTTTCCTCAGACTTAAATCGCCCTAACCCTAACCATATGTCACACCATTTAAGGGGGAATAAATAGATTTCCAATAGTAGTTTTATTGCCAAGAAGCATTGTTATATCAACGATTTGTCAGCAGCAGCTGTGTTGCAAACTATTTTATGTGTTTAACCTCTTCATATATTACAGTTTTATCTTCTTGTGTGACATTCTTGGTTGATTAGATCAAGGGTATTGAACTCCAGGCCTCAAGGACCGGTGTCCTGCAGGTTTTAGATCTCACCCTGGGTCAACACACCTGAATCAAATGATTAGTTCATTACCAGGCCTCTGGAGAACTTCAAGACATGTTAAGGAGGTAATTTAGCGATTTAAATCAGCTGTGTTGGATCAAGGACACATCTAAAACCTGCAGGACACTGGCCCTCGAAGCCTGGAGTCCGACACCCCTGGATTAGATGTTGCCAGTGTCACCTCTTTCATGTGAATGTGCAGGAGAAACTGTCGGTTAACTGGGTTAACGTTATCAGGGTGATAATCAGCTTGAAAACAGAACAATGAGCACTTATCCTGATTGCCACTGTTAGGCTAAGTGAATCCAGATAACAGAAAGATATCCTGGGTATGCTGAACTCACTTTGTGCTAGAGGACCCAGGACACAGCATAAGAAACAAAAAGCAAGCTGTACTGCAACTCTCCTGAGAGTTCATGAGAAAGCACCACCAGGTAAATAAACAAAAAAATATCTTCAAACCTAACTAAATACAAACAAACCCACAAGCGACACAGAAGGAATAAACAACACACAATCCAACAAAGGCCACAGAGAAGACAGGAATAGTTAAACACAAACATCTGATTACTGATGGGAAACAGTAGGAAGGAAAATGCACTTAACAACAGGTAAAAATAACCAGGGAATCAAGGGAGGCAGTGAGGGAACGAAACTGATGCAGGAAATGAAAGAAAGGGAAACAACCAGCAGAGATGAATACCAATCTAAATACAAACACTTTACAACAAGTACGGGGACAGGGAAACACAAAGGGACTGACGCATGAACACCGAACGGGACACGCGGGATCAGATAAGGACACACTGAGGCAACCAAAACACAGAAAATATAGCAACCTCAAATAGGAACCTACTGATGCTTCTAGCCAAGAAACATTTATAACCCAAGATCTTTCCATTGATTTGAAATATCGTGTTATTGTACTTTAAATTAACGATCCATTAAGGAGTGAAATGTAAATTACTTTTTTCATTTACACTGGATTTACACCTCTATGGTGCCTAAGGACACAGATAATATTTCAAACATTAAAGCACAATCAGTTCATTTAGGAGGCTTGTGTAATATAACAGTTAAAGATGTATGTTTGTGCTTACTCACCTAATGATTTGATTAGGCATTCCCTCCATCTGAAAAAACAAACAAACAAAAAAAACCAGAGAAAAATATAAAACACTTCTAAAAAATATATGAAAGCATGTCCAACCAATGCCACGCATATGATTTGATGCATTGCACACAGACACCAGTAGATGGCACCAGGGATGAGAGAACTGGTTAAAGATTTTTGAGCTATAATGAAAAGATTCTCCCACGCCCTGAAGTAAGAGAGAAGTAAGTGGTGCATTATCATCATCAGAGTATTATTGGTATGGTAAAGCTAATGATAATGATAATGCCAAGTTTTCATTTCTATGATTTTGTCTATAAATCTTTTATAATTTATTTTTACCTTTAACTGTAACTCGAAGGTCACCAGAGTTTAGGACAAGATAAAATAAATTGCAGATCTGAATTATTTATTATGATTGCTGTTTTTATTATTACCAGCTGCATTCACAGGCCATCAAACATAGCACCCGATGATGTTACACACGCCAGTTTTCACCAATCCCTTCTGCTGATTAACAAGTCTTTTCTTTTACTAGTTCGTGTCCATCCTTCCTCCTCACCTCTCTTTAACAGTTTGCCCATGGCTGTCTGGTTCCATTACAGACTACAGGGCATGGACATGCAAATCGCATTTCCCACTGGGAGACATTCCTTTACCCAGGCCTTTCCACAGTACCTCACTGTGTCGAGCTGTGATCGTGATGCAGAATTACATACAGTATGCATGCATGCTTACCAGTACAAGACAGGCCTTTTCTACATGTTTCGTAAGAAAGTGAGGTTATATTTTGATAAGAAGTTTGCCAGATACTCACACAGTCACAAAACCGTTGGAGACGCAGCAGAAATGTGACTTGCAAGTTTGACTAATTTGGAAATATATCTGACTGTATCCTCACACATGTTCAGAAGCTCAAAGCTCCTGTTATAATATCCCCAAAACAATAATAGAGATCAGTTTAAAATAATTCATTTACCTTGACAAATAGGTGCAAAACAAACTAGCAAAAGAGATTACAATGGCATTCTCTTGCAGAAGAGACAGTGTTCATAACTGTAATCAAAAGAGAACAAGAATCATTTTTTTAGCTGCCTGACTCGCAGGGATGTGGTGGGGAAAAAGCTTATTAAGGGGTTAAAATGGGTGCTCATTAATGGTTGTAATTATCCGAAAGAAGGCTTATGCCAGTCCCTTCGTTATATTCAAAGTGTGCATCAGAAGCTTTCTAAATTTAGCTTTGCTTTTAAAAAGGCTGCATCAAAAGCTCATTACTTCAAAACTTTTACTGGGCGTGAACGCAAGAGTGCACTGACTGTAATCCTTTCATGGATTTAGTTCATCTCATCTCTTTTCAAGCCTTGTTTATATTTTGTCACCTTGTTAATGAATGTGCATTTTCTATTTTCAGTCTGGTGAAAGTCACTTGGGCTGTGATGAATCGCGAGCCGACTCTTGAAGCAAGCTTTAAAACGTTCTTGCTCTGTGTGTGTGTGCATTTGGCAGTCCCCACCAACACAAACTGCATTAAGATGCACTTTCAGAGCAATTTATATGGCACCGCTCTGCCAAAAAAACAACAACGAGAAAGAAAAACTGATTACTTCTCAATTAATGATAAAAATGTTAAAATATTTGGAAATTTAGTGGGATCAGTGCCTAGTTCTAGAAATATTTACTGTAAGTTTAAATACATTTTTCAGAAAGGAAAAATGAGCTTCAGCTATTTGATGCGTCATGGATGAGGAAACTTCTCCAACTATGATGGGTTTAATAACTTTTTTCACATCAGCTTTTATGAGTAAGATGTTGCTTTAAGTTTTCAAAGGAAGTCAGTCATGTCTTATTCTCACCCTTGCTTTCAGCCAGCAGCTCCTCTGTCATGAGGCCGTCCTGCCGGTTCCCCAGGACGAAAGCCAAGAAGGAGAGGATGAGGGCGTCCAGGATGCCCATGATAGCCAAGATATAAGCCCAGCGAACGGAGCACGCGCCGAGGCTGTACTTGTCAGTCTGCTCTCCGCACATCCGCCGGACCTCGTCGCTGTCCCATCCATCAGGATAGATCATACAACCCAGCACCAGACAGACACCTAGTCGGAGGCAGAGATGGGCAACATGAATCAAACGAAGAAAAATAAGGACAAGCCAAGAATACATATGAGCATAAAGGAGGAGAATATAAGGGTGGGAATAATGGTGTTTAATAGCAGTGACAGATTTAAAGTGTTTTGACTACTCAAAACATTATGGATTTCCCAGCATCCTCAACCTTTTACATTGGTGATAATATTAGATTTATTGCTCATAATTCTCTGTTTTGTCCCAAAGTGTTTAACTTAATTTAACCTAACAGATTCTTCTCTAAGGTAATGTTGCATCAGAAAAGCACAAGAAAATGAGGAGCCCGTCTAATTCTTTCTCACTTATTGCCCAAAGGGTAAAATTTCTCTCATCTTCACTTTGAATGAGGTCCTCCTCTGAGGTGGTGCTGCAGCAGAGCAGCAGTAGACCTGGAAAAAAAAAAGCTGACTGCACAATTATCCACAGCGCATTGCACATTAATAATAAAACAGACTCCCCACTTCTTTATTCCCTGAACACCTAGTTGCTTTCAATGTTTTGCCCCTGAATGCTGTTTGTTTGTGTATTAGGTTTGGGGGTTTTGAGCGTTTTTCTAGTTTATTACCCATGAACTTTCAAACACTTACCTGCAATATGTGTGTGCCACTGTTAGGTTTAGTATGGTATTACAAAATAGGGTGATCTTTTCTTTGTTACACTACAGGTAACAAAGAGCATTACAATTTGTTTGATTCACAACACGAAGAGTTGTGTTCAGCAGCAAATATCTCCGAGAGGTAGTTTGATGCTG
Organism: Copadichromis virginalis; assembly: GCF_057382275.1. NCBI lineage: Eukaryota > Metazoa > Chordata > Actinopteri > Cichliformes > Cichlidae > Copadichromis > Copadichromis virginalis. Next base: position 16,503,095 of record NC_140624.1, read on the forward strand.
ATGGCGTAAAAGAAAAGAACTACAGCTGCCTCTGAGTTTCATTGGCTTGAATTTAAGACTCTTAGACTCACATTTTCTTAGTTGATTGATTCCTGTGGCCATTTTGGAAAATTCTTATCTTAATATTTTCCCCCTTAAAAAGAAAACACAAAAAATATATAACCAAATCTGGGGTATATGACAGTTTGCTTTAACTCTTAAATGTTCACACTTTGATTGGTTTGTTGTTTAACTGACTGATGTTGCCTTCTCACAGAAAAGATAATAATAGTTTGTAATAATAGTTAATAATAGTTTGGTTGTGATTAGTATAAAAGACTTAAGTAGCTACTGTGAAAGAGATGAGCATTTCTTACTTGGTTGTGAAAAACCAGATGTGAAACGGAATGGCAGGTCTGACTGGTAAACTGGACACTGATTGGCGATTCACAAACCATTAGCCAATGAGCGTGCAGTTTTGTACCCCAGATCCACAAATACTCCCATTTGAAATATTTATTTCCTAACTAACTTCATTAAATAACGTTATTTTTCTAAACCAAAGCTACATCTATGTTTTTGTAACATCTGTGCTTATGTCAGATCTGTTTCCCGTATGCACAGCCTGTGCATAGCAGCTAACAGTCACTCGCACAGCCACACACTAGCATGTCGTTAGCAAGGAAGGTTTTCACTGTAAGCGAAGACACACCAGTTCACCAAAGTGCACTAAACCTGGTCAAACACCTAATGAAAGCACCCTTAACCAGCCAAGTTTAGCATTTTAAAGACGCTAACTAAGGGAAAGTGGCTAAAGCTAAATAATTCAGAGTCAGTCAGAAGCTAGCAGCCTTGTTATGAGCAAAGGATCAAAAATGTTATAAGGAAAATTATGGAGAGGTATAAAGCAGAAAATAAAGGTGGGTGTCTGTTATCTGATGGGGTGTTGCATAAATCTGTTGCACCTGCTTTTGTTTGGTAAGGTAAAATATGCTAGGTGCAGCGAGTGTACAGCAGCTTATTTTCCATTAATTATTTGTACCGCTTTCTGACTGCAGAGCACTTTATTTTCAATTGTACTTAAGTGAAAACAGATCATGTAAACTAGTGTAGTTTTGAGGGAAATGGTTAATCATTTATGTTACTATGAACCTTCTTGTTTATTTAATTTTACTTATTTTATAGTGAAGAAAAGTTGATTTTTGTTTGTGTACACAGTCAGCTATAGTTTTTTAGAAAGAAAATCAGTGAACTCTTACCAACTGTGCTTCTCCTAGCAGGGGGTGTGTTGTGTACGTCATTCATCGAACAGAGGGAGTACCAGAGAAGGCCATTTTCGATATTCACCCAGTCAACACGCATTACTATTCTTTGTCTCCTTTTTGATGTATTTGCTACAAAGGTAGCAAGCACTTTTCTCGATCTTTCTGGCTGTCTCCTGTGTCGCTTTGGCTCAGTTCAACAGGATCATGAATATTAGATTGAACCACAGGAGGATCCCTCTTAATAGTTTTGTTGCCAGTAAGATGGAATAGGAGACAAATACTGAACGTGTGATGGGAAGAAGGACAAAAGATAACACTCACAGTAAAATATGTCTCAGTCACTACTGAACTCTATTTACTACCAAGTCTGCCTCTGCTGATAATCATCTCAGAGGGATGCACTGGACAGGATTATACCAACAGAGGGTGCCACATATGTCACTCTTGTTTCCAGAAACAGCTTGTGGTTAGAGGAGGAGCACATGTTCCCTTCATGCACTGTAACAGAATGCCTGCTATGAACTAATCCATAATCACACAACACTACAGAGAAGCCCCATCCAGCACAGCACTGCTTACATAATGAGACCTTTTCTGTGAATTTGGATTCCCATAAAGGTTACCATCAAGCAGTCTACACCCATATCATAATAACACCAAAATAAGCAAGAGCGTTGACTTCTTTCAGTTAAGAGGCCTTTAATAATAATTAAAAAAAAGATTATATGATTTACGAATGCTCTACAAGACATGTGGGAATTCTGTTAGTGGATCAATTATTAATCAGAAGTAATATGTAAATAATACATGTAATGGTGCTTTAGCTGTAATTATGGGCTCTAGAGAGTGACAGTGGATTCATTAACACAGGAATTTTAGAAAAGAGAAAAAAATTATGACATGGTTAAACGCCCTATGCCAGTTGGGATGGGGTTCAACCCTCGAGTAACCCTGAACTGGCGAAATAGAATGAAAGGACAGACAAAAAATGTTGGAGTAATGGAAGGTTTTGGCTTTCCCCAAAGGGACAGCACCAGGATTGTTTTTCCATATACATTTTCCATATGCAACTCTCAAAAAGAAAAAAAAAAAAAGTTGTATATAAACCACATGAAATAAATGAAAACCTGATTGATTGTTTGTTTTCAATGTTTTATCTGATCTGTTTTATGTGATGCTAATTGGGTGTTGAGTGTTTGGTTTGTGGACTGTTAATGGGACAAACCAGTAAAAACACATCACCTTAAAAACTGTGTCTGCAATTTGTAGCCATGCACTCGAAGTTCATAAACGGTTAATAAATTCATTAAAAACAGGGTTGGCTTGCGGATATATTAAAGTGGGTTAAAAATAAATTTGCTGAATGCTCATAAACTGCCCATGAATGATAAATAGGCTCTCATAAAGTAAAAAAAAAAAAAGAGAGACAAAAACCATCTCATTATCTCTGTGAATCTGCTGGCTGCACCCGCTTGCACTGCACTGAAGCAGAACTTCATGCTGCAGTAATAAATGGTGTGCTCCGGCTCCTCGCCACAGAAATAGCAGCACACCTAACAGAATGCAGCTGTCAGTCGGAGCGGAGACGAGACATTAACTGACGGGCATTATCCTCCCTTTTGGCTTTTTTTCCTTGTCTCCATCTCGTTCCAGAGCGTCAGACAGGCGCAGAGAAAGGGAGAGACGGATGATGAGGCAGGGCGAGGCAGAGGCACGCAGAGATATATAGGGAGAGGATGGAGGAGGGGACGTGGTGAGAGACTGAACCCTTGCCATGTTCCACTCCTGTGTGTAGCCGCCAGCAAGTACCCAGCACCACTCCAACGTCATGAGCGCTGGCTACCATATGCTGGAGCCCCTCGACAAGCAGAGCTATTCTCAGCATTTACTTGTTTTTGTTTGGAGGGTTTTTTTTTTCTTTTTTGCAGGTTCCACATAAGCACACGCCTTCCTCTGTTTGTCTTCTCCTTTTGGGGAAAATTGGGATCAGGCAAGTGTAAAACTGGACTGTGAAATGCTTGTTGGCTAACAGCAACTTACGTAAGAGACTGTAGGTAGGGCAGATTAGGTGCAAACAGCACTACAGTAGAGTTTGAGAGCAGACCGACAGATGGTACAGAGCCGTGTGATGGCAGCAGATTCGTCAGAAGCACATTGGCTCATTTTTCCCAAAGAGACAAGTAAATCCCATCGATACGGAAAGACCTTTGATTTATACTTTTCCCTTTTCATAATCTCCGCATGTCATTTAAGAGTCAAGGTGAGCAGACTCTTAAATGCGGCACCAATGCGGCAGCTTCATTGGATTTGTGCATCTGGTTCGAGAACAAAGAAAAACAAACCTGTAATCTGTTTTGCTGTAACGCTGTCAATGCGGCTGCATGTCTGACTGCATCATTTCACTGTTACGGCATGTCATTGATTGACCTGGAACTAAACAGTTGTGTGTATTCCCAACTCCCTCCATCACTCAAACGCCTGCGACATATCTAAGCCATGAAAAGGGATTGACAATTTTCAGCTCCCACAGTCCTTTGTGGAATGTGTTTTCTCCTCTCCTCATTTAAACAGCTGCGACAAACTTAATTATGCATGCACGCATAGTAAACTGTGCTATCTGACGCTGCATGTGGATATGACCCTCGCACATAATCGAACACGTGCACGCTTCTTTTCGTTTAACATAGTAACACTTAATGTCTTTTTCACAACGATCAAACCCCGATGATGAGTGTCGGTCCAGAACTTACATTAGTGAAATGGTGACCTAATTATTGAGGAAAATCTAGTTCTGCTCAAGGCGTTTATTCTACACTCTTTTATGCTCTTTCATATAGAAATCGACTATGTTTAAAGTGGAAGCAACATAATGACTTAAATCCAAGCTGGTTCTCCAAACCTACCGAGTCGCCCCGTGTGAAAAAGTAATTGTCCCTTAAACGTAACAGCTGACTGTGACGCTGATTGCAAGAACAGCAATCAATGAATTTTGGCTCACATTCTTCTTTGCAGAATTGTTTTAATTCAGCCACATTGGAGGGTTTTTGAGCATGAACTGTTTAAGGTCATGCAAAAACAAGTCAATCTGATTAAGGTCCAGATTTTGACTAGGCCACTCCAAAACCTTCATTTTGTTTTGTTTTAACTTCAGTTCTTGAACTCCAGGGCGTGAATTAGTGGCTTGATATTCACCTTCAGGATTTTCTGGTAGAGAACGGAATTCATGGTTTAATTACAGGAAATCGTCCGGGGCTTGTAGCAGCAAAACAGCCCCAGATCATCACACTACCACCACCATGTCTGACTGTTGATATGGTCTGTTTATGAAATGGTGTTTTAGTTTTAAGGCAAATGCAACGGGACAGAAACCTTCCAAAAAGTTCAACTTTTGTCTTATCAGTCCACGGAATATTTTCAGAAAAGTTAAGGTCTTTTCTGGTTCACTGTTCTGGGCTGTTCTGTGACCTCCTGGATTGTTTTGTTCTTGGAGTAATTTTGGTATGCTGGCAACTCCTGGTAAGTTTTACAACTGTTCCAAGTTTTCTCTATTTCAGTGTAATGGCTCTCACTGGGGTTTGATAAATCCTAAATCCTTAGAAATATCTTTGTAATCCTTTCCAGACTGATAGATGTCAATGACCTTGTTTCTAATCTGCTTTTAAGCTTCTCTTGATCTTGGTGTCATGTGTTGCTGATCTTTTAACCTGCTTCACTTTCACACAGTTTTTATTTAACTGACCTCTTTATTCAACGGCTCTGGCAATAATCAGACCTGGGCTTGGCTATTAAAATTGAACTCAGCTTTCCCCCAAAATTTGGTTAATCACAGTTAATTCATGATTTGACATGGGTGGAAATTGCCAGGAAGATTTGGAAGGTGTTTGTCCCTTAAATAAAATCATCATTTAAAAACTACATTTTGTATTTAATCAGGTTATATTTTTCTAATACTAAAATTTGGTCATCTGAAACATATGTGTGTTGGTGTATCTGATATCCTTGTGGTGGTGTTGTTCCTGCCTTGTAGGGGGAAAAAATCCTTTGTTTATATAAAACTCTCTTATAGAATAAATGGCAACTATTTCAAGTGTTTTCTTTATTCATTTATACAATATAATAAATATATTATCAAGTTAGGTTTGGTTTTAGTCTAATTTACGTTACTCGTCTTGGCTTTCTCGTGATTGTTTTTAATAGTATTAGCCAGACTCTGGGCTAATGCTAACCACATGCTCAGACAACGTTATTGGTCAGTGGCAATTTTTTCCTGGATCAACATCATTATGATGACAACAACAATTGGATATCAGTGCAGTAAGAATAAAAAACATGCAAAAAGAAAAAAAAGGAAATCAGAAAGGGGGTAAATACTTCTTCACTGCGCTGTATTTTCATTTGTAGTCTACATCTCATTTATCTCAACAGATTATCAATGTCAAAACTTCTACATCTGAATCCAAGAGCAAGTAAAAACAGATAACAGATGCCTCACGGTACCATTGAATGATCACAAAGAAACATATGTAGGCCTTGATATCCATGTGACGATGATCTGCACTGTCATAATTTAATACTTAATTTACTCAGTCCAATTCTGTAAGCTTAATTTTCAAATGACGAGGGTGTAAAATGAGACTGATTAATACAATCTTTCCCATGGCAAATTCAGCCTCTAATGTGGGCATGATGAAACCCCTTTTCACACTTGACAAGACTTTTCTCTGGCTCTATAGACGAGTGAATGAGTACCCAAGAAAGATGGCCTAAAACCATGACAATGATATGCCATAATTGCTATTAGATAACTGGGGTAATTAAGGATGTATGATCCATATATTGTGGCTAAATGGAGTGTGAAAGTGTGTCTCCACATAGTATAAGCTTGCTTCATGATGCGGGTTTATGAGGAGGAATTATACATGCAATGAGAGAGCTATTAATAATATTTAGATAGAAAGTGTTACTGTTGCAGCGTTTATATGTGGCTGTAGGAGAACTGATCCTCTTATATCAGGATCTTGATATACTTTAAGACACCCCAGCTGGGCACAAATATAAGAAAGTTCTTTAAAAACATATTTCCAAAGTGTCTGGGATACAGTGGAAAGTGGAGCGAGATAAACTTTTAAAACTTACTCTGACGAGCTCCCCTGGAAGATGAGGGACATGCTCATCGAGATGAGCTGTCTACAGTCCAAATCTATTTCTGCTTCAGTTGCTGGCAAAACTTGATGGTTGCTGGAGGGGAGCAAGGAGCTTCCAGGCACTCTGAGTATTCCCCTCTGTCAACATCTTCAGCAATTTTCTGCACATCGAGCACATAATACCCACAGCTTACCTATCAATTCATTTGAAAGGATTAGAAGGAGCGGGCGATGGCTTATTTCATCGCGTTATGTCCGTTCTGTGTCAGGGCAAGTCTTGCAAATACTTTTTAACCATCTTGTAATGTAGCAAATAACCTTCCTTCAAGAGCAAATTGCATTTACAGCATACAGGATATGCTACGGCAAGCACTCTGACTTCTGCTACAGGGAATAAAACTCTACAAGAAGGAAATCGTTCCCAATATAATTTTGGCTACAGCTTCAGAATAAACCTGAATCCCAAAAAATAGAGATGGGGGTAAAAAAGCATCTCTGTGTAAGCAGAGAGGACAAAAAAGATGCAGTGTCACTTCCACCACCTACGTGCTAATACACAAAAAAATCATTTAGTCAATCACTTACAACAGGCAGCTGGATTGCACTGAATAATAACTCTATTGTGCGCATGTGTGTGTGTGTGTATGTGTGTGTGTGTGTGTGTGTGTGTGTGTGTGTGTGTGTGTGTGTGTGTGTGTGTGTGTGTGTGTGTGTATTCCTCCCTAGAGCCCTTGTTTTGGGTCAAGGTCAAGGTCATATTTGTTATATCAATGCATCATTTTCAAAGGTTGAACATTCCCATAAGAGGCTACCCACTATTACTATGACTAAAATAAATGTACGGTGCGCTTAATTTTCTGTTGCATCAAATCTGAAAGCACTGCAGTTCAGGCTCAATAACATCAGTGATGCAATTTTTATTAAATAAAGTAGATATACTAAACAATAGATGAGGGGTTAAAGGGTTCAGTTCTTAGTAACTGTTAGTCTAGCTATCTAGGATATTGTTTAAATCCCTCCTCCCCGTCAGAGTGTATGTCCCCTGATTCTTACGCCATCTGGTCAGAGCCTCATTATTACACATCAATTGAAGTTAAAAAGAAGATCAGCATGTAAATGCCCTGCAGCAAGCTAGACATACAGTAGAAAAGGCTTTTCTTGGAAATTATCAGTTGACTGCACTTAAGAGATATGGCAGCTTAGGTGAGGATACAGAGGTAGAGAACGCAGGCAGCGGGGGAGAGGAATCATGGGAGGAGTGCGGAGTAAACTGCAGTGAGCAGAGCAGGAGGGAGTCAGGCTGGGGTGATGGGCTTATGTAACAGGTCCAGATGCAGCTTGTACCTCCACAGAGGATAAAGATTGGCAAGGGCAATGGGGATCAAAAGAGACCTTTGAGTTCTCTGTGACAAATACTCACTGGGTCACCCGTTCGGGGACCATGGAGGCAAAACAGCAATGGCTTAGGCAGGACTGTGATCTCTCAGTGAACATTTGACAATGGGAGCATTCACCCAAGACAGAATGAGAGTCCAGGACAGAGCATCATCCAGCCAGGAGACAGTGGTTTGAGCCCAGCTGGAACCTTTTTGTTTTGGGTATGCTTAGCTTTTTTCCTCTTGCTGAGTTTTTTAGGTTTTCACTTTCACTCACTGATTAGGATTAGAGACCAAAGTTAGGGCTGTGCGATATGACCAAAATCTTATATCCCGATATAAAACATCTATCGTCCGATAACGATATAAATCACAAAAATGTAACATTTTCTGTAAATTCTGTGAATCTCGGGTAGCTGGGCGTCGTATATCTGGAGTCGAGTGTTTTACCGATACATTAAACTATACATTTTTAGACATAGGTTGTAAAGGCCGCCGTTTTCTTTGTGAGTATTTATTACACAGCGTGCTGCGGGGAAAAGCCTGTTCTAACGTTTGAGTCTAAGGTTTATTTTTTAGCACCTGACGGCTCCTTTTTTGCTTCTCATCGGTAAATACTCTGCATACTCTTTCACGTGATTCAGTTTATTTTGAAAAGTCTCAACAGGATCTTGAGCTTTATTGTGAAAGGTTTATGTGGAAAATAAACAAGCGGACACGTGATGGTTTTACCGTTGTTGTTGCTAACAACAACGCATAAAAACAGGCGCTTGTCCGTCTGTAGTGTGGTTATATTAAATATAAGAGAAAGAGAGAACTTTAAGAAATTAATATAACCACTACAGTGACCATCAAAACGATGAAAAAATATTGCCGTAAACAGTTTATTTTGCAACAGCACGAAAGAAACGATAGCGTAAAATGAAACGATAGACGTTTTTATATCGTCATTCGATATATATCATTATATCGAACATCCCTAGGTCAGGTTTTACTTGAGTCGGTTTAAGCAATTAAACCCACTTGGCTATTTTCAAGAAGAGATCATTGTTTGGTCATTGTGGTGCAGTGGTTAGCCCTGTCGCCTCACAGCAAGAAGGTCCTGGGTTGGAATCCATCATCTGGCCAGAGCTTTTCTGTGTTTCTCTCCAAGTACTCTCAGTCCAAACATGCAGTTAGTGGGATTAGGTTAATTGGTGATTCTAAAGTTACCATAGCTGTGAGTGTGTTTCTGTATCTTTGTGTCTGTCTTGCCCTATGATACCTTGGATACGCTTCAGCTGGATAAGTGGAAGAAAATGGATGGATGGGATTGGTCAAAGCTCACTGAAAAGTGGTGACTTGAGAGTGGCATACCTGTTTTACTAATGCTGTTACTCGGTGTTTGATGTGCCAAAGAACACATTTGGTGTAAATAAACCAAAGCTAAAAAGCATTAATGAACACTGATGAACTGAAAATGAAAATAGACTAGTCAGGCCTGCTGTAGAGAGAAAAACATGTTGATTAAAATATGCTGATTATGCATGGTCAGTGTTAATGTTATCATATATATATATATATTAGGGGTGCAACGATATTCGTATCGATATTGAACCGTTCGATACAGTGCTTTCGGTTCGGTACGCATATGTATCGAACAATACAACATTTGTAATTTATTTTATCAACTTTCCTTCTGACGATGCTGTCTGTGTTGAGCGCTCAGTGAATCTGCGTTCGACTACTCCGCCTAGGCTGCACTGTCGAGCGCAGATCCACTGAGCGCTCAACACAGACAGCATAGTCAGGAGGAAGAGCGCAGGGCAAGCTAGCGAGACAGAAGTTAAGCTCTCCTTGCAACATGGACCTCCCCCACCCTCATTCAGATCTGGCGTTTGGAATTATTTTGGTTTTCATGTGACGTATGACCCTGAAGGTAAGCGAGTCATGGACTAAAGTAAAACAGTATGTTGGATGTGCCATGCAATGCTTAATTACATTGGTGTGAACTAGTGTGTTAGCGCAGTTAGCTCGTTAACGTGTTAGCCGTCTAGCCCCATGCACGGGGCGATCGGCGGTAGCTCGTTAACGGAGATTTGCCGTGTTGTGGCGTTAAGGTCATTTCAACGAGATTAACCTGAAAGCACTAGTGGGAACACAACGAATATGACTGCACATTTACGCCGACATCATCCTAGTGCAAAGACAAAAACAACAAGCATGCTACTAACTTTAGCCGAGTCATTTAGACAGCTGTTAGCACGTGATTCTCCTTATGCTGCTGAGAATATAGCCCAGAAGAAGCGGATAGTATAGCTTTTATTTTGGAAAGAGACATTTCTCTGTAATAAACTCTCTTTTCCAAAGATGAGTGATTCCTCAATCAGATACAGGGCTTGCAAAATCGCTAGCCCGACGTCCCGGAGCTAGCGATCTTTCCAGTCGGGCTACAAAAATCTCTCTGCCCTGCCCGTCGGGCTATTGTAGGAAAAATATATGTCAATGCTTTTGCATTCTTTCAGAAATGTAGCTGGGTAATTATGTCATTGGCATCGGTGAGCCACTGTCAATATGTGACATATTGAAATCGTGTTTGAATTTGCGCTTGTTTTTTTGCTTTCACTTTGCAATCGTGCGAACTGTGTATAGAGAGCGACAGCACTGATTGGTGAGTGATGATAATTTGCGCACCAATTCCTCTGACATCGTCTTATTAATCGTTAGCTTACTATGCAAACATGACAAGTGAAATCTCCCGCAGCAAGCTTAAACATGTGAGAGGTTGATCGCGCAGAGAATCGCTGAGCTTATGTGAGTCCGTGTGTAAAAGTAGCAGTATATATATTTTAGTTCTGCTGAGCCAAATAAGACAGGTCGGGGTGAAGAAGTGACAGCCAAAGAAAAGCTTACCACAAAACGGAGAAGTTATGACAAATGAGACTATAACGCAAAAAGAAAGTGCAGCTTTATGGTTTCATGGACAAAAGAATTTCTGTGGCTGCAATATGACGAGCTAAATAACCAGGGGTGCACAAAAGTGGTCCGCAGGTGCGCATTCGCTGTCAAAATAAAAAACGCGCACAAGGGTTAGGGTTAAATTTAAAAACTGTACTTTTGAGTTAAAATATATATTTATAATTTTAATAAATGACAAATTAAAAAGGCATGAACATTTTTTTGTATCGAAAAAATATCGAACCGTGACACCAAAGTATCGAACCGAACCGAACCGTGAATTTTGTGTATCGTTGCACCCCTAATATATATATATATACACACATACATGCTGCATCTGCACCTCCAAAGCAAATATTATTTTTAGCTGTTAGACAAATGCACCCAGAAGTTACATGTGCATCACATATTCATCACTACAGCATGCAAAGTTTTTTTTAACACTCTAGGTCACTGTGCCCTTGCCATCCCACCTCATCCCTCCCCCTGTGGAATAAATCAGCAGCCTCCCCTGCCGGAGCTCTGGCCTGAGCTAGGCCACTTCTGAGATCACAGAGATTAACTCCGGCAAATCTATACTCCACACCCTGCAGCGCTACAGGGACACTGAACACAGGGGAGTCATGATGATGACTTGGCTGGCATTTTGAGTTTTGTATTCCACGCTGCTACATTCAAAGTCACAAAGTGTGGGCTAATTAATCAGCATTGATCTGTTGGTTTTTATCTCCAGATAGGCAGTCTTACGGTTTTTAAATTAAACCAGCTGTTCTGTAACCACATAGTAGAATTAAATCAGCAAGTATGCATTACAAAAACAGCATAGACCTCGCTTCCGTATGTGCTGTAATCACTGCAAAGAGGAGCGAGTGCATTGCATGCATGCAAATTACCATGCTTCAATGTGCAATGTGCATGGTGGTGTGTAGATACGGACTGGCATTTATATGGGGCTTTTATAGTCTAACTGACCACTCAAAGCACTTTAATCTATGCACTGTGTTCATCGCTCATTCACTGCCAACAGTTAACCAAACATGTCTCTGGACTGTGAGAAGATATCTGGGCACCCAGACAGAGACCACGTGGGCACAGGGATAACATGCAGTGTCCACACTGGAAGGTCAAACCCAGAACACTTGTTTCTGTGAGGGAGCAGTGCTGACCACTGCACCACCACGCAGGATAATATCCTTCATCGATCTTCTTTGCCTGTCCACAATCAGCAGGAGTGTGAGCTGCATACATGATAGTTTAGTTGCCTTCCTCTGACTATAATTAGATGGTTCAAGTGACCGTGTGTTTTTTAATTACAAAAAACTGGGGGATGGAACAGTGTTAACGGAGAGGTAATTTGAAAGCAAAGTACCTGGGTGGACGTGAGAAAAATGGGTAAGAAAGCAAGCAGATCGTTCCTTGATTTTTTGATGTGCAAGGAAGACGAGTGTGCCAAATAACAGCGTAGAAACAGAGCTAAATACAGACTGTTTCACCTTCGACTCTTGAGCCGGGTGCTGCAAAGGTGTGGATTAGTGCATAAACAGTGTTGTGCATCCAGTTTATTTTGCTGCAAAAAGGTTGAGTTTCACTGCTGCGCTGAGAAACAGCAAGAGGATAAATCAGTTCTGTAACTCCTGAGCCAGTTTGTTTCCCTTTACGACCTCACCGCTACTGCCAATGTTCCCACACGGCCATGGTAGATTTCAGCCAATTTTCAAGCCATTTTTAGTCTGAAAAAGATTCATATATCTGTTTCGAAATCTCTCAGATCTCCTCCTTTCATTTGTCATTTCATTCCCGGTCCCCTGGCATAAAGAGGTATGAAGTTTTCCTTTCTCACTGGTGTTATAGTGAAAGGCACTACTGTGTGTTACTGCAGTAACAGCAGAGAGTGCTGTCCTGTGTTGTTTCATGTTGTTTCTCAAATCTGCCACAGTGGGTATCTATTTTAATGTACTGTTGAGACACATTACTCTGTTTAGTACAGAGTTGCAGCAGTGCAAGTGACTGGGCACAGGGCTGTCTCTGTCACGTGTTTAACAGACTGCAGCAAAATCTCAAAAAGGGCTAAAGAAGGATACGTTTCTGTCACAGCTGCAATCATAGTTACACAAATGGAGTTGTGTGGATGACATAAAATACTGATAGAAAAAAAAAGAGATGTCAAAAATGGACAAACAACAGTTGCCGGGAGACAGCTGTAATGTGCCATAAACCCGATTCAACCTGCAGCAAGCAGTGATCAAAAACTTTGAAAATGCTGAAACTGAATGTATAATTTTGAAGAAAATGTATTATCACGTTTTGAAATTAAATTTAAAACTTCTAATATTTGAATATAAATGGAGGTCTTTATATGCTGTATGCTGCTATAACATAGTGATTCATAACAGCAGCTTGAAGGAGTTGGACCTTTTTAGCACAATGCTAAAAAAGTGTATCAGTCCCCGAGGAGGGATGGACATGCATTAACATGTAGAGAAGTGGAACACATCTGAAATGTCTAGAAAAAGCATCAAAATCAGTCTTTTCCTCAGATTGCTTTTGAAAGTCTGATTTGTATCTGGACAAAAGTTCTCATTTGCAGCGTTTACTCCAGAGAGCTGGAGCATTTCTGGTCCAGTGGCAGTGACAAGTGCAGCTCAATGCCTGCTGCTCTCATGCTGAGCTCCAACCACTTTCCACCTCTACATTCAACCAGGATTTAAAGCTCCTTTCACAACAAGCCTCTCAATAGAGCAGATGGACTATGGGAGTAAAAGCCAACAACAGCGAACGGAGATAATGATACAAAGAGAAATATGTGGAGAGAGACTGAGGTGACCAGAAAGACCAGCTCGTCTTCGCTGAGCTCTGTCGTCTCATTTGTTTTCTGTCTGCCTTCTGTCTCTGACCTGGATTTTTTGTTTACCTCAAAACCTTTTGTTATTTGGTCCTTATTATTTTTTCTTTTTCTCATCACCTCGCGTGTTCCTAATATTCTCACTGTCCTTTTTCACCACTGCTTGAAGCATAGAGGTTTGAAGTTTTGATGTGATGATCCTGTTTGATCTGTTTGAACTCGGTGAGTTTGGTTTGATGAGAAACTAATCCCATATTCAACATGTGACACTTTGTTCCTTTTCTAGCTTTCTGTGACTCACGCTCAACTACTGTGACTCAGTGTGCTTCAGTGAGAAAGTTATTAACGAATGGATCAGGAGTTGCCAGTTAGTTAGGCAGCATGGTGGCATGGTGGGAACTCTCCGTGTACTCCAGCTCCCACATTCCAAAGACATGCAGTTAGTGGCAATAGGTTAATTTGTAACTCTCAATTGCCCAAAATGGTTATCTGTCTCTATGTGTTAGCCCTGTGGCAGACTGGCGACCTGTCCAGGGTGTAACCGCCGTCTTGCCCTAAGACAACTGGGATGGCCATCCCTCTACCCCCCGTGACCCTGACAAGGACAAGCAGAAGAGAATGTCTGAATCAGGAGCTGAAAACTAAACTTGGGGTGTGGTTGAAAAACCACTTTTACTAATAATACCTAAGTGAAGTAGTTACAGGAAGATGGCCAGACTGCTTTGAGTTAAAAATAAGGTGGCAACAGCAGCTCAAATAACTGCTCTTTGCAACCAAGTCATGCAGAAAATTAAGAAAATCTCTGAATGTATAACAACTTCAAAGCAGACTGGCTATGGCAGCAGAAGAGCACAGTGGGTGATATATTCCTGTCAGCTGAGATCTAGAAACTGAAGCTGCATTTCACATTGATTCATCAAAATTGGACACCGGGAGATTGGAAATACATTGCCTGGTTTGATGAGTCTCGATTTCTGCTAAAACATTCAGATGTGTGAGAATTTGGCATAAACAACATGAAAGATTGGGCAAAATTGGGCCCAACCTGGTTTCTATCTAATACAGTGTCCAGTGAGTGTATATATTAAATATTTGATCTAATTAAGCACAAACTGTCTTTTTATGGACCGCTAACTTGCCATGTTAGGAAAGCAGGAATACAAGCCCTAACTATTATTTTTAATTATTGTGATACAGCATCATCTTATGCAAAATAGAACTACCTCAATATAAAACATAAAAACCTCTTGAAAACCCATGACTCCTGATTGTGCAATAGGTCCTCCTGGCAAAGTGTGTCATTTATGCATCAATTAATCATCAGAGGTAATTATGCAAATACTACAAAAAGCACACAATTTTGCACATACGTTACTAGGAATGATTTCTTGTTCTTGAGTTATTCTTGAGTATCAATAAAACAAAGAAAGAAATATTACAATAAACAAAGAAGTCAGAAAGTAGAAACCTGACCTTTATGAAATTGCAGTCCTTTGAAAACGAACCTGTTTATTCCAAATAGGTCACCCTCTGTCTGCACATCATTTCCTGCTTTACAGAGCTTTGGTGTTGCTCATTCACGTGTATGACTCACACTGTTTCTTCTCAAAAACAGACACTGCAGCGCGAACTACAGAAAAAGTCTGTCAGCCCGGCCGACAAGGCAAAGTACGCACGTCAGTCTATAAAACAGTGAAGTAATTATCGCTGACCTCGCTGTATATGTAGTTAATTGGTGTGCAGACCCCTGAAGAACTGCAGTTAAAGGCCAGAAAAGCGTGCATCATATATTTTGCTGTCTTTAAGCTCTATGAGGGGGGGTAGAAAGGTTGTACACACCTATAATTACATGCCATGAACTTTTGCAGGGGCACAGACAAAAATGGCTCTGCTGAGGAGAGTAGAAGGGTACGAGCCCATCAAAGGCCGGCTGGATGCTTGAGCACTCTCTGCACTCAGCTTTGTTTGGCCACGGTGGGCATTTTGAGACTTCTAATGTGTCCTGCTGGTTCACTTTCTCATCAAACATTCAATGTTTCTACCTAGACTTCACAGAAAAGATGGCTAGAGATGCGTTCTCACATGCTGATTCGCTGGCGAGGAGCATTGTGCAACAGCGTGAGTTTTCTATGTTAAGTGTTTTATCCACCATCCTCTGACCTCAGCCCAAGGGGATTTATGAAAGCTCCTGCAAAACCGGCATACAGAGTACCACTTAAATTACGTATACGCGTCAAGTATGACCTTGATTTTCAGTTAGTGTGCCTGAATAGACCTTTTACTCAATGAGGCATGGTACTGTTACATGCTGTGTTTTCATACCAGTCATATCACCCAGTAAAAATGTCTATAAGACACCCATAAGGATGATTGCTGGAGAAGAGAGAAAGGCTGGTGCCATGGAGCGGAGAGTGCTCTGAATACTGACTGTGTCCTTGGCCAATCTAGCAGCAGGGATGGGTGACAACAAGCTACCGCTGACCAGCTGACAGGTTTAATTTCACTTTGCTTTACAGGTATGAGATTTGTCATATACTGAGCTACCAAAATGTTTTAAAGTGAAAGAATAAGATAAAAGGAAAGAATTCAATGAAGAACCCTTTTGTATTCACTTTATTTTGTACTGAGCTGCCATTCATCACCATCTATGACTTGCACAGGAACTGCCAGTGGGCCACCTGTCTTCTATAAGTGAAGCCAGCTGAAGGTTAAGCTGATTCTAAGCGTAATAAAGTTTGACAGTGCTAAACAGTCACACTTGCTCATTAGGCATCGCTGTGCCAACTTTCTGTGGTCAGGGTCTCTCCTTTTGGCTTTCTCTTTCATCTCTTAGCTGCAGAAGCACAAAGCCCAGCGGTCTTCTTATTAGACAGGCTTATTGCGTTAATTCAGCCCAAACATAACACACTGAGCTGGAGCCTTTCCAAATACCCCCTCCCCTCCACTTTGCCTCATTTCTGTTTGTTGCAAACAGCAAGCCGACTGCTTTGACCACTAGTGCAGCTGAGCTAGGACCGATGTTTGGCAGCATCTGAACTCTTCAGATGATCGAGGCCTCTGCTGCCGCTGACATCAGCCCACCGTTAGTGAGAATACACTGCCAGCGGCTGAAAGGCTGACCTCGACTTATTTTGAAAACCAGCTCTGACATATAAGAGCACACACGTCTTCTGGCTGCGAGGGCAGGCTGAAGATCATTTGCATATAACAAGTTACATTAAATTGGGCTGCATTGTAACTATACATGTGATGTGCTATATTACCAACATAGCATGTGATTTAATGCTTATGTTATGTTGTTCTGTGGCCTTTAGCTAAAAGAAACTTTTTAATCTAAATTTGTGTGTGCCCGCCAAGCTTCATGCACCAAGCTATCTAATCACTGTGGGAATAGGTGTGCACTTTCCATGTGGTTTTGCATTACAAATAAGACAAGACCGCATATAAACATTTTCAGTTGCTTACGCTAAAACACTAGAGACTCTGCTGTGATTATATTATTACAATATATCCCATGAAATCCAAAACACTGGATTAAACTTGAAGTCCAAAGGTTCTCATTGATGCAGGCACGAGGTTTTTGAAATTGTTCAAATGTAAGACAAATACAAGGAAGAAAATGAATCAAAGTTTTTAATAGTTATTAATAATAAGCAGCCTTGTTTATTTATTTTTAATCATGAGCTGGACAATGTTTCATATGTTACTAAAACTGTAATCCAATCCATGCTTTCAGAAAGAAACTTGTTCGGGTTGTAAATACCCCAGCGATGTTGGTCATGCATTCAGCAGCCCTTCAGCACCATGGACAGCACGGTCTGCTCGGGAGGGCTGACTGCCAGCTCCCGGGGAGATCCTGGAGACTGTTTATTTTCACTCTGGCCGCTCCCAATTAATTTATCTCATCAACTCATCAATCAAAATTCGATCCATCCCAGTGTTTTGAGCCTAGCAGAGCATACACAGAAAACAGCTGGCCAGCTTCTAAGCTCTTGCAGGCATTTTACATTTAGGCAATATATTCATACTTAAAAATACGTTAAAAAAAAAGAAAGAAAAAGCAGTGGCGGTGAGCTAGCCTCCGAAAGGACACTTACCTGATGCTGCTTGCATCCAGCCACAGATCTTGTACACGGTGGATGTGCTGAGGAGGAAGAAGAGACTGAAGCAGCCGATGCAGGTGACGACCAGCATCATAGACATTCCAATGAAGAAGGAAGCGGCCTTGAACGCACCAGAGGGGATAGCGGAGAACTCAGTGAAGCTACCCTGGCAGGTCAGGTCTCTGGAGACTCCGTCTCCAATACAATAATGAAAAAGGCCGAAGTAGCCGACCTGCGGCGTATCCATGCCATCTCCAATCCAATAGGGCTGCGAGAAGATGGTCACGTTAACAATACCGAACAGAATAGTGAAGATGGCCCACAGAAGTCCGATCACACGGGAGTTGCGGACGTAATTGGTCTGGTACAGTTTCGCGGCTTCTGCTGACGGTAGCATTGATGCGGCGGATCCAGGTATCATTTTATGCAATCACGAAGACTAAATGAACGCTGCGATCTGTCCGAGAGCAAAGCGAGGGCTTAACATTTAGAATATAATCAGCTTCTTCTTGTTATGATTATTATTATTATTTAACCTAATCAACGCTTAAACAGCAGCGAGAAGAACGTGAGGAGCGATGCCTGTGCATCTGCAACACAGCAACATCTGTCAGGCGCGATCAACTCATGACGTCGCATAAAACCAGGCGGTGAACCAAGTGAGGAGCTGAAGCGGAGAGCCTGAACCCTGCCCGTGACCGACAGCTGAAAAGTCAAAGACTATAGTGGAACAAACGGTCTCTCACTGCGCTCGCTCCGTGTGGCCGTCGGACGTGCACATCGCTGCCGCACTTTTATAGCTCAGTACTGCCCTCGGAAAGCCTCCCGACATCTAAAGGCATGTATTCACATGGACCTCAGCTATAGCCTATAACATATGACGCGCACGTATCCTCGAAGAAACGGCTTCAGCCTGTAACGAGCAGCCCGTTATGTCTCCGAAGGTGGTCGCACATACATACATAAGGCCCTTATTCTGCTTAGGAATCAATGCAACCCGATCACAGTTACCATTCAGAAAACACGGCAGCCCCTCTCTGCGTCGTCAACGATAAACGTGTTGGTTATGACAGCATCGCGGGGCTGTCGGTGATGCTGGGACTCGGAGAGGGAGGGGCGCAGAGACGACGCAGAGGCAGTCCGTGCACATAGTGACACACACCTTCTGGATAACGCTGCGTCAACGGCCAGTGGACTGACGAAATATGAGTGCGACTTTAATGGTCTAAAAGTGGAAAGATTCAAGGCGTATGAATGTATTTTTATTGCTGGATGATACTCCACCGCCATCCTCCCGACCTCCTGCTACCAGAGGCACCTGCCGTTTTGCAGGGGAGGGGCAAAGAAAGGAGAAAAACGACTAACACTCCTCGGTTTCATGACGTGTGCTGGTCTAATGCCGAGAGGTTATGTAACAGTTCATGAAACTGCAAACAGGGGGGTGATCAGCTTAATGCACAGTTTGTGTTTTGCTACTGAAAATGCAATAAAATTGCAAAGCCATGTTGACTTTCATGGATTAAATACTAAAAAAGGGGGAAAAATTGTTACAAGTCCCCCTTCTTGGGAACTAAGGGAACGATCAAATGATCAGGTGAAATAAACTTAGAGAGCACATTGCCATGATGGGTTTTTTTTAACACCACCCTTTGTGTAGTTTCAGGGTAAGACAAAAAACAACAACAACAACAACAACAAAACAAAGCAAGTAAGCAACTAAAACAATTCAAATATGCCGCTGTGGAACTAAAATGAGCAGCAACATGCACAGCAAGCTATGTGTGTCATATATTGTTGGATACCTATAATAAGCCTGGCAGAATTATCAAATAAAGAGGTCAGCCTATGAAAAAATCATCCCTGTGAGCCAAAACATGATCATTTTTTCTTTTCTTTTCTTTTCTTTTCTTTTCTTTTCTTTTCTTTTCTTTTCTTATGGTCAGCACAACAGGCCACACACCTATTCAGCAAACCAATCAACAACCAATCAGAAGAAAGCTGACCTGAAGGGAGGAAGCTGAAAGGAGTTTATTTTTAGACAGTGGATGAATTGATGGGCTACATCAAGGTCTAGTTTAAGGTTTATGAGGCTTACATTGAACTGTGAATTATGCAAAGCTACACTGTAAACCTGAACAAGTTAGCAGAGCTTCTTCAGGTTTTTTAAGCTGATGAACTTAAAAGGTGAAGCTTATCCAGACTCCAATATTTTGACTATATTTGACATCCACCTTTTGACTACAATAACCTAAAATGCAACCCAAAACAACAAAGCAAAAAAGAAGGGGGAAAAAAAAACAATTTAATAACTTTCAGGTTTAGGGTCAAATCGACCTCAGGAATCAAAACTTCCCAAATATGACTGCCACGGTATTTAAATAAATAAGTAAAATGAAATTATGCAAAAATAACTGTTGATCAGAGTGGATCAAAAATAATAAGTTGAACTATTTCAAATGGAGGAAAATGTTAGATGAGCATAAGCTATTTGAGCTAGTAGGCCTGTTTAAAAAAAAGGTTACATTACTTAATTTATTTAATTACTTTGAGTATTTGGGTTTACAGTGTACTCTGTTTAGGTCAAGTGTGACAAATATGCAGAAAATAAGAAACCAGGAAGAGGGCACTTTTTTTTTACAGCACTCTAATGATAGAGTAAAAAATAACATGAATGCAGTGAAATTAAATTATGCAATTTTTTTTATTTAAAAAAAAAAAAAAAAACAATGAATAAAATCTACCAGGTTCAAAAAATAAAAACAAACAAACAACAACTCAGACTAGTGTAGATATTCCATGTTATGATCTATGCATTTATGCCTCTGGTTTTTAGTAGAATTAAATACATTAGCACTTCTTTACCACTTTAACACAGCTATCATGAATGCATTTTAAGTCATTCTCCAATACAAGCTACATTCTGCATAGAAATCATGGTCATTTATGTTTTCTCTTGCACATTGCTAAGGGATTAATGTTTAAAGGATTTACTGTTAAATGCAGAGTTGTTGAAAGCACAGACGGAACGCTGTGCATTCATCAGGCTGAGATGCTGCCTCATGACATTAGTGGTGTCACGTCCCGCTGATGTTTTATTCCTACAAAAAGGCAAAACACATAATTCAGCCACAACATAAAAATCTCTGACAGATGAAGTAAATAAAACTGATAGTCTTACATTATTATGATGATTGAGTGAAAAATCTTGGAATACATATAGATGTTGACTAAAACCACCTCCAGAAATATTGGTGCAGATCTCCTGTCCATACTCTGTGTTCAGTAGCACAAAGGGGATGTAGGTGGTTTTAATCTTGTAGCTAATCTGTGCATTTTCCACCTGTTGTGAAATGAACAGTGAGTATATGTGTTTTCATCTTCCATATCCCGTGGATGCATTAGCCTAACGCAGGCATCCTCTGAATGGATGCCAGAGAGATTTAAAAGCAATGATGGAAGAATGTTTTGTTAAGATTAAAATGCATTCTTGAAAGTTTTATTGAGAGATTTTTACATATATAAAACTGCATACAGCATAAACGGCTAAACTTCAGGTTTTGTTCTTTTTAGAAATTACACTTAAATTACACATTCACAGCAGCATAATGTCAGAGCATTGTGTAGTGAGGACTTAAAAGCAGGAAAGAGAAGCCAAAAGCACACTGCAGAGATTAAATCCAAAGCCCATCACAGAAACAACTTGGCTGAAGGAAAGAGGGGAACAAAACAGATGTCTGTTTTGTTACCAAACAAAGGAACCAGGAAAGACTGGGCTATATGAGACCAGACACAGGGAACAAGCTGAAAACCAGCTCCCAGGTTGGATTTGGGGGACAGGCATCCTCTCTACCTCCTCTCGATCAGGCTTAAATCGTTCCCTCTTCATATCTAGTTATTTAGCACATGTAGTCATGGCTGGATCAGGTGGCCCTGAATCCTCACTTACACTGCAGCAGGGCACAACTTCTGGGGGCTTCCCATGATGCACTGTTTCTTCTTCACTCACCTTTTTCACACCTTTCTTCATTTAAAAAATAGTTATTATTAATCCCAGGCTCTCTTCCACAGTATGTCTTTGTTCTGTCTTCTTCCCCTCACCCCCAACTGTTTTCTCTGTCATGCAAGACGTCTGCACCTACCTGAGCCTGGTTATGACGGAGGTTTCTTCCTGTTAAAAGGGAGTTTTTCCTTCCCACTGTCTCCAAAACACTTGCTCATAGAGGTCACCTGATTGTTGGGTTGTTTTTCTGTTTTCTCTATATTATTGTAGGGTATTCATCTTAAAATATAAAGTACCTTTGGGTAATCATTGTTGTGATTTGGTGTTACATAGATAAATCTGATATAAATTTGTAAAAAGTTGAACTGGACAGAGAGGAAGCAAAACTAAGACGGGACAACAGAAATAACGATGTTAGCATATGTAAATATTTAATTCTCAATCCTCGATGCATATTAACAGATGATCATTAAGCACAGGTGGACCAAGGCATACATAAGACAAAGGGAAGCACAAAGAAATATTAAGGAAACTAATGGCAGACATAAACCAGAAACTGAACTTAAAACTCAACACCAGGATATATAAATGAACACAGTAAGAGCATTTCACAGTTGCACAGTTGACATGAAATTGAAGGTTGAATTTGAACCTAAAGTCAAAAGTTGAAACACCAGCATGCTATTGCCCATCGTCCACTTTAGTTCCTGTACCACAGTCTTTTCCTTTTAAGATGATATAAAATACTGTACACCTGGTCTTGCCCAATAGTTTTCCAGGCTTTCTGCAGGTCTTCCAAAGTTGGACACTTGGAGATTTTCAGTAAACCACTTAACTTTGACCAATAAATGACTCAAGCAGAAAAAGGCACCTAACTCATCAGTTGAAGTTTTGTTGTATTGACACAAAAAAAAAAAAAAAAAAAAAAAAAAAACTTAGCAAAGGTCCAGTACCTTTAGGAACTGCAGAAACACATAATTTATTCCCATTTCTTTGCCAACTGAATCTATGGAAAATGCCAAAAATAACACCGTCTGACAGACTTAAAATAATATTTATGCATCAACATTCTTCATGAGTGAAAAGACAAAAAATGAATTGTCTTAATACAACAACAACAAAGACTTTGTGCAGCAGATGAACAGTATCGGAAATTCAAGTCTGTAACATATAGTTGAAGCAGTTGGGCATCAAATCAGATTCAATTCAATTCAGTTCAATTCAAGTTTATTAATGTAGTGCCAAATGACAACAAAAGTTACTTCAAGTAGCTTGACCACGTAATGTCCAGACTACAATATTGTGGAGAAAACCACAATAAAAAAAAGAAAAGAACGTGACAAACAAAGACATGTTAAAGATTTAGAGCAACAAATTATTAAAGTTAGTTTGGAAATAATGATAGAAGAGGAAAAAGTCAAAATAATTATTGGCAGTTATTAAAGTAGTATTAAAAATGCTTACACAGTAACGAATTCCTTACTAAATGAGTTTAGAGGCTGAGAAAGTGCTTTGGCACCTTTATGGTGCTTACAGGGAGTGCAGAATTATTAGGCAAATGAGTATTTTGTCCACATCATCCTCTTCAAGCATGTTGTCTTACTCCAAGCTGTATAGCCTCGAAAGCCTACTACCAATTAAGTATATTAGGTGATGTGCATCTCTGTAATGAGAAGGGGTGTGGTCTAATGACATCAACACCCTATATCAGGTGTGCATAATTATTAGGCAACTTCCTTTCCTTTGGCAAAATGGGTCAAAAGAAGGACTTGACAGGCTCAGAAAAGTCAAAAATAGTGAGATATCTTGCAGAGGGATGCAGCAGTCTCAAAATTGCAAAGCTTCTGAAGCGTGATCATCGAACAATCAAGCGTTTCATTCAAAATAGTCAACAGGGTCGCAAGAAGCGTGTGGAAAAACCAAGGCGCAAAATAACTGCCCATGAACTGAGAAAAGTCAAGCGTGCAGCTGCCAAGATGCCACTTGCCACCAGTTTGGCCATATTTCAGAGCTGCAACATCACTGGAGTGCCCAAAAGCACAAGGTGTGCAATACTCAGAGACATGGCCAAGGTAAGAAGGGCTGAAAGACGACCACCACTGAACAAGACACACAAGCTGAAACGTCAAGACTGGGCCAAGAAATATCTCAAGACTGGTTTTTCTAAGGTTTTATGGACTGATGAAATGAGAGTGAGGCTTGATGGGCAAGAAAGGGTATAAAAGAAGAAAAACTAATGACATGGCCTCCTTGTTCACCTGATCTGAACCCCATTGAGAACCTGTGGTCCATCATCAAATGTGAGATTTACAAGGAGGGAAAACAGTACACCTCTCTGAACAGTGTCTGGGAGGCTGTGGTTGCTGCTGCATGCAATGTTGATGGTGAACAGATCAAAACACTGACAGAATCCATGGATGGCAGGCTTTTGAGTGTCCTTGCAAAGAAAGGTGGCTATATTGGTCGCTGATTTGTTTTTGTTTTGTTTTTGAATGTCAGAAATGTATATTTGT
This sequence comes from Copadichromis virginalis, assembly GCF_057382275.1. NCBI lineage: Eukaryota > Metazoa > Chordata > Actinopteri > Cichliformes > Cichlidae > Copadichromis > Copadichromis virginalis. The sequence continues at coordinate 16,527,254 of NC_140624.1, forward strand.
GAATGTGGAGATGTTATATTGGTTTCACTGGTAAAAATAAATAATTGAAATGGGTATATATTTGTTTTTGTTAAGTTGCCTAATAATTATGCACAGTAATAGTCACCTGCACACACAGATATCCCCCTAAAATAGCTAAAACTAAAAACAAACTAAAAACTACTTCCAAAAACATTCAGCTTTGATATTAATGAGTTTTTTGGGTTCATTGAGAACATGGTTGTTGTTCAATAATAACATTATTCCTCAAAAATACAACTTGCCTAATAATTCTGCACTCCCTGTATTAAATCAGTCCTTATTTCCTACTGAGCACCAGTGTTGGTCAAGTTACTTGAAAAAAGTAATCCGTAACTAATTACTGATTACTCCCCCCAAAAAGTAATCCTGTTACTTTACTGATTAGTTGTTTTCAAAAGTAATTAATTACTTAGTTACTTAGTTAGTTTTTAAAAACACGATTTACAACCTGAAGAGGTGATAAAGCGATAGATCTTTCAGCCCAATTCTACTTTTTCTACATAATCCATCATACAAAATGTAATCAAATGGAAAAGTCTCTTTTTTTTAACTTGTTTTATCAGTTTTAATCTTTTAACTTTATGCATCAAGCAAAAATTTAATTATATGCAACATTCTCTGACTTGAATAAATTAGTTTAACATTTAAACCTATTTTCTGTCATGGTCTCCGTGCCTGCCCGGTCGGCCCCACAAGGCTACAATTGCTGTTTCTGTTCTCTCCCTCTCTGCCTGGGCGGAGCTCACTGTGGGCTCCCGCCCTTGGCCCACACACACACCTGACAACACTCACCCATCATCACCGGGAGCACTATTTGAGGCTGGAACACAGATCCTCTCGTTGCTGGATGATTGTACCCCCAACGTTAGTGTTCTCACAGCTCTTGTGCTTCATATTTGTGATTAGTTGGTGACCTGCCTTCTCGTCTGCCTCAGATCTTCCCCCCGGACCTGCGACCTCCCTGCTGCGGGAACGCGTGTGAGTGTGAGCGAAGAAGACGTGAGCGAGTTACCCTGTGATTCCCCCGGAGTTTTGGATCCCTTCACTGTACATATATTGCACTGGCACTGTAAATAAACTACACCTTGGAGATACCTTACCGCTCTGCGTTTGAATCCCTGTACCAGATCGTGACATTTTCTGCACATTCCAGCACATAAAATAAAATATTTTTTGTGTTTACACTCTTTCAAATAGATGCAAGTAAAACACAGCAGAAAATAAATAAAGTCAAAGACTCAGCGGTCCTGTCGCTCTATTTTCACCTGTAAAGCAGGACTGGGGGTAGGCGGAGGTTTACCCTGGTGCAGGTGTGCCGCGGTCAGTTGAAGAATCCGCGAGTTTCTCTGTGAGTTTCCCATTATGTCGTTGTGCACTCGGTGCTTGCTTGGAAGTTTAGGAGTTTTTTTTGCTGTAAAAAGTTTTCTTCCCACGCACGATGGATGCTAATGTTTTTTTCACTTTTTATGGAATCAAACTCAAAGTAAGGTCAGTACTTCCACACTTTAAACGCTGCACGCTCATACTCTCTCCCACAGATATATGATCCATTGTCGATCTGCACACAGCTGTTGTCACCAACGGCACACTTGCTTACGTCACTGTCATGAGACATTCTCGTAAAAAAATCATGGTTTTAGTAACGCAGTAAGGCAGCGTTCCTACGGGAAAGTAACGGTAATCTAATTACCGATTTTGCAATAGTAATCCCTTACTTTACTCGTTACTTGAAAAAAGTAATCAGATTACAGTAACGCGTATCTCTGCTGAGCGCTACGGTTTATTTTAATGTTACAGGTCACCATCTGCTTTCATATAGGCTTGAACATCTCACCAGTTTTAACCCACACATTTGAATGCCTTATTGCACTTTTTAATAAAAAAGCAGTATTATAGTATAGTATTATGTCTTGCATACATGACATAGTATTTGCCAATTTTAACTGCCATTCTCTCATATTGTGTACAATTGACCGTGATTTGCCTAATTTTTATATTGCTTTGTAAGAAATGTTTACAATTTAAGTGTGCTGAGGATGGGAATTTGCAGCGTAGGTCAGCCCTGCTGTACCACTGAAGTTTCGAGCGGACTGGTTGGAGCAAAGCTTAGCTTGGAGTTATTTGCGCATATTATAATACTGTACAATATAATTTTTAGTAAACGTTTTTTAATTACGTAAAAAATATGCATTTACTATTTTTAATTGGCGTTTTCAGCTTTTTATCCATCTGCAGGGGCGCCACCCACAGTATGGAAACGACTGCATTTAGCTAACTTTTAGCAAGGGAGGGATAATCGCTTGTGCCACAGTGGAAATGTGTGTCCAAAATGTCTCCACAATGCAGGTAAGTGTTGTCAAGCCTGCACGACGTTTCAGAGTTTATATTAAAAAAAAGAAAAACAAACATTTAAGCTAACTCAGCGAATGAAAACGTGTCAATCATGATTTTCATCAGCCGTGGAAAGAGCCTGTGAAGGTAAGTATCACAAGTTTGTTTCTTTTGCCTAATTAATGGATGCTGACAAGTGTTTCCACCACACCAGATTTAAGCCACAGCTGCTGGTTTTCAGAACAACCGAATTAAGAGTTGGCCGGACGTTTTAGAGCAAGAAAAACACATGTATTAGTTAATTACCTGGTACCCTTATGTATGTATTTATTGTTTCGCATGTTAGTCTGCTGACAAAAATAATAATAATTTTAAAAAAAACACACAAGACTTTTCTTTTAGTGCTATTTCTGACAGTTTGATAGAAAAAGTCTCTTATGCTGGAGTACATGAACACAGTTTTAAACAAATCACATTAAGCTAGCCCTTTATCGCAGCAATTATTTTGATATTTGAAGTTGTAAACACAGGTGTCTAACGAGACAAATCTTTAATTTATAGGCAAGGAGGCACACAGTGGTGTTAACAATGAAGTGGGAGCAGACGAATCATGAGAATTTAAACAATTCACGAAACAGGGAACAAAATAAAAATCTGGAAAGCTTTACTGGAGAAAAGCAAAAGGCAGTGATTGGCTAATAGGAGACAGATGTGGAAGGCCACGCAGGTGAGACTAATCGGGGTGGGGGCATATAATCACAAAAGAGGGGTAAGATTAACAGGGCTGTGGAAGAGTTATAAAGTAAATCAGTCTCCCTCCGCTCCTGTGCTCTCTTCATCTGGCTCTGCTGTTTTAAGAACCTCTGTCATCAGGCTCCCCTTGGAAGCTTCCTTCAGAGTGTCATGTTTTTTTTTTGTTTTTTTTTAAACGAACTGCTGAAAAACAATTACACCATTTCTGACGTGTCTCTCCGTTTGTGATGAAAGTATTTTTTTTCACAGCTTTGTAGAAAGAATAGCCAAACATAGTGCTTTCCTACTGTTTCTAAATCTGACCATTATTTTTTAAATTACATTCCGAGGTAAAAATGTGTTGGGTTTTAGATTTAATATATTTATTTGAATATAAATATACTAAAATGTTCTAAAGAGATTTTCAAACATTTTTTAAGATCTTTAATCAGCTGCAGCTTGATGCAATACTTCTTCTCACCACCAGGGATCAGTATAGCCTAGCATTAGATAGCTGCACACGGTAGACTCAGAGATTGCAGATATACATTATTGCCAGAGCTCAAATACAGAATAACTAATGTGCAAAACTGTTTGTGTGACAAGCTTTATGAAGCTCTCTCTAGAAGATGATTTATGATGTCACTAATCTCTTGTAATCTATCATCTGCTCTGTGTGAGAGTTGTGGCTCAGATAGAAAGGTCGTGCCCTTCGTGCTCTGTGCCTTCTGGGCCATGGCGCTTCTTTAAGCCTGGTGCGCTGCAGAACAATATCGGAATAAAGAAATTATTTGGTACCAGACTTGACTTTCCTTTCCATTGCATAATGATAATCTGCAACACAGAGCAGTTAATAGTACTGTAGCAACCTGCAGGGTGTTGACATCACAATTAACATGATTTTGGACACGTGGTGCAAAGCAAACATGCAATTTCGGATGCTCGCAGGGTCAGAATTGTCTGGTATTGAGAAAAGTCAAGCTACTCACAAGGCTTCCGCAGTTAAATTAGATTACTTTAGATGAAAAATGAAAGTGGGCTGAGACAAGGTAGAGAAAGGAAAGGATGCAAAGTGTGTTATGACTGTGAATCGGTCAGTGTTGGCTTGGAAATCGGGGAGAACTTAGAGGCAAGGCTGGGAACAGTGCCTGTGGGAGTTGAAGAGAAAGAATGGTTGGTGGAGGATAAGAGAGATCTGCATCCAATTTTAGGATGAAAGATAGGCTTGTGTGTGTGTGTGTGTGTCTGTGTTTGCATGTTTGAGAGAGTGAGTGAATGCCAAAAAGAGAGAGCCTGGGCATGCTGAGATAAGCACTGGTCGTTGGGCGGTTGTTGTTTTCAGGGCATATGAGCACATTATGGTTATGTTTAATTGTTGTGTAGTGATACGGGGCTGCAAACAGCTCTTTCTGAAATGTCGACCCACAATGGCGCCATTCTCGATAAGAGTCTTCCCGTGTCTCAGTCTCTCTCTCCCTCCATCTGCTGCTTCTCCTCTGCATCCCACAAGCTCTTTTTTTCTCCAGGAATTGAGTTTGTTTTTTCTGATGTTGTTTACTTGTTATTTTTAAGCGTAGTCACAAATGTTTATCTTATCATCTTTATTCTGGGAATAGTACATGTTCATGATCTCTTGCGGCGGTGCTGCAGTCACTGCTGACAGGTCCACTTCATTGCGTAAATCCTGTGCTGAGACTATTTTGGACAGTATTCCAGTGCTCTTGTTTTGCTGTGAGCAGGCACAAAACACTCAAAGTCATTTGCTCTGAATTGGATGTGCTGTGCTGAGCCAAAAAAAACAAAGCAAATTGTCCTGCTTGTTGTCCTGACCTGTTGCACCATCTCTGGTGTGGGTTCTTCCAACTGTGGGTTCTTCCACTGGAAACTGCTGTTTGGTCTCTGATTTGGTCAGTCTGAGACAGAGTTAGCTGAGCTCGAAGGGAATATATATATATATATATATATATATTAGAGATGGACCGATCCGATATTACGTATCGGTATCGGTCCGATACTGACCTAAATTACTGGATCGGATATCGGAGAAAAATAAAAAATGTAATCCGATCCATTAAATATCACGAAAGCACCTCACAAAACTTGCAACACGCCGTAACTCACCTCAGAACGTTGGCACGTCGGAGCAGTATGCATCACGTGATAGAGCGGCTGTGGCATGCGGGACCTGTGGTGGTCTGGATAGCATGTGGAGCTTCGCTAGCAACCCGGCATTTCATCTCCGACAAAGTTATCCCGAGAGAAGTAAAGCAAGTTTGTAAGTCCATCTCTGAATGTTTGTAAAGCATTCCTGCGTTAAGCTTAACGAGCGACTGCCTCTCCTGCTGCTACTTCGATCATGAAACTGCTTAACGATCAGCTGATCGGCTTTTCTGTCGCGAGTCCGTGTCTCTAGTTTGCTTTTGGCCCACTTTGCACCAGAAAGAGGAAACCAGCGGCTGAACAACAGCAGCACGTTTAAGCTTGATCAGCTGTTGTTAGAATGTATTTAATATTAGTTTCTACTCGAGGATCTTTTTCTACATAGCTGACGCTGGTAACTGTGCAGGGGCGGATCTAGCAAAGTTTAGCCAGGGGGGCCGATAGGGCATTAACAGGGAAAAGGGGGCACAAAGACATACTTTTCTTTCTTATTCTCATTTAAAATGTCTAGCTTTTAATAAATAATTATCTGACACCCAAAGTTTTAATTTGATGCAAAATGAATAGAAGTCCATTACTGTATATAGTGACTATTAAGTTTAATATATATACCCTAGTAAGCTATAGTACTTTTTCCTTTGGGAAGGTACCATCTGTGCAGTCTGCAATTTTGTTGAAGAAAGATGTTGAATCTATTTAATATTTCTTGAAAAATAATTGATTTCTGTGCATTTTTTTTCACACTGCATCAAATTAAGGTTGATTACGTCGATTAAGCATCATGAGGTGGAGCGTGAGGGGTGGTTCCCTATTTTTTATTTATTTATTTTTGTTGTTGCTGGGAGTTGGAACCCTATTAGTTAGGTTGCTTAATATTTATGCTAAGTACTCTTTAAAATACCAGAATAGGGAGGATGGTGTAGGTTTAAGTTTATTAGATTGATCAGTATTGCTGAACTATGAAAATTTTTTTTTTGCATACAGGTATAACAGAATAGCTTTAGTGTAGTTGTTTTTTTAAACTTGAGTATGAACTTATACAAAATGCAGCAAGATATTTAAAAAACAGTTTTGTTGATTAAAAAACACTATATCGGATTCATATCGGTATCGGGAGATATCCAAATTTATGATATCGGTATCGGACATAAAAAAGTGGTATCGTGCCATCTCTAATATATATATATATATATATATATATATATATATATATAGTTAGACTACACGCCTTTGGAACAGAGGATCGCAAGTTCGATTCCTGCCTGGGGCGTCTGTATCCAGTAAGGGTCCTAAGGCTAGACCCCCTATGCTAAGCAAGCCTACCGCAGACATGAGCGAGACAGATAAATATGAAGGCATGCCGGCTCGGACGTCGCCTGGATCAACAAGGTCCGCGTCAGGTGTTGAGGAACCAGGGCACCCTGACGAAAAGTGGGCTACTGGAACAAGAAGGCATCGGTGGGCAAGGGACGAAAACAGGGCGCTGTTGGAATGCTACTACGCAAGTAACCCCGGCGGAAGGGGCTACATGAATAGGATGAGGGACCTATGGATTCTTCGATACCCAACATCCACAATGACGGCGAAACAACTAGTAGCTCAGTGTTCCAACATTCGAAAGAAGGGACTGCTCTCACAGCTAGAGATTGACGAGGTACAACACAAATGCTACGGCAAGGAGGAGTCAGGACGCCAGGTCAGGGGGGAGATATCATCACCCCCACCCGAGATTGGGTACATAGCCCCAAGTGTGATAGGAGAAGGATCGTTGCGTGCGAGAGGAACTGACCTGAAAAATAGGATCATGGCCAAGCTTGAAACCTGGATCCCCGTAGCTGGTTACCAAGATTACGTGAAGTACCCTCAGAAGGTCTGCTAGATGATGTTAATGCAGCACTACGGGCAATACCTACAACCACAATTACCGACACTAACAAGCTGATCTACAATACGGCAGCAGTGATCAGTGAGATGCTTGGCTACAAGTTGAACAGCGACAAGGGGCAGTACCCTCCATGGAGAAGGAGGCTAGAGGGCAAGATCAAAGTAGCACGGAGGGAGGTTAGCCAACTAACGGAGGTGCAGAAAGGTGCGACAAATAAGGTGCCTAAGAAATACAGCAAGCTGTCCATACCTGAGGCCTTGGAAACTGCCAAGCAAAGACTCACAGCCTTGGCCAGCCGCTTGAGGAGGTACACCAGAGAGATCGAAGGCAGGAGAATAAACCAGCTGTTCTCCACAGAACCAGCAAAGGTGTACTCTCAGTGGCAAGGGAACAATAAGAGAACAGCACCACCCAGGCTGGAGACGGAGCAATACTGGAAGAGCATATGGGAGAAGGACGCAACCCATAACGGCAATGCTCAGTGGCTAGAGGATCTGAGGGCAGACCACAGCGACCTCCCTGAACAGGGTCCAGTAACCATCACAGTGGCAGATATCCAAGAAAGGGTCTCCAGTATGAAGAATTGGACAGCACCAGGGCCCGACATGGTTCACGCCTACTGGCTGAAGAAGCTGACTGCACTCCACGAGCGTCTGGCAGCACAAATGAACCAGCTGCTAGTTAACGAAAGACACCCGGAATGGCTAACTGAAGGCCGGACGGTCCTGATCCCCAAGGACCCCAAGAAGGGACCGGTCCCCTCCAACTACCGACCAATAACCTGCCTCAGTACTACATGGAAGCTCCTGTCAGGCATCATATCGGCTAAGATGAACAGGCACATGGGTCAATACATGAGCGGGACACAGAAAGGAATTGGCAAGAATACCAGAGGCGCAAAACACCAGCTACTGGTAGACAGAACAATCAGCCGAGACTGCAAGACCAGACTGACCAACCTGTGCACTGCCTGGATTGATTACAAGAAGGCCTATGACTCAATGCCCCACAGCTGGATACTGGAATGCCTAGAATTGTACAAGATCAATGGGACCCTAAGAGCCTTCATCAGGAACTCAATGGGGATGTGGCGTACAACACTAGAGGCCAACTCCAAGCCCATAGCACAAGTCACCATCAAGTGCGGGATCTACCAAGGAGATGCTCTGTCCCCACTGCTGTTCTGCATAGGCCTGAACCCCCTCAGTGAGATCATTAACAAGACTGGCTACGGATACTGGCTACGGATACCGACTACGGAACGGAGCAGTTGTCAGCCACCTCCTGTACATGGATGACATCAAGCTGTATGCCAAGAGTGAACAAGACATCGATTCACTGATCCACACTACCAGGCCATACAGCAATGACATTGGAATGTCGTTCGGACTGGAGAAGTGTAGTCGGATGGTATCAAAGAGAGGGAAGGTAGTCAGAACTGAGGGGATTGAACTACCAGAAGGCAACATTGCAGACATAGAGGACAGTTACAAGTACCTGGGGATCCCGCAGGCAAATGGGAACCATGAAGAGGCCGCTAGAAAGGCTGCAACCACCAAGTACCTGCAGAGGGTCAGGCAAGTCCTGAGGAGTCAGCTGAATGGTAAGAACAAGATCCGGGCCATCAACACGTACGCCCTGCCCGTCATCAGGTACCCTGCTGGGGTAATAGGCTGGCCAAAGGAGGAGATAAAAGCCACTGACATAAAGACAAGAAAGCTCCTTACCATGCATGGAGGGTTTCACCCCAAGTCCAGCACCCTGAGGCTGTACGCTAAGCGGAAGGAAGGGGGCCGGGGACTGGTGAGTGTCAGCACCACAGTCCAGGATGAATACATTGGGAAGATGGCCCCAACTGACCGAGTGCTCAGTGAATACCTCAGGCAGCAGAAACCCAAGAAAGAGGAGAGAGACGAGGAACCATCATGGAAGGACAGGCCCCTGCACGGTATGTACCACCGGCAGATAGAGGAGGTGGCTGATATCCAGAAATCCTACCAGTGGCTGGACAAAGCTGGACTGAAAGACAGCACAGAGGCACTAATCATGGCAGCACAAGAACAAGCTCTGAGCACAAGATCCATAGAGGCTGGGGTCTATCACACCAGGCAAGACCCCAGGTGCAGGCTGTGTAAAGATGCCACAGAGACAATCCAGCACATAACAGCAGGGTGCAAGATGCTAGCAGGCAAGGCATACATGGAAAGCTATAACCAAGTGGCCGGCATAGTGTACAGGAACATCTGTGCCGAGTATAACCTGGAAGTCCCGAGGTCAAAATGGGAGATGCCCCCAAGGGTGGTGGAGAATGACCGAGCTAAGATCCTGTGGGACTTCCAGATACAGACGGACAAAATGGTGGTGGCTAACCAACCGGACATAGTGGTGGTAGAAAAACAGAAGAAGACGGCCGTAGTGATCGATGTAGCGGTTCCGAATGACAGCAATATCAGGAAGAAGGAACACGAGAAGCTGGAGAAATACCAAGGGCTCAGAGAAGAGCTCGAGAGGATGTGGAGGGTGAAGGTAATGGTGGTCCCCGTGGTAATCGGAGCACTAGGTGCGGTGACTCCCAAGCTAGGCGAGTGGCTCCAGCAGATCCCGGGAACAACATCGGAGATCTCTGTCCAGAAGAGCGCAGTCCTGGGAACAGCTAAGATACTGCGCAGGACCCTCAAGCTCCCAGGCCTCTGGTAGAGGACCCGAGCTTGAAGGATAAACCGCCCGCAGGGGCGTGCTGGGTGTTATGTATGTGTATGTGTGTATATATATATATATATATATATATATATATTGCTGTTTTATGGGCAGAATCATGTTTTTTCTATCCAGGTATGCATTGCCAGTGTGTTTGGGATAATTGTCACGTTAGAACATGAATCTTTTGCCAATCAGACACTTTCCAGATGGTACTGCATGCTGAATCAAAAATCTGATGGTACTTTACTGCACTCCATCAATTTTGACAAGATTCCCAACACCACCGACTTAAATGTAGCCCCAAACCATGACACATGACCGTGTTTTACAAATAGTTGTAGACACTCGCTGTTGTGCCTTTCTCCTCATCTCCTACATACATGTTAATTTGGCCAAAAATGTAAAATTTGGATTCTTCGCTCTATTAGTCCTCTTGCCACTGATTTTCAGTTTAGTTCGTGCGTAATTTGTCAGATCTCAGACTTTTCCCCTGTTTTTCTTCCTTAAGAATAGCTTCTTGACAGCCACCCTTTGCACTGAGACCATTTCTGATAAGAGTTTGACAAACAGAAGATGGATCAGCTGAAAGGCCAGATGCATTTTTCAGATCCCGTTACCTATTTCTTAAAGAGGTACTGTTCATCTGTTGTAGATATTTTTTTTTATTCCTGCTATTTTATTTGTCCTCCACATGTCCATTTTCCTCAGATTTTTTTGAGGACACACTGCACAGTCTATTGTTTTTGGCTAATAGCTCTTTGTGATTCAACTTTTTGGTGTATAAACACTGTTTTATGCCTGTCAAATTGTGTTTTCTTTGGCATTTTTTGTAGATTTAAGAAAAGGGAAAGTTGTCGCATCCTGTATGTGTAGACACAACATCAGTTCATCCCCAGAGTAAATTTTTTTGTTTAATGCTCGAATGATTCATAGGTCAGTGTTGTGTGGCTTTCCAACAAACAAAAAAATTCCTTTGGAAACTGAAACTGGGTGAAAAAGCAGCCGGTGTCCAAAGAAAAAGACCTTCAGAAACCATTGCTCAAGACCACTTTAAAAATGACAGGAAACTCTGGCTACTGGGAAGAAAAATAACAAGAAAGAAATGGTGGCCCGAAGATTTTTTTTACTTTACATAAAAACACATATCTTAAAAAATTGCTTTTATCTACTTTGTGAGACAAAATATCATTAATGTTCAGCAAATCAGTTTTCTTTGTGTTTTAATTTTCTTTCTGTCCACTCAACATAAAAATAAATGTAAAAAATAGCTGGTTTGGTTTCTGAGAAAAGTTTCCAGACTTTTCGAACTCTCAGCTGAAAGTCTGTTGTAGAGGTGACCCCCACTGTGTCACACAAACACTCCCTCACAGACTGTTTACCATCACAATGCTGACACTGGCACTTTCCCTCGCTGTCAGCAGGACTCATAGTTATGTATTTTTATTGTAATTACATGGCAGTGTTTTTATATTTCCAAAATGCCCTTGTTTTCCCCCACTGGCTCTTTTCATCCACGACCGCAGATCAAACTGAGCTACTGCCAACACTTTGCTTCCCCGAGCCGCTGAGAAAAAAACAAAAAACACCAGTAAACAAAAGATAAAACACCGAAATGAAAGCTGGCGAGGGAGTAACATTAACACAATGAGAGGGACTGTTGGTAGGAGGGGGGGGGGTGCTGTCTAATTCTGGCTGGTGTTGGAATTTTATGATTATAGACGAGGAACGCGTGTGAGAGCGTGTGCATCTGCTATGTTGTCAGATATGCATGAATTTTATATATAAAGTTCTGACTTTACTTGGAATTAATTTACTTTGTGATGACAGACGTGGTAGGGAAAATGAAAAGCAATGACAGGTGTACTCTGGTGTTGTTGGTTTCATCTTTTCTGTTGGACTTGTTGACAGTTATAAGATGTGGCCTGGTTGTACTTTACGGGTTAAATATGTTCGTACCATTCTTCGCTGCCTCGTGTGATGAGGGAGTCTGCCTTCCAAGACGCTGTCTCCCTCTGATTAAAATGTTTACACTGGTCTCATTAGACTGATAACACTCTGTGCCATACTAATGAGTCTCGCAACATCGGTGTGTGTGTTTGTGTGCTCATGATTGTGCAGTTTGCTTTTGTATGTGCGGGAAAAAAATCTATTTTTGCACTTTTAAATTAAAATTGATTTGAGTTTCATGAATTAGGGTAAGATTGATATAGAAGAGGTGTTATCAGTGTTGTTACCTCTTAACTGATTGCGGTTGATCAGAGTAAACGTGACGTGTACAACGATGGGTGTTTGTATGGGAAATTTAATTGCTCAACCCTTAGGACACTGTTGCCATTTACTATAGGTTTAGCATCTTCCATAGTACCACAGACATCAGCACATAATTAACAGGAAAATAGTGCATGTTATTCAGTATCTCCAAACTCCAATTCTCTGGATTCCTTCAAAAACAACAGAGTGTATGTCATGTAATGTACCACTAGATGGCATCCCGAGAGAAGCCTTTGTAATCTCAGCGTCACTGTTTTGTTTGTAGTGTAGGCTACAAGAGGGATGTTATAAAATAGCGCTCATCTCCATAGGTGTATTTTTTATTTGTTCTTAAAACTGCTCGATTTGCTGTAGGCCTTTTCTGCCACTTTAATATATGATTGTAATATTGCCTTTATGTTCCTTTGCGTCTAGTGCAGCATTTTTTTGGATCTATCAAAGCACAAACACTTGGGAGTTTTTTTTTGTTTGTTATTTGCTTGCATTATTATAATGAGAAGTCTTTTGCACAGATTTTGGCAGTTCAAACGTCTACATCTCCATCTGGAGAGTTAAGTGATAGAGATGAAGGAACTTGGCATTTTCACAGTAGATGTTTGCTGTTATTGACTGTTAAAGAAAAAGAAGGAAGCGATTCTATTTTTTTAACTAAAAGTTTTGTTTTCTGTGATTATCTGCGCTTCCAGAGACGGACAATTTTGCGAAACAACTGCTGTTTATCAGCTCTCTACATTTGCGTGGAGGGGCTCCATCTACTCTAACCAACGAGGCTCTGACAATTATTGCATTTGGCTTTCAGGATTGTAATAAAGCGGGATTTTTAATGTTTTTCTGTGATATACAAGCCCTTGAATGGAGGTTTCTTTATAGTGATAAATACAGCATTCTCTGTGGCGAGGTGAGATGATGAGAACTCTGCGTATTTCTCTATATGTGTGTGTACATATGTGTGTTTTTTAATGTTGCACACCTGCTGCATGACTGATTAAGAGACAAGCAGTGGGAGCAGTCAGCTGTATGTACCTATGGATAAAGGCTGCATGTGGAACAAGAAGGTTTCATCACACCAGGTCAGATCACCTTGCACATACTTAGACAGTCCCCTTTCCTATTCCTGTCTATAAACTGCAGGTCAGCAGCTTCTTTTTCCTCTCAATCTGTCTCTATCCTTTCTGCTAGTTACTTACATACATCATTCCCATCATACCTCTCGCTCTCTCTTCCCTTCAGCTCAATCGCACCGTACTGGCTCTCTTTTCTTAGCAAACCTTTCTCTCATCCATTATTGAGACTTGTTTTTTTTCCTTGGGTCTCAGAATAAAGAAGGGGAGCAGATCTTTTGAATTTTTAATGCCCGGTATAAAAAATGTATCATCTGAGCGATACGAACTGGTAAACTTTTAGCAGGACACAACACGCCAAGTCACGAGATGACGCTAGACCGAAGAAGAAAATCATGGAGTGAAATCCCGTTTTCAACAGAAATCGCAAAAAAATCCCCCGAAAAAATCTTTCGACAGTTAAATGGGAGTCCACTCAAGAAGAAACAGCTAGTGACTGTGACTGTGGATGTCACCTTTGAGGAAAGGGGGCAACTTGTAGTGAAGCCGGGTGAAATAACTCCTAGTGACGCAAAGTGGGTGCGTCCTGAGTTAAATTTGTCCCAACTTCAATGTAGGGGATTGGAGTGACTAACAAGACACTGCAATGGGATGCTGTTGTTTGACACATTATGGGGTGCTAAATACATTTCAGAGTTACCTACACAATCAGAACCGGAAATTTACGTTCCAACTGTTGGATTAATATTTATCAGCAAATTTCAACCATGTCCACGCTAGGTGGGAAAAATTTTATTCAACCCCCACATTTAGATATATTTTTTTCTGTGGAGCTCTGAAAAACAGAGCTTTTTGTCTTTGCATGCAGTGCAAATTGTGTCCTTCCTTTGGATTCATTAGGTTATTTAATGAAACACTAAAACCTGGTATTTGATCTGTAGAAAAACAGTTTTACTATGTCTCTAAAAGGCATTTTCTACCACCAGAAAGCTCTCCAAGTGGCAGAAAAGAAACATGGCAAACTTCAGATTGTCACACTTAGTGGAACAGGTCTGTCATCAACATACTCTTAAGTAGAGATATCTGTGTAAACCTAAAGGCACAGGATGTCATTTCCACAGCTGGAAGTGTGTCTATCAGTTTGATGTTTATATTTGCGTCCATAAAACATCTTAAGCCTGGATTATCGTCTGTTGGACAGCTGCAGACCTGCTGTAGTCACTGCAGTGAGGTCACAAAAACTAGGCAGGCATGTGGACAGCTGGAGTTCAAAAAGTCTGGGAACGTCTTCTGATGAAATTTACCTCACCCTCGTGTTCTGGCGTTAGAATGTGTTGTACCATGTTTCTCTCCTGTCATCACTCCCAGCACCCACTCTCACCTCTTCTCTCACCAAATCAAATATCAACCAAGTCGAGTTCAGCTCTATGAAATGGCGACAGTCTTTGTTAAGAGACACACATACCTGCGACTGAGTAACTCATACAAGTTCATGCCTTGCTGGTTGGCTCCAGGAAGACAGGAAAGCGAGAGGAGAGTGGGAGTAAGTATGATTAGGAAAAACAATTGAACAATCATGGGATTATATATGTTAAGGTGTTGTCCTGCTTGCACTCCATCTTGGCTGTTTGCTACTAACAACTAGAGAAGTGGATTTATGGTTTGGCAAAATGCAGAAAATCCTGAACATATTTTCATGATGTCTGCATGCGGTGCATCACTCATTGCAGTTTGACAGCCAATAGACAAGCAACCCGAGGCAAAGAAAAGAGAGCATGTAATGCATTCTATAGCTGCAGCACAGCGAGCTTAGTGAAAGATATATGTTGCCAGTGTGGAACCAGTTGGGTAAACTGCTCTCATTTGGTTATCCAGATCATAAATTTGAGTCCATGGATGAAGCGTCAGTGTGTCCTCCTCCATCCTTTTCCATACATATGTACATTGGAAAGCTCAAGGTGGGGGAAGAAGCACAAATAGGCCTACAGCCTGAGGGAGGGTCATATATTCTCACCATGGAGCCTGGAGCATGTCATCTATATTTATGCTCTCATTGAGCTTATTGTGTTTACAGATTGGCCACATCTTTTTGTTGTTTATAAATCCACCCTGGGCAAATTGATGTAATATACATTACTGTAATCTCAAATGTGAAGTTAATGCCTTATGCGTGTGTGTGTGTGTAATGTATATGCAACAGTTTACATGTGAGTGTGTGATCAGTAACGATTCCCACAGTGACATCCTGTCTGTTCTGCATTGGTGGCACTTATGAAGAATGCTATATGCTTGTTATTTGGTCCTCTAATGTTGGTTGCTTTGCAGTTTCTAGTTGCCTTGCACAGCTTATCGCTGACTGCCATCCATCCATCCATCAAGCCCAGCGAGGTAGTCTAGAGGACAGGGGCAGGGAGGGGTCCATTGCTCTAGTTTCAGGACTCAAACTGAAGGCAGTTTCCGCCACAGGCCTTGGCTGGTTATGACAGTCAAGAGGATCCATTAAGGGACCGACCCTCATCTATAACAGTGTCTCTGTGTAAACCCCATTTAGCCAGAGGCAGCAGAACTGAAGGACATTAGGATTGTGGTGTACAGTGTGGTTCACAAGCTAACTAATGGACAAACAATGATCAATCAAGACGAGTAATAGAAAAATCACTCATGTCTTTCAGCTACACACCTTATCTATAAAAATAATTAATAGTTTACCAGGCTGTAAAAGAGATTTCTTCTTTTTGTAGTTCAAAAAAAACCCAAAACGTGCTGCAGTAAGGTCTCGTGCTGAATACAGTGTAGAAAGCAGGTGTTTCATATGTGGATATCTGTACACACACAATATGCAGAATGTATAGCCTGCGGCAATGGACAGAAATAGAACCAGCAGCCTGGCAATGAAGTGTCAAGAGACAAGGAGCAAGAGGTTCAAATGAAGAGGAGGAGGAGCAGTATAGGCCCAGAAAATGAAAGAGGGACTGAACCACTGAGATTCCTTTATAACAACAGGGGGGAACCAGAGAACATCCATAATCCTATCTGACAAAGGTGAATGTCTTCTGTCTTCATTTTAGCGCCATTTCGTTCCTTCTCCCATGGCAATGAAGTTCTAATAAGGAATTGATTTTTGGCAGGCAGTTAAAAGGGTGACCTCCTGACCCCATTGCTCACTGTGGGTGTGGCAGGAGATGGTCCTCATCCACCGAGAATCGATGCGGCGTACCTCATAACCACCCTCGGCCGATTTCAGAGGCGCAAATGTGTCATCAGTGTGTCATCGAGCATACATCTTTGCTGGAGGCGACGGAACCTTCCCCACCTGCCCGCCCCATTCGGATGAGAGGGCGGAGAGTGGCATTTCTCCCAATTCTGTGAAATGGTGCAGAAAACGGGAAACAGGGACACGCCCCCCACTGTCTGTCAGTGCTGAATCTGAGGAGCTGACCTCCTGCGAAACTTCATTGAGATGCCCTCATCTATCTGTCAGTGAATAGGAAAGGAGGTGAAGAAAGGGGGGGGGGGGGGGGTGGTATCGGAGCCAGCAACCAATCTCCCCTCCCTTCTCAGATGCATAATTCAGTATTTCTCTCACAACAGCCTGAGCTTCGAAGGGCTCAGCTCCCCCAGCCATGTGGCCAGCAGTCTGCTAATATGAAAGAAGCTCAGAACCCACTCTGTTGTTCCTTCAGGCTTTCTGGGTGTACACACTCTCAGTCATACTTGTATGATTTATTCAGCTTGTTCATCCATGGCTTGAGACTCAGACCTCAGTGGACAAGTTGGGAAACATTTTTTTTTTTTTTGTCCTTGGCAGAGGAAGTGTGTCGGCTTCACCGCGGGTTGCCTGAGTGACACTGGAGTAGCTTAACCTCCCACTGGTGGTTAGTTTTACTGCTCATTCTGAGAGGCCTGCTGCTGAGCCAGTGTGCAGCAACACTGCCTTGGCCTCAATAAGCAACCAAGGAAAGAAGCAGGGAGGACAAGAACACAGAGTGGTGCTTCCTGTTCCTCCACATCCATCCAATTTGAAATCCCTTCTTTGATGTTCAGTAAAAAATAAATGAACCTTTGCTACTTTAAACTCACCTCTTTTTGTGTACAACCTTGAAATTTGCAGGTTGTATCCAGCATGTCATTCAGAATGTGACCCAAAATTTCCCACATGTGAGAAATTTTCAGACTGGGGCGGTTTGTCAGCTGTGGTAAGGAGGCCAGTTTTTATCGAGTGAGTTCTGCAGCAGGGGAATAATGTTGGATGAGACCCAAAACTCTACACAGAGTGCCTCCACACGGAGCCACTGTACTTTTTTTTAAAATCTCCTTGAAGGGGTATATTACTGAAACCTGGCACCACCAAAGCGATGAAACTGAAACGGTATGGATAAGTTTGTCTGCTTCCACACTGCAGTGGCTTGGACGAACGCTTGCCAAGTACCAGAGGTGAATTTCTAGGACAAGGGTCAATAACCACTCTACAGTTATTGGGAGGTGGAACATTTGTATTTTAGAAAAATACAAATACAAAAATACAATATTTTTGTATTGTATACAAATACAATACACACTCACACGTGACTCAGCTAAAACAGTTTAGTCACGTGTGAGTGTGTATTGTATTTGTATAAAATTTATAAAATTTATAATTATTGTGAAAATTTTGCAGTTGATCAGTCTACTAAATGAAAAAAATGAATTCAGATCTGGGCCAAGGCATCCCTGAGCACCTGGACAGTCGAAGGTGCAACATGGTGTCCCAGAGATGCTTTGTTAGCTTTAGCGTGGGGGGCCAGGCTGTGGTATAAATCCTTTTCACAGGTGAACTACCTGTGTGACCTCTCAGGTATCACCTCCTGCTACCAGTGACACTGACCCTGGCCAAATGTTATAATGTTATAATAAACCCAGAAAAGAAAAAAAATGTCAGTGGCCTCCACCTGTTTGTGGGGGCTGTCTCATAGTTGTCCCCCTCCTGCACCTGTTGTTAATTTCATTAACATAACTATAGCTAACTAACAATATCCTCTGCCTCTACGGGTGATCGTGGCTCAAGAGTTGGCAGTTCGTCTGGTAATCGGAAGGTTGCCGGTTCGAGCCCCGGCTCTGACAGTCTCGGTCGTTGTGTCCTTGGGCAAGACACTTCACCTACCGCCTACTGGTGTTGGCCAGAGGGGTCGATGGCGCGATATGGCGTCCTCGCTTCTGTCAGTTTGCCCCAGGGCAGCTGTGGCTACAACTAAAAACACATCTTTTTAAAACTGCCTTTTGCTAACTTTGTTTGTATTTTGTCTTTTTAATCTGTTATATCTTGTAAAGCACTTTGTGATCTCTATCTAGAAATGTGCTATATAAATAAAATTTTACTTACTTACTTACAACTGTAGCTGCCTCCACCAGTGTGTGAATGAATAGTGGAATTGTAAAGTGCTTTGAGGGTCTCGAAAAGCGCTATAAAAATGCAATCCATTATTATTCTGCTGTTTCACTGCCTCGATGCTATACTCTGATTAAAAAAAAAAAAAATTTTGTAATGTAATTTTTTCAGCAGTCTATGTCTTTTTAAATATGTGTGAAAGTCTACAGAATATATTAGATTTGTTTTGGGGTTAAATAATCTTAGCTGCTTACACAATTTGGCTCCTAAGTAGTGATTTGTCTCTTCCTGTGTGTGGGCTGACCTTTAACCTCTCATTATGTGGTTGCTTCCCTTGTGCATATGAGGTATTACTTCTGTTTCTGTTGGGGCCTCGCTGATAATTATGTGGACAGATTTCTGGTTCTTATCTCTTTTAAAGAGAAAATAGTCTCTTCACTTGAGCGCTACCATAGTGTGTTTGTGTTTTGCTTCCGACTCTGAGGACGGGGATGATTCTTAAATTTTCATTCTAACCTCACCTCCACATGACGCTCCAGGTCGAACGTCCAGCCGTGACGTCAAGTGTAATAGCACGCTGTAATGGTTTTGTAAATAGCTTGGTTGTAAATGATGGCGAGCAAAGGGGCAGTTTGGGGTGAGTTAGTCTGGTTTGGCCCTGTGACAGCACCGCGCAGTCTCATGAGCGTAATCTATCCGCCTCTGCAGATGATGAGATCGCTTTTCCCAATTCATGATTGGAAATGCGGTTTAATTGCACGGAAAGTTTCCATCCCGGTCCAAGCAAATGGGTTTGATCTCACTCATCGTTGTTTGAGCACTTCATATCTCTCTGTCTCTGGTGCTCTGTGTTGATCTTCTCTCTAATAGAGAGGAGTGTAGCTTGGGGAGCAGGTTAATTATGGAGGAGCTCATTATTCATGTTTAATTATTGTAACTAGATTTTTAGATGATTAAAATGCTTCCTCTTTTTTTTCATTGTCTAAAGTGGAATTAGTCATTTGTTTTGGTTTTGTTGTTGTTTTTTAACCTGTTTTCTGAGCACTTGACACGTTGTTATTCCACTTGTGCAAAATATTTCATTAAATCTCTTCTGTGTAATATTCAGGGACTGTAAAGCATATCAAATAAATGTTTCATTCAAATTATATTAAGATATAAAATATTCAATATCTAAAGGTACTTCATAGGCCTATCCGTAGATGGACCTGCTGCCACCCACTGTAGCTTATGCAAAGTCTTTGCCCTGCATCGGCTGTCACTGAGCTGCCAGGGTATAACTTGGCCATTAGCTGACAGCCATTAGCAACTTGTTTAATTGAACTCATTTACAGGCTGTGCTAATCTGCTGAGGTGACCTTGATTCTGCGTCTGCGTAATGTTTATGCCAGTGAAGCAGAGGGTGTCTCTTTCTGTATGCCATTATGAGCACAAATGCAGTTAGGCCCATGTTTGGCCATAAAAGTCTGCACTTCATTAGTCATAATTACCTTTGCTGTTGCCCAGAGAGGTGATGAGTTTTTGTGCTTGAGCTAAACTAATGCCAGGAGAGCAAAACTCATCAGCAGAGGTGCCGAGGGATTAGAGGGCTGAAATATCAGTTCTCATCTCTTTCTGCCTCTTCCATTTTTTTTCTTCTTTCACTGCTCACTGTATATCAGCCAAACCTCTGCCCATGAGCCAGAGCAGCTGTAAATCTCGGGCACTCGTGCAGGATATGTAGCAAGTGCGTGGTGGAGGAGAGGAATGAGGCTGATGGGGGAGCTTGTTGGAGTGATGGATTAATGAGGCATGACCTTGTCTTTGTGGGGTGTGTGGTTGTCTGTATGGAGGAAATAAATTTTATGGTTTTTGTAGCCTTTTTGTGGCAAACTATAGGTCCCTTTACCCAAGATTGTAGATGGTTTTGCCACCAGTTATTTGGAATTTGTTATGTTTTGACTTATCTCTTGTTTAAAGTAATGTACACTTAGGTTAGAATATTTATTAAGCCACAAGATGAGTCTGAGAGTGTATACCTCTGAAAAGACCATAACAAGCATGAACTGAATACCTGGTTCCAGAAGGATATCTGGGTTAGTTTGCTGTTTTTTTTTTTTTTTTGTTTTTTTTTTAAATGAGATCAGAAACAGCAGTATGCGACATTACGTGATGGCAGAGCTTCAGTTCATCCTTTGTCATTTTTTTTTTTTTTTTTTTTTTTATATAAATAGGACAGGGGGAATGAATGAGAGAAAGAGGGGGAGAGGAAGAAAGAAAACCAAAGGGGAGAAGAGACGGTGAGAGGGGGGGGGGAAGAGAGAGAGGAAAAAAAAAAAAAAAAAGAACTCCTGGGTCACCTGTATGGAGAAAAAAAAAAAAAAAACAAACAAAAAAAACAAACAGAGGAGACAGCAAACAACAAAGAGCAACATAATAATAGAGAAAACAAAGCACCATCACAATAAACTAGCTAGTCATAGATATCAATATTTACTAAATAATAAACGATATTGTGCAGCACGCAAGATAGACAGCGCACAGTGTGCTTTGAGGCAGCAGCCAAGAAAGCTTTAGTCCGCGTCTGTGAATACCCATGTGTGCATACCTGTGTGGATCAGCAAGCATGCAAGCTAGTTTGCTGTTTTTAACTGCAAAATGAATGTGTCCCATTTTTTTTTCTTATTTCATTTTAATACAATTCTGTACAAAAGTCTCGAGCCATCTGTCATTTCTTTATTTTTTGTTTCCAAGGAGCCAGACTTTCTTGGACTTGTTTTTTAAAGTGGTCTTGGCTGCTTTTTTCACAAATTTTAATACCAGTCATTCTACTTCATGCTGACCCATGAATCATTTCAAACATTAAAAAAATGCACCTAACTCAAGAAAGGATTCAGTGTTTATTTTACACACATTATTTCCATTTATCGATGTTGAATCTACAAAATATGGCAACAATAACAGTTTGGCAGGCATAAAATAGTATTCTTTTGCACCAGTCAGGCGATTTTAGGAGACAAACCTGACATATCTCAGCATTTTGCACTGTGTCCTTAAAAATCGACAAGTAGAGGACAAAAAGAAGAAGTGACAGGCCTAAAAACTATCTACGGAAGATGAACAGTTTTTGAAAGTCATGTCTGTAAGAAATAGGAAAAATAGAAAAAAAAAAATCCCAACACCGGACAGAGATGTATCTGGCCCTTCAGCTGATTCCTCTGCTATTCACTGAAGCCTCATTGGATTTGGTGTCAATGGAAGGGCAGCCAATATTAAGGAAGGGAAAATTACACAAGAACTGGAAGTCAGTGGCAACAGAGTGAAAGACCCAAAAGTTTGGTTCAGTTTTTAGTGAGGGGTGCTCGTGTTGTGGATGTTGTCAAAATGTAATTATTGTAATTGAATTATGAACACAGAAAAGTGCTTTCACATTTTGATTCACCTGTCTGAAAAGTGCCTGATTGGCAACAGCTTTATTTTTCAGCATGACAATGACTTTATTGCATTATAAATCCAATATGCTGCATCTTTTTCCAATTTTCCTTACAAAACAAAGTGCATATGTTTGGAAAAAAATGGGCTTAAAGTTGAATTTTGCTTGTCTTGCAGGTTTACCCCAACCTGCACCTTCAAACGATGGGCTAAGCCCCATCAATGGCAACACGTTCATTGAACTTTCTGAATAATTTTGCTAACAACCAGGAGACAAACTCAACCAATCACATATGATTTGTTGCAGAGGTAATAAATACCAGATTGGCCTAGGTTTGAAGATTAATCTTTACATACAATGTACAATAAAGCCAGTCTTTTGTTGACACAGTGATACAGTAACATGATGACATCGGCTTACCCAGCTAGTTACCAGAAACAGATACAGTGCAGTGACACACGGTGTAGGGAGGAATAGCTTTTTCCTGTCTCTGGGTCCAGTGAGTTGAAAGGGAGAACTTCCCTTAGGGCGTAAGCTAGAGTTTTAACATGTGATAGGGAGCGAGAATAAGGAAAGAATAAAGGAGAGAGTAGGAGCGAGTCTAAGCGAGTAACAGTGGAGGAGCGTAGGAGAGAAAGCTCGGAGAGAGGGCAATCATTGAGAAAAGGGCAACCACAGAGAAAATAGATTAGCTGAGGAACTGCAGCAACAACACTGGGAGCAGTGTGGAATGCCAGAAGTTAAAAAATTTTTAAAAAGAGATTTAAGATTTTTTTTTTTTTTTTAAATGAAAGCAACAGTGCTGTTTTTGTTTTATAAGATATAGGATCACTCAGAGCAGTGAGCCAGTGATTGGCAGACACATTTGTGATGGGGGACAGACAAAGAACGACAGCCCTGTGAGCACAGTCAATAGCCATTTAGAGGAGACGAAGTGAGAGATGACAGCTGAGCAGAAGGGTGTGAAGAGAGGAGGATAAATGAATGAGGGGAATGCTGGGAGGATGGGGAGAAGTGAGTGGGGGGAGGTCCTGTTGTATATTGTGGTAGGATGGGACCGTCTTGTGACCTCTGACCTGTAATTGGATCAGTGAGTGTGCGGAACACTGTGTTGAAGGACCTACAGTGGAGGATTCAATGGACCATTATATTTTGTGTAAATTGTGTGCATATCTGCATGGATGTGTTAATTGTAACGTACGCCTAAACCTCGCCGTTAATTACAGTCTCTAGCCATCATGATGATGGTGGAGCAGGTGTGCAAGAAGCACTTTTCTCTTTGTCATTGGTACAGCGTTGCACATAAACGATTGTCCTTGGTTGTTATGAGTAAACATCGAGTGCACAACATCATTCTAAAGCTGAATATAAAGTCAGGAAACAAAGGCCGCTGGTTTCCTTCTGTTTCCTGTCTTGCTTTGTAACATTTTGTCTTGTAAAATGCTCATGAATGCGTCATTATTATGAGAGGAAATGCATTCATTTGACTGTGTGCATGTGTGTGTGTTGTATTTGCAATTTGCATTTCTCTTCTTAAAACAGGGCCCCATCGTTGATTGACTCGAATCAACTCGCTCTCTGTGTATGTCTGCATTTGTTTGACTTGTTGATACCCCCAATGTGGGACCACCAGCTCCTGGTCTGCTGACCCATATAATTAAGGCCACAGGGGTTCCTCCTTCTATTCATAGTGACAAAGATGAAGGTCACATTATCATCTGTATCATCTGGCTCACTCTGTCCTCCTCTCCATACAAGGGATGTTCCTTGTGACTAATTTCATTATCAATTAAATGTTTGAGAAATGATTAAGACTATAATGTAATTACTTTTGTACAAGTATTGTGTGCATAGCCATTTCACTCTGTTAATTCCACCCTTTTGTTATCAAATCATATTTAAAATGCCTCTGAAATGTATGGAGCTGTCTGCTGTCTGTATCATTGCACATGTCATTTTGGCTTGGCGAGTGTGCTGCCACCAGCAGCCTTCTTTACTTGCAGGATAGTGTCCACACGGCTGTATTGAATGTGGGTGACAGATTGCTCTGGTTCAGTGGTTCTAGCCTGACACAGCCTAGACCCAAGCATTTCTTTTCTAGATCAAAATACTGCCAAACCACACAGGTTTTACAAGATGTCATCTGTCTTTCCACCTTGCTTGTTTAGAATATTTCATCACCGAGAGAAAGGGGAAGACATTGTTGTAAGTGACTGCATGACATCCCACAGCTCGTTTTGTGAAATCTGAGCAATTAGTCGAACAAATGAGTATTTCTGGTACCGACTAGTGAAGGGAGCTTAAGCTTCTAGTCGACTGATTGTTCACATCCCTGGTCCCTCTTCAGTTGTTGACAGTTGGAGTATGTGCACAGTTTAAAAGATATTGTGTCATGTCTGCCTCAGTACGTTTGGTTTAACCAATCCAAAGCAGGATGTTCATCCATCTGTGTGGGGTTTATACGCCAAAACAACCATCTATTGTGTCTCTCCAGCATCCACACCCACAGATCCACATGCCCACAGCCGCTACTTATATCTGTTTGTTTGCACAGTCAAGCACAATATGGATATGGCGACAAATTGGCTTAAATCAGTTAGTATGCTGTAGTGTCTCAGCAGGCTAAACCTATGTGCTTCCCCTGACAGCCATGCCTTTCTCTAATTGGCATCATCCTACCTGCCACGAAGCCTGACATAAACTCTGGATTATAAAATGGAGCCAGGTGCATTTGTTACAGTAGATTTACACAAACAGATACAATGGTCTGACAACCTCTGGCGCTTTTGCCGGTTGATTGCCAGATTCTGGTGTCGTTGGGTACTGTCAGAGCTCATCCTGTGGAGGGGGGAAGAAAATGGAAAGCAGAGCCAGCACATCCATGTCTCTGGAGCCCTACGATAGGTGGGATGGATGGAGTTGAAGAGATGGATGCTGGGCAGCCAGTCTTTGTGCTTCTTCAGAATGAAACCTTGATCTGGGATATGGAAAGGAGGAGGAGGAAAAAGGAGGAGAGCTGGGAGGAGGAGGAGTGGGCTCCAAGAGGGGGTGCGAAGCTTCTGGTTTAAAATGAGATTTTCATTTATTTATTTATTTAGCTGCGCTCATAGCTCAAGGCTGTCTGCTTGCTTTTTGTTGTATGTTCTGTGGCCTCAGTGCCCCCTTCCCCCTCCTCCCGCCTTCTTCTGTGTTTCTAATGTGAGTGGATCTGCAAGTGCAAATATGTGTGTGTGTGTATGTGCGCTCATGCACATTTACACCTCTACTACTACTGCCAGTGTTTGTTTGACTGTGCATGTGTGCGAATGCTGTGTGAGTAAGACTTTTTTGCGTATCTCAACAGTGTTTACTGCTACATGCGACTGTTATCACTGCATATGTGTTTATTTGTAAGAAGTGAGAGTCTGTGCTGGCCGTCCAGGGATGAATGGTATCTTTTGGAATAGATCTGTTTTATTATGTGTGTGCCAGCCATGCTGTGCAGCTCTCACACACACAAGCAGAAGCAACTTATCCTAGCTGCTGAAGAGCGCAGTGCCCGAAAACAGCTCAGATTATGCCACGGAGTGAGAACAAGAGCTGTTTTGTCTTACTTTTTTTTTTTTTTACAAGTTCACATTGGCATTTCCACCAACCACACTAAAATCAATACTGTATCTATTAGGCCATAAGAATGTATGTGAAGAGAGATGGCTTTTTGATGGCCTGCGTGTAGGATTTCAGTTGCTAGAACACCTCTCTATCATTTATCAAATTGATTTTCAGCCATGGTGATAGCCTATTTTCTCCTGAGTTCTAGACTCTGAAAAGCTTGTGCCAGGAGGTCGACTCATTGATCTTATTTGTACAGTGAACAAGTCTGATCTCAGCAACAGACGAAGGAATGACAGTACGGGACCCTAAAGTACACGGATTCGCCTCCAAACAATAAAATCTGTGTCCAGCAAGAACTTCCACTCTGCTGCTGAATGCCTTGCAAATACTAGAAATCTTGTTTTTCTCGACTTGCTGTGTCCCACATAACTTCTGCCTCATGTCCTTCTTAATTGCTTGCATGCTGGATGTCAGGATGGGGAAATCGCTGTCTGTGGTGTCAAACCACTCGGCATTCTCTTCGTCTGTCTCTGTCACAATGTGGCCATGTGTCTGTCATCCTCCATGCCTCATATTCCTCAGCTTGTTCTTTCACAGCTCCGTTACCATGACTGCAGGAAGGGAGGGGGCTGCTGTGATGACAGTGAACTGGGAGCTGAACTGAAAGCGAGGAGTTTGGAGAACAGATTTTGCGTCTAACAAATGCAAAAGAAGTACGAAGCTAACGGTCTGTAGATGGAGGCAGCCCCGAGCGACGCACTTTGCCTTGCTCAGAACTCAGAAAGAACTATGACTCACAGCTATTGAAAAATGTATCACACTTAAATGGTGCCAAGCCATGTGCCTCCACCATTTAAACTCACAGATATATAAAGACTGTATTCAACGCAGACAGCCCAGTGTTTGACTATTTGATATATTTAAAGCAAATTTGCGGGATGGCATTATGCTAGAAAGTGTGCAGAAAAAGGACATCGGGACATGTGCACCTGCATTTATTTTTCTTTGACATTTCTTTTTGTGTGGATTTTGTTCAGTGGAACGAAGCTCCTGCAGTTAATGCCAAAAACTGCAACATTGCATCATTAAGCTGTCCAGCTTGCAACCTGCTATGAGTCATTCTTATCACTCTCACAGCATTCATTTGCAGAAAACCACTGCTTTCATCAAAAAGCTGTAAAACCTTACTGCACACTACCTTCTTAGTACCAAACACTTAGCCGTTTTAATATTTCCGTCAGGCTTCAGTACAGACAGCAGTTATTACATTTACCATTCATGAAGATCCCAGAAACACAACTTCAAATCAGCGGAAAAGTTATTTTCCATGAGTACAGCCACACATTTACCTTTTATTTAAGTATGAAAATGCACACAGATTCAATTATTATTAGTTAAAGGCATTTTAGCTAAGGTAGCAGGTCTTTTGACGGTTTTCTTAAATCTCTACTAATCAGTAAGTTGCTTGTTTAAAAAAAAAAGGAAAGAAAAACAGTAACTTGGAGCGTTTGCCAGAAATGGTCTGTGCTGTCATGCAGCAGGCTGGCTCATGTGTGTTATTTGATCTAAACCCCAAATATTTCCAAACTGAAGCAGAGGCATTTATTATCCCCACCAGTATTTACCATTGAATTAGTTGCGTGCAGTATGTGCTGCACACGACAGTTTATTTGGTTTATAGCATCTCTGTATGAGTTTTACAGGACTGGGAGCATATGTTTGAAGGCTTTTAAAGCTTTGATTTCTAATCACTGTGATGTACCTTCATTCTGTGATGTCTTTCAAGCCAAATTGACGTACCTTTCTTCACATTTCTCAGCAGCAAATGCTTGATGTGCAATTATTTAAAAAATACTGTATCTTACTGTTGTCATGATTGGAAAATTACATTATAAACACACCAACCGATGTCTGCTTTGAGTGTTAAAAATTAACAAGGGTTATATAGGGTACAGACTCTTGTGATGATATTCTTTTGATTAATTAAAAACTTGCAACATACAATCTAACAGATAAAATCATTGTCATGTTCCTAAGAAATTTGCATTTTAATTGTTTCATTGCATTTTCTAATCTTAAACTCAGCTTTAAATGTTGATATTTCTAAACACCTCAGGTGCTCAGTGATATGTGTACATACACATAATGTGGTTCATAGAGTGCTGGGGGAAAGTCTTTAGTTACACCTTATTTCTTCATGCTTTCCTAAAATATGGCAAATAGGAACAACAATTTATTTAAAGATGTGGAAACATACAAGGCAAAACAGAGTTTCATTCTAATGAGCTTAAACGTCAATATTTTGTATGACCACCTTTATCCTTCATCCTTCACAGCCTGAACCCTTAGGCATGCTTTCTTGTAGAAGTTGTTTACTTTCAGCTGCTCCCTTGCCACAAGGGGTCGCATGTTTGATTTGGCTGAATTTTATACTGGATGCCCTTCCTGACACAACCCCAAGGGGGATTTGTGTCTCCAGCTGGAAGCGAACCAGCAACCTTTTGCTTGCCAAGTGATTGACAAGCAAAAGGTCTCTGCCATTGGAAGCAAGCTTCTTCGCAATTTCTTTAAATAGTCTTCAGGAAGAGATCTTCTGGCTTCTGAAAGGACAATCAAAGCTCTTTTTTGGATGTACGCTGCCAAGTCTGGGCTCTGGGGAGGCCAATCCATGACTGACTGCATTAGCGATATGTTTATATTTCAGCAACACAATGATAACAAAGCTGCTTCAATCAAATGCTTTCCAGATGGTTTTGCATGGTATATCACATTCTCATGGCATTTTTCTGTATTCATCTCAGGACTGGCAAGATCCCAAACACTGCTTCCTGAAATGAAGCCCAAGCTGAGAGCCTCCACGGCGTATCAAAGATGGCTATAAACACACACTATTGTACCCTTCTCCTGACCACGTCTACACATACTGATGACAATTTGAAACAGATTTTAAATTTTGGATTTGTCACTCTATATAAGGCGCATTAGCACTGATTTTCAGTCCAGTTCTTGGGTAATTTCCCTTCCTTAAGAATGACCATTTGAGATGAGGCTTGAGTGAACGGTAGATGGATCAACTGAAGGGCCAGCAGCATCTCTCAGGGTCCTGCTAATTGCTGATACTTCATTTGTCATTTTTCAAAAAAATAAAAACAACTACCATGAGGAATTTAATACCAGTAACTTGTTTAAAAGTAAGAACATCATATCTGTATATTTCATGTTGGATACTCTTGGTAATTCTTATAATTTAATTACAAGAAAAATAAAAGCCCAGCTCAAAATAGGTTAAGGTTTGCAAATGGCACTGTTAAAGTCAGATGAGCTATGACAGGTGTCCAAAACTGAAAGCTGCTTTAGATTAATGATCTTCAGGCTGCACACAAGTTCAAAGCAATACCTGCATGTTTCCCCAACATGGTTTTTAGTCATGCAACAAAAAAGAAAAATGTTTGTGCCGGTCGTTTAGCTTGAAAATGCACTTGACCTTGGTAGCAACAGTGTTGGGCTTTCTTCTCGCAAAGAAAAACAACTCTGCTGAGTGCCAGCGCAAAAACTAGTGCATACTGTATTTCTGGCTAATAATGCTTCAACGAGAATTCATGGAAACTGGTTCACATGTGAGTATTGAAAGAGAAATTCTGGAGAAAGGGCACAACAGGAAATTCAAATGAAGTACTTTGATATAAGTTCCATGGTGTACAGTCTAGGAACCTGTGAGCTAGTCTCAAAACCTACTCTTGTATAACTGAATAATTAGTCTTAGATGTTTACTTGCTTTTAACCATAACAAATTAAATACCATTTTACGTTCTTTTTCATTTTTGTTCTGTCCAGTGTTTTGGTTTGTAACATGGCCTCACAGAGTCCCACACATATTCTGCTACTCTCCACTGGTTGCTGGCAGATTAATGTGGCCCTAAAGTGGAAAGCAAAAACAACTGAGTCACCCCTGAACTGTGTGAATGAACAGAGTTCTTTTGTCGAAGATCTTTTTTTTGCTTTTCTTGTTTTTCCTGTCACTTTTATACTACATATAATTGTTAACGCATTGTGTCTGCAGACATTTCCATGAACAGATGTTTCACTAAAGCGAGTTTTTATACATCAACCTTTATCTCGCTTTGTCCAAACAGCAGGTTTGAGTTTGGATTTTCAGTTGTTTATGTGGTAGAAGAGAACCATAGAATGTGGGGAATGTTGATCCCACTGTCGTTTAAAGGATGATGCTGTACTTACTCTGCATGGCTTACTCATTCATCAAGGTGTCAGTGTAGCCACTTCCAGAGATTTTTGTCCTAATTGAGGAGTGGAGGACAGAGGACATGGGATTTTTTTTGTTTTTAGCAGCCATGAGGACTTATGCTTGATTTTAAGAGGGAAAACTTCTGTCTTAGTGTCTGAACACAAAATCTGAGTATTTAATGCCTTCATCTGTTAAAGCAGAGAGCGCATGAATGTCTAGATCTAAAAGGTTGTCTCTAGCTAGCTTAGCTTGTGAAATTTTCTTAAGAACATCAATATGATTTTTCTTATTTCGATTTTATACATACACCCACTACCTACTTCAGCACCCCAGTTTTGTTTGGGGGGAGGGGGGCATGTAGAAATAGTCAAGATGAAGTTCAAACCCAACGTGAGAATGGGCAAAAATCCAATTCAAGTGACTTTGAACATTGCATGGTTGTTGGTGCCAGACAGTCTGCTCTGAGTATTCCAGAAACTGCTGATCTCCTGGGATCATCAAAAAGTGGTTTCTTGAATATGACAATGAGTTTACTGTACTCAAATGGTCTCCACAGCAATTAGATGACAGTCCAAAAGAGGACTCCGTTTGGATGTGACGACACTGGAAGTTTGCATCATGGATGTATTAATGACACGTCTGCAGCCAACTGTGTGATACTCTCATGTCAATATGGACCAAAATCTCTGAGCACCTTGTTGAATCTATGCCACGAAGAAGTAAGGCAGTTCTGAAAGCAAAACATGGTCCAACCCAGTAGGAACAAGATGTTATAAATAAAGTGTCCAGTGGGCACGCTATCTCAGAATGGTACAAAATATCCTGCATCTAGATCCATATCAAAGCTTTACATTTGATATGATGATGTTGAGGCAACCTCCTCCACTGATCAAGTTTTAATCCAATTCCATCTATAACGTAAAGAATAATCCTGCTAGCAAACAAATAAACCGATTCAATCACGTAACTTCTGACAACCCAGTGCAATGAACAACTATAATGAAATACAAGATTAACTTTTTCAATTCAGTTCAGCTCAGCAGTCACCTCAAGGTGCTTTATTTTGTAAGGTAAAGATCTTATAAGAATATAGAGAAAACCGTAGTAATCTGATCTTCTATGAAAAGACAGGAGGAGACCCTGTTATAATGGTAGATGGCCTGTATTTATATAGCGCTTTACTAGTCCCTAAGGACCCCAAAGCGCTTTACATATCCAGTCATCCATCCACCCATTCACGCACACATTCACACATATAATATTTCAAGTGTTGCACCAAAGATAAGTCTAATAAAAAGTTTTACTGTAGGCGAAAAAAATCAAGAGGAAGATTTTCTATCAGATGGCTGAATTTTATCAGAGATGCATAAATTTGACCTGCATAACAAAGACTACATGAGGATGATTGGTATAGAATAGATGGAAATCCCTCACCTATGGCCACGAGCTGTGGGTAGTGACCGAAAGAACGAGATCGTGGATACAAGAGGCGGAAATGAGCTTCCTCCAAAGGGTGGCTGGCCTCTCCCTTAGAGATAGGGTGAGAGGTTCGGGCATCTGGGAGGGGCTCAGAGTAGCCGCTGCTCCTCCACATCGAAAGGAGCCAGCTGAGGTGGTTCGGGCATCTGACAAGGATGCCTCCTGGGTGAGGTGTTCCGGGCATGTCCCACCGGGAGGAGGCCCCGGGGCAGACCCAGGACACGCTGGAGAGATTATATCTCTCGGCTGGCCTGGGAACGCCTTGGTGTTCCCCCGGAAAAGCCGGAGGAGGTGGCTGGGGAGAGGGAGGTCTGGGCTTCTCTGCTTAGGCTGCTGCCCCCGCGACCCGGCCCCGGATAAAGCGGATGAAGTTGGATGGATAGATGGAAATAGATACTACAGCACACAGCAGTAACAGAACTAGACCTTCAAATGATCCAAAGGAAAACACTGCTTTTTTTAACAGTTTTAAATTGATTAATATTTATTTATAGTTGGAGCAGAAGTAAATCACTACATTGATTTTGCAGTCTTTGCACACTGTTATGGACTATGTATGGTTAAAGGTGCATTTCAAGTCATTCATTTATTTAGTGAGTGTCAGCAGCGTTTTTTTTTTTTTTGGTTGTTTTTTATTTATTTATTTTTTTGTGGTCGCTGAACCTACGTGTAATACGTACAGTACAAATAACAAATTTAGTGTCATTAACAAAACAAACTGTTAAGTGACGGCTGTGTGCAGACAGGAATAGGACCCAAGGTGCAGACTCCAGAGACAAACTTAAACCGAAGCAGCTTTAATGTTGAACTCAAACATAACTGGAAAAAATCAAACTAAACTAACACCGGCGGAATGACAAAACACACAGCAAAATAAACGGTAGATCGCGACACGGACACAGAGAAACACAGGGCTAAAAT
This sequence comes from Copadichromis virginalis, assembly GCF_057382275.1. Lineage (NCBI taxonomy): Eukaryota > Metazoa > Chordata > Actinopteri > Cichliformes > Cichlidae > Copadichromis > Copadichromis virginalis. The sequence goes on from NC_140624.1 coordinate 16,559,429, forward strand.
ACACAGAGGGAGCAATCAGGGAATGAGTAACAGGAGGGAAACACAGCTGGGGCAAATCAGGCCTAATGAGACAAAGGAAGCAAAACCAAACACATTAACATGAGACATGGACTTTCAAAGTAAAACAGGAAACATAACAGAGACTGAACAAAAGACACAGACTCACATGCAGTCACTACAACAGAGGGAACAGAGACGTGGAACCAGGGCAGACACAGACCCTGACTGGACACGGGGATATAGCAGACAGGGGAGACAGCAACTAAGGATTACACAGACAGAAAACCAGAACACTAAAGCTCTAACCAAACCCCACCCAGAGAACCTTAACTAAGAATAATCCTAAAACCCGTAAAGCAAAGCTAGAATATAATGAAATAACAAAATCAAAAAACCAAAAACACAAAACACTGGGTCAACGACCCAGGGACCCTAACACAAACTTGAAAACTGTGTTTTCATTGTACGTGGCCACGGCTGAGTCCCAACAACCAGTGAAGTTGTTCCTTGTGCAGTGGCCCAGCAAGAGAGTTTTGGGGTGAATATGGCTGTTTTTATTTACGCAATGAGCAACTCACCCCTTCCTTAACTCCTTTCTAGGGAGAGAAGCTTTTCATGGGACTAATTGGAGTGTGCAAGCCATCACAGCGCCGAAGTGTTCCCGCAGGGCCTCGCTTTCAATTTTTCTCTTTCCTTGCCTTCTCCCCTCATCCAACACCCAGGCTTTTATTATCATTCGCCATATCAAGTAAACAACCTGTTAGTGTAAATTAGGGTCCGGTGAGTGATGAGGCGACACGTCCGACCCCTCCGGCTTCCCCTGTCGCCCCTCTCGCTCTCTGTCAAACTCTTTCTATCCCTTTGAGCTCTTTTCCTCTTTTGTGCCCCCATGCTCTGTTCTGCCTTGTTTGGCACGTAGCCTTTTCAAAGACACTGGTAGTGATGGTGGTGTGTGCATGTGTGGATGTTGGGGGCTGAAATGAAGATTGAAGCAGACAAAAAAGCCCCGGCGCAAGCTTGAGGTGGAAATTAATAATGATAAAAATAATTACTGCCCCACTCTACTCGCCCACTCCTCCCCGACCTAGTTTTCATAATGGAGAACGATAGCCCCCAGTCGCACTCTGTGTATGTGTGTGTGTGTGTTTTGTGTATTAATACGTCTGTGTGTGCACATAGGGGAAGGGGCTGTACAATAGCCACGGTGTAATAGATGTAGGACAGGACCTACATGAGGAATATGGAGAGATCACCAGGTTCAGGGGTGTGAGTGTTTGTTACTAAAGCCTGCTACAGGTAACAAATGGCTATCCTCGAGCGCGCCACCGGCATCAGAAACACTTGTTCAAGTATTCATTCTGTCTTAGAGCGCTCTGATTTTAGTCATGAGTTAAATTCTTCATTTTGTGCAGATGTATTTGTGAGAGTATGAGTTTGTTTGTTTCTTTTTTTCATGAAAGGTAGTCAGTGTTTAGGATGAACTATGACACAATTTATACCTAAAGTATGCAGTTATTTAGACGGGCTCTCATATACTAGCGAGTTGTCAACGTAGCCCTAAAGCATGCTATGCTGTGTCATCCTTTTAAGTATGACCTTAATTTAGCAGGTGAACATTACATTGTATTAAATGTGAATTAAAACTACCAGTTGAATCAACAGGAAAGTTTTAAGTCATACAGCGAGGCATCCAAGGGCAATTTTGCTTTAAACTTCTGCACAAGCCTTTTTGCAACCAGAGGAGTCGCCCCCTTCTGGCTGTTAATAAGAATGCAGGTTTAAGGCACTTCTGCATTGACTTAACTCTGCATATAAAGCTGATGTTGTTGTTGTTGATCTTTTATGTACAGTCTATGTTTTCAACCACAACAGCTATTGTAGTACCTGTAATTACAGTAAGAGGGAGCTGCTATCGCTAAACTCCTTGTCATAAAAACATAGTTTAAACTTTTAAGCTTCAATACATCATCATTTAATACGTCAACCAAAATTTTGAGTTCCTCTCTACTTCACTCCCGACAAAACCACAAAGTGTTGAGTCTCTTTTCTGTTTCTTATAATAATTTGTCATAAAAAATTGATTTTAAACTTAAAGCAAGATGGTGTGCTCAACTGAGAAAGTTTGTAGGACCAGTGGTACCAGTGGAAAATTTTGTCTGGTGCCTTGGCTAGACTGATTTTTTTCCCCCTTGAGTCCACTGCATCAGCAAACCCATTGTGTCAATGCAGTCGTCGCAGTGAAATGAATGAAAGGGCTCGCACACTGTGCTTTTGTCTAAATAAGTGGGGCTAATTAAAAATAATGAGCTGCGTGGGCCGTCAGTGTACCGGTCATGTAAACTATACTGTGGAAAGAGCAGCCGTCTACTTAATTATTTGTGTTGCATTATCCATCTAGGATATAAACAAGTTTTTATATAAACCAAATAAAGAGGTTACACTTCATGAACTTTACAGTTTTCTGTTTACCCCAAACTGTTACCCCCATCCTGGCCCGCTGATGCTTTACTGGAACTTCTTTGAGGAAACCAGAAGATGTTTTCTTGGTTTCTTCTTGGTTTTGTGCGATTCCCTCCTTCTGTTGTCCATTCCTCGAAAACTTCAAAAGCAACATCTTGTTCCAAGTGACGCAGCAGTACAAACCGATTTGGCTTTCGTTGGGAGCAATTTTCACCTCTTGTTCAGACTTTTCAAATATTTTATTTTCTTAAAACTATAAACTTAAGGAGTACATTTTTCACTGCATACTTCAGGCTGGAACTACAGCAAAGCATCATTTTGTGCAAAATGCTACTGTAACTGCACTTAAGGAATTAAGTTCTAAAAAGAAATCCCACCAGTGACTTAATGCATTTAGTTTAATTAAAAGTGCTTCATTAAGCCAACACAGAGCTGTTGGGCAACTGCAGACTGTTTGAGAGGAACAGCATAGGACTGTGATAACCTCTGATCTCACTCTCCAGTCTCGGCAGACAGGTCCGCCGAGCTGACCTTATAAAGAATCTGGGGAGGGCACACGCTGTTTCTAAAAAGTTGCTGCCGTCCAGTAACTACCTGCACTGTCCCGATGTACTTGTTTTCCATCGCAGTTCTGCGGTGAACGTGTCAAAACAAAGCATTACAGTACACCTGTTCATGGTAAAGTTGCTGCTATGCACTTTAGTCATCCTTTTAATGTGTTGTCCCAGCAGTCTGGTCACATGATTATCTTGGATCCTATATGAGGGAAATGTGTGTTTGTGTGTGACTCCACAGCACTCTAAGAGTTTTTTAATGGTTATGAGAGAGAGAGAGTCTCTATAATTTGCCCATGCATTAAAAAAAGAACTAAAACTCAAACACATGATCTCATATAGCATGAACTATGCTTAGTGGAGTATTGACAGAGAAAAAGTTTTTAAAAAAATGGCGAGGAGAGCACTGAATTTAACAGAGAAAGAGGGTTTTTTGTTCAAGCTTGACAGTACAGTTTGCATTAAGCTTATTTCACACCATGTCATGTTTTCCTTCATTATCAGGCTGGATGTAAGTGTAGCTGAAGCTTCTCTGGGATTTGTGGTTTTGTCTGGCACTTTTCACAAGTTATTATAAATCAGACTGACCACTATAATAGAAATCCACAAAGTGAGTGAAGCTTCCCTTTACAGTTGCATAATATTTGTCTTTTTGCCCAGCCGTCTTGGATGTCTGGACTGCAATGTGGATAAACACGCTGACTGGAGCTGGTCTGTGAGCTGCAGCTGCCCTGGCAGGTGAATAACTTTGCAAGAGCCAAATATAAGTCATTATATCAACATAGAGATAACAAGAAACTGATAGAACCACTTACTATATTTCTTTGTGTGTTTGTCTGTAAACAAGAGTACTCTTTAGTGCATTTTGATTCGTTGTGCAACTGTGTATTTGTATCTGTATATGTGCATACATATGTGTGTCTGGTGCAGCGTTTAAGCTGTGAAAGCAGCTGCCCATGCAGGACTGGTTGTGCGTTCTTGCTGTGGGTCAGTCAGGCTGTTTGGACATGAAGCTGCTGAGTGTGAGTGTGCGTGTGTCTGTGTGTACCTAGCTGGCTTGGGAGTGTTTATGTCTGCAATAGGAACTGATGCAACACAAACCCAGCAGGCAGCTAAAGAGAAACACCAGAGGAAATAATTGGTGGTAACAACAGCTTCTTTACGTCCACCCCCCCCTTTTGATAATAATTTATTTCATGTGTCTGTTTTGTCTTTGGCCGTGTGCCATGAAAGGAACTGTGCGGCCACTGAGACAATTTTTATGTGTTTGTCATATATCTGGAAAATGTTTTTGTCTCCACAAGGTCTGAAGAAGGAATGCTTGTTGGGTGGTGGGGGGTGCAAAGTGTATCACTTACACACAGAGCAAGAGAGAGATGGGCAGAGAAAGAGAGTCGCATGGCTGTAATACAGGTTCTTTGTATTTACTCGCAGGTGAAAAGGGAAGATATGCATGTGTTGGACGAATACTTATCCATCAGCTGGTGGTGGAGTAATGCAGGGTGGAACGGTGGCGCGGGCTAGTCTGACAGGGGAAAAAAAGTTGGAGAATCTTGTGGAAAAGGAGATTCTCATGGAAAACCCATGAAAAAAAAGCGACAGAGGAGAAGAAGAAAAACAAATGCCGAGCACTTCTAAAGATGAGAGAAGAGACGGAGAGGTAGAGGTTTGAAAGAAGAAGGAGAGGGAGATTGAGGGGCAAAGTGGGAGAACAGCAGAAAGAGAGAAAGGGAAGGAGAGGGAGGTGAAGAGAGCTTAATAGGGAGGGAGAAAGGAGGTGTGATAGTGGGTGGGAGAGGAGGAGACAGTCTGGTGGATGGGCAAAAAGACAAAGGAAGAGAAGAGTGAAAGGGATCTGTCAGAGGGCTGCTTAGGGATGAAGAAACTAACAGATGCATAGAGATAAGGCCGCCAAGGTCTCCAGAGAGGGATACAAGAGTGCAATATGGAGTAACAGAATGGTTTAGTGAGAGGTAAAAAGGAGGAGATAAGAGAGGGGGAGAACGAGATTAAGGAAAAATTCAGAGTGATAGACTGGCGGAGAAGAGGGAGGAGAGAAGAGCTGGATGAGAGAGAGGAGGGAGGCCGTCTTGTAGAGCGCATACAGCACGCGTGGAGCTGGTGTTGGAGCGAACGAGAGACAGAGAGAGGAAGGGAGGGAGGGTGGGAGGAGAGAGGGAAACAGAGGGAGGGGGTGAGGTATTTAAACGCCGGAGCAGGACAGCACAGGCGAAGCTCTGAACTCCCCGAGAGTGGAGGTAGGACAGGGAGAGGAAAAAGAAGAGCAGTTTTCCTGACGACCAAGCCCACACACTCAGACACAGAAATACTGCACATACAAGCACACACAAGACGTGCACACTCTCACCCACACACTTTTGGACTTTCGACTCATCTCTGGACTCCAAACCTGTCCTCTGGAGCTCTACCCGCGCCTCCCTTGCTCCCAGCCATCACTCTCCTTGCCACTTCACCCACCTTCACTCCCTCAGCCCCTCGCGTGGTGTGAGGGCAGATGGCCATGGCGCGGGCCTCTCTTGGGGGTGCTTTAGGCTGTGCCCTGCTTGCCCTCGTCCTGGGGAGCAGCAACATGGATTTCGGGGCTCCCCCTGCAAGCTTCTACCCCCGTTTCAACCCCTTCTTCTTCCTGTGCACCCACCACGGTGAGCTGGAGGGAGCCGGGATAGCAGAAGGTGGGGGAGAGGTGCTTCTCACCCTCCAAATTACAGGCAACCCCACCACCTACACCCCTGGACAGGAGTATCAAGGTGAGCACACCCCCTAAGGTGTCCACTTTTTTAAAAAATTCTGCATGGAAAAGAGAATGGGATGTGTTTGTTTCAGCAATGTTGATGTCAATAAGGAATCAGTAAAATAGAAATGCTTTGAATTGATAAAATTGTGTATTTTAAAAAAAATCTCTTTTTGATGATTCATTTCTACAAAAATGCAATATGCATAATATGCACTTTGCAGTAAGACATACAACGAACTTATCGAACAAGAATTTTGCACACTGCGGGTGCAGTTAATTCCTTTTCGTGCAGGTGTTTCGTGCGGCTGTTGCGTGTGCACATGGGAGTTAACAGGTTCTGTGAGGTGGCTGTTGTTGGAAACCAGCATTTATGTAACTGTAATAAATAGTGATGCTGAGTGGGACTCCTCTGATCCCAATGCTCCATGTGTAGGTGGCTTCTCCACAGGACTAACGGCGAGATCCCTCCAACTGAATGAGAGTGAGAGAGAGTGTGAAGGCTGCGAGTGCGAATGGACAAAACGGAGCACCACAGAAAGAGATGCTCTGACTGATAGGGAGAAAAGATTAGGAAATCAGTGAATCGTGCTTCGACTAGAAGAGGAGACAGATACTTGTGTCCCCTTTCCCACACTGTTGTGCCGGCACCTGGTCCTGGAAAGCAGATCCCCTCTGACCTCCCCAAACTCTGCTCGTTCGCTCTCGCCTTACTTAACACTGGGGACGGTGACCCTAACAGGCCACCACAGACCGACTAAGGTTACATTCCCACGCAGCTATCATCTTAACAGAGAATTGATGTATGCACATTTTAATGTGTCCACCATATACGGTTTCCTAAATATACATGCATTGCGTGCACTTTGCTGATGTATTTGATTTAATTTAATACATTATTGTTGACGACGGAATCCAGTTATCTTAACTCTCAATTCAGAGTTTGTGTAACTGTATGAAGAAAGGAAAAAAAGGGCAGGAAAACAGATCAGGAAAGGATGAAGCAGTATTATTCTATGTCGGAAAAATAACAGCCCGGATCAGCCCTTCAGTCAAGCACCTTTAACTGGGGCCGGGCTTGTAGGGAGAGTGGGTGGGGAGAGATTTGAATAACTAGCTGGTGGATGGGAGGGAAAGCGCGCACAGAGAGGTTTAGATAATTAGCATTAGAAATGTGGTGGACTGGGAGGAGGGAGGGATTTAAATAGGGCCAAGACTGGGATCGGATGGAGTAGGGGGAGATTTAAATGACGATGAGAGGATTGAGCCGATAAGATACCAGCAGCAGGGCTTGCACAGAAAAATGACAGGGTTCCAAGCTGCTCACTTTTTTTCTCCCCCCCCCCCCCCCCCCCCCCCCGCCTCTGTCCCATGTTTTGGCACATGGCAGCAGGTCATTGTTACATTTCCAGGGTTTTGACTGAGTTTGCTTGGGGATGGAAGGGAAAAATGGCAAGCGAGCAAGTGAAATGCTGCTGGCTGTGTGCATAGTTGTGCAATCGTGAGCAATCCCAGTCTCGTCTCTTTTCCACCTCTCTCATCTTTTCAAACCTTGATGGTTACAGCCAGCCTTGCATGTTCTTACCACAGCCATTGCCAGGCTCATCGTGGTAGGAATTGAGTGGATTTTGAGGGGCTACACATACACAGCAGTGAGACTGAGGACGGGCATCTGTCTGCATGCCCTGCTAAATGTGGAGTGATAGAAAAAGACAAAAAAATGACATCCTCTCGTTATATGATAGAGCAGGCAAAGTGTTTTCTGGGAATAAGCTTGTGTATTTAAGTGGTTTATATTTTTCCCCTGTTTTTCTGTGCTTTTTGAACGTTAGTTTTGGATTAGATTTTGGTTTAATCTTCTAAAGCAATGTGTGATATAACTATTGAACGAAATGGGGGTGGAAAGTATTCGAGGTTCTGGCTGTATGCTTGTTGAAGAAGCTGTAGAAAAGAAAACTGAAGAAAGACTGTGAAGGAGAAGAGGTAGAGGTTAGTGGATGGAGGTAAAGTTACAGAAAAGGAAAGAGATAGATGATCTTTTATAAAAGAGACAGGAGGTGAGTGTTTCAGAAATCTAACTCAGCGTTTGGCGCAGAGCAAGAGGAAGATTCAGTGTGGCCGCACAGTAATTGAGTTTCCAACCTGACCTCACTGCCTCTTGCTTCTCTGTTGCTTTTGAGTGATAAGACCATGTGTGGGCAGTGTACTTTTGAATGTGTAGACAAGATTACGGTGTTTAGCTATCAGAATGAAATGACCAAGAGAGGCTGAGAAATGTTTGAGAGGGTGGGTGTACTGGCAGGGTCATTGTGGACAAAACAGAAATACAGCACTGTTGGGACTTTCTGAACTGCTTGGAAACAAAAGGGGAGAAATGAAAAGGTCTGTTGAGATTTGTTTGCTCACATTCAGACTCTAGGGTCGCTTCTTATTCCAGACAAATGGAAGCCAAGTGTGCACATACTGCCTACGTAGAGCCTTATCTTTTAATAAAGAGACAGAAGCAAAAAAGAAAAAAAAAGTGAGGTCACACTGGGATTTAAGGCTGTCCTCTAAATAACCAAATGACCCTTTTGAACTACTCTTGATACACTCGGGAAGCAGCTCTCTTTATTTCAATGATGTTAAAACATTTTTTTCATTTGCCGCCTGGCCTCTTTTAACACTGCTCTGGGAGTCAGCGACGGTCTCTATACAGCAACCACATGTTTATAAGAAGCAACATCAGAATACAAAACCCAGAGCACGGTTTCTAAACACAGTTAATCAGAGAAAGCTGTTTTGCATTTCTGTCATTTCTCGTCACCCTGCTGTGGAAATCTTGCGTGTTCGTCTTCACAGATGAACAATAACATTAAGAAAACACGGTGACACAGCAGAGAGAAGAAAAGGAACAGGCAGATTTGATCTAAACAGAGCATTAGATTTAAATCCGGAACTGAAGGGACATCATTTCACCGGATCGTGGAGCGTTTGGGTCTTCATTAGAAAGCACAGATTGGCGAGGGGACAGAAGGGCTGTGTGGTGTCCTCTGAAAGTCAGCAGAGAACAGCCAGACAAATGGAGGTATATAGGTAGAAATGGGGCCAGTGAGATTGATTGGGGTCTTTTTCATGTCAAGGTGTTTGCACCAATTTGTTTGTGTTAATGGCCGTACACTCTTGGAAAAAAACCCCACAGTCATGTTTATCGTACCACGACTTTTCGTATGGACATCTGCGTTTTGTTTGTGCCACTTGAAAGTGTGAGTGAGTTGTCTAGAGCTTGCTTTTATATGCACAGTTCTTGATATCATTGTGAAGCACTGAGCCACTCACGCAACCATGCAGGTTCCAAACAGCCCATACAATGGTCTTTTTCAGTGTCGCTCAGGAGGAGGAAGGGGCAAAACAAGACGGCTGCTTAGAAAAGGAGTTGTCAGTAGATGCTGAAACAGCCTTTCCTAATCTGTCTATGGTTTAGTCCGTGGACCTTTTCCATGTGCAAATGATTGAAAAAGCCAGAGAAACAATCAACATTTCAAGGAGATTTGGACGTTGCCACTAAATGACATTCTTAGTGGGAGTTTGGCGATAAATTCATCCTCACAAAATGCCATCAGCTCATGCCACGATAACCTATGAGATTAGGCTTAGTGAATTGCTCTGTCCGCTCTCCTGTCAGTCGCCAGAAACAGCTCATTGTGCCTCGCAAAGTGAAAGAGGCCATTATCTATCTGCAAAGTTGATTACTCGTCATGGTTGGGGGAGTTTTTCTGCAAGTGTGCTGTTGACTGATGTCTGTAGAACAACATGTTGAATTGAAGGTCACAAGAACAAGGCCCCAGAAGGGTTGTAGAAAAGCAAATATTATCTTGCCTACATCACATTATGCTAGTAAACCCCCAGAAAGATGTCTTGCAAACATAGGGCCCATCTTTAGACTATCCAAACAGGCACGCGCCGGCTTCAGATTGAATGGCCAAATGACATCAATCTGCTGTGACTATGGCAGCCGCTTGGATGTCATCAGCACCTTCTGCAGTACTTAACCTCTGAGGACTGTTAAGTGTCTGCTTTCTGACCTCTGACCACTTCTTGTCAGTGCTGCATTGTTTAGAGTTCTGTTCCTGGGAAGATTAGATTAGAACATTTTTTTTTCTGTCCACCTTACATTTCTGTTCCCCTTACATGTAATATTTTGTATGTGTCACTTCACAAGACTAAGAAAACTTGAAGAAACCTTGGTCAGCAAACCATTTAAAGACTGTCCTAGATTTTATGCAGTTTTGGGAACAGCGTAAACGTGAGCAAGACTGGGGAAAGAAGTGAGGGGCGAGGGGCTAATGGTTTAATAGGGCTCTCTTGTGAGCAAAAAGCAACATGCGGACAGCACAAGCACTTTCAAGTGGTCCAAACCCGTGCATTCATTAGCTTCCCGGCCCTTCAGCCTCTCTGCCTCCTGCTGCTGTGTTTGAATAGGTCACTTCAGTGGGTAGAGAGAAGTGTGTCAAGTGTATTACTGTTTGTATGGGCTTTTTTGGGTGTGTTTGGGTGTTCTGTCTTTGTGGACACTGAATGATGAACCATTTAAAAACCATTGTGCTTTCTGAGTTATGCCAGTTTCCTTTATATCAAGGAGCAGATGGGCGAGAAATGAGAATGGATATTCATTGGGAATCTTCCCTTTGTCACACATGCACGCCTGGCTGTGTGCACAGCACTCAGCTCTTGGTGGGTGATCCATCATGACATAGAGACAGGTCAGATGTTCCGCTGGCTAAACACAAATGTCCTGATCAGCGGGCTATTACAATTCTCTGTGGCGGTGTTACAAAATGACATCGCAACATAAGTTAGTATTTTCCTGCTGTCATGGGCTAAATTGCTATGCCAATATATTTCCTTATTAATGTTCTTAAGCTATTATAACATACTGTACAAACGCATGACATTGCAGAAATAATAATAAACTTGCAGCGACAAACACACTTCTCTGTTGCCGCCTTTGTTTTCTTTTTTCTCATAAAGAGTCAATGAAAGGCTGCAGCAGAGAAATTCAAGCCGTGATAGTTGAGATGGCGCAGATGCCACCTATAAGCTACATTTCTGGAAAATTGATTTACTGCATCAGAGCACAGAAAATCTCCTTAGATAGCAGTTACATTGTTAGCCGTTGCCTGGCTGGTGCCAGAATGATGCCAGCGTGGTGCCAGGTGTGGTAGAAAAACTAAAATTGAAGGCAGTGAGTGGATCCCTGCCAGGCAGAGGTGCGCGCCTGTGCCAGTCTTATCTGGCCAAGCGGCACAGAACTGCTACATCTTTTATTTTCAATTTCCTCAACGGATTCATTTTCCAGCCAAAACAAGAAAGCTCCTAACAAGCACATGTGAGTTGTGTTTTCATTAACTTTCACAAGTGGGCAGATGAGTGGCTGTAAGGATTTTCAGGATGCTAGAGTGCATGTTTGTCTGTTGGGAGGCAGAGGGGGGGCTGATTTGGAGTGTCTGTATGTTGATAATACGAGATGTGATGTGCAGAAACTAGACTCCCGTTGTCCTAACGTGTCCTCAAATAGTGCATTTCCCATGTGTCTGTTTCTGAAGTGTGTGGGTTTCTGTTTTAGAAAGCACAAATACCAGCATGTTCCACTCCTGGCACACATTTTGCAGCCAACGTAAACCACATCAATTATAGTGACATTATGAGCTTTTCCACCTTTGATGCACTTTAGCAGCATTCTTGGTGGTGACTTTCTCAGGATTTAGCAGTAAACAAAGCTAATGGAAGCCACAGTGTGGGAAGACAATGACTGTACTTTGTGAACACGATTGCTATTTGCTTAAAAACGCATTCAGGCATGTCTAATTTGTCATTATTCTTAATGTAAGAATTAGGACAAAGGAAAAGAAAAAAGTACAAAAGACATTTTGCAGCAGAGCAGCTTCATTTTTAAAACTGCGTAAAATAGCGTCCCTCTTTCTCTATTTGCACAAAAAGTTTATTTATCCATGTTACTTGTAAACTTGATTTCTTATGTTTGCTTTGACACAAAGCGTGTCGCTTCAGCTCACAATTCTCTGCATGTGTTTGCTCTGATTTCATCTGGAAGTTTTTGGTGTCTTATGTATATAAGTCATTGTTGATTCTTTTAAAATGCTGGCATACTAGTCCTTTTCGGATATGCTGTCTTCTTTATTTTTCCTAGTTCATGTGGAGTAGAAAAGTTTGTGCACTGAGTAACATGCCAATTTTAGTTCCATAGATCTGTTTAGCAAGAGGGTTTGTGGGTTCTGACAGCACAGAGGAAGAATCAAACATGTTCAATGTTTGATTCTTAAGCAGTAAATAAAGAGCAAAATGTCTTCCAAGCATCCAAGCCACCCAAACTAGCATGCTAGACCTACATCTAAGATTTAAAGCGGATGCTCCAGCACCTTCAGTTGATAAACCTGTAGCTCTGATAGGCTGGTTACTGTCAAATTAGGGTTTTTTTTTTTTTATGTCTTGGAGATATTTACTCAGTAATAAGACAAGAGTGACATCCCACAGCCTCCTAACAACTTCAACACATCCTTTCTTTCATCTCATCCCTGTGTTCATGGTGCAGATGTGAGGAAAGTTAGATACTTAAGAAACTAGCTAGCTCCACAGAAGAGGAACAAGCATAAATGGAGTACAGTTTTTTTTCTTTTTCTTTTTTTTTATTAAATGTCATGTAATTTTCGAGCAGCTCTAAATATCACCAGACACACAAACTTTCTGGGCAACGTTTTTGCCAGCTAAATCAGCAGCTGTTGTACTTTCCGGGGAGATGAAAATGTGACAGTGTCAGAAATGGAGAAAGATGTAAGACAGGAGTGGAGAGATGGGAGAGAGCTTGCTTTCAGAAGTAACTGCTCAACACGTGAAATTTGATAAAGAGGAAATGTGAAGCTTCTATTTAATGTCCTCATTCATTTTCGAGGTTTTAAGTCGGATATTGGATGTGTACAGCACACGTTACTGAAGTTGTGTTCTTCCATTTTGTGAAACATCACAAACTGAAGTATAATAATTTTGTGTTATTCAAAGAAAATACCAGGCAGTTTATTGCCGGATATTCAGGTTAGTTTGCAACAGTGTTTCAGGTTTACTGTGATTCAGTATGGTTACATCAAAGGTAGCAATTATTATTATATATAATATTTAATGGGATGATGTTTATTAGTTTCACTCACCTAATTTACCTTTTATACAAACATTATACGGTCAAGGGTTTGGAAATCAGCCTTTAATCCACAAAAAAACAGTGAATATTAGAGTAGCAGGTCAGCTGATGACAGCCTGTGCACAAAGAGAAATCTACAGTAACTCACAATGCAAGTTATTATGTGACTTATTTTTATGTACTCTTTTCCCTGCACTGCTACACCCAATATGGGGGTTCTCCGATATACCAAATCCCACTTTATCCCCTGTCTACACCCATTTTGGGTACAAGTCCCATTTTGGAAACCATGCTCAAGGAATGGAAAACTACCTTTGCAAAAACACAGAACTTTGAACAATAAGTAAAGGAAAGAAATCTGGTAACATGTAGAGAGAATGTCAAAGTCTGATGAATTCATAAAAACTCTGAAGTGCGTTGGGGATTTTTGAATATAAATTTAAATCATTTTTAAAATTATTCAAGTGAGAGACTTGGGTTTTTGGGGGGGGTTTTTGCAGAAAGGGTTTCCAGCATACCCCTGCTGAGGAGAAAATTAAAGTCTTTTATTTCCATCGAGCACCTATTGTATACTGTGGAGAAAAAAAACATGGAGAAAACTTTCAGCGCAACTGTTTCAGCTGAACGTCAACCAGTCAAACTGATTGACTGAAATTCCGTTCTGCCTTTAGTGGCATTGGTATTGGATGACAAAACATTTTACCCTCTTTGTATGTTTTATTTCTATTTATTCTCATTTAACTTCTTGCACAACTTCTTTGTGCAGAATGTTTTTTATTCACAGTTGTTGTTCATTTTTTAACACAAATGCCATTTGCTTTCACATGTTGTCGTCGAATGCAATTATCTCGTGTCTTAGAAGTGAAGTTCAATTGCGTAAATACTTCCTGGGGCAGCTGCATGTATCAGTTTCTATGATAAAGTATAATGAGAAACAGAGCGTCAACTCAAATAGCCAAAATACTCGAAACCCTGAGGGAGGGAGAGTATCAACCGCATTGTATTTACTGCTCAAGTTGTTTTAATAGAAAACATGAGTGACACACCCTTCTGCAGTCTATTCAAATTATTTGTATTATTTTATAATTGCACACTCCAGTTTTCCCTTTTCCTCTGCCTCTTTGATGTTCACTTTCAACTAACATGTGGTTGTAAATATATTTACAAAGTTATTTCCTTCTCAAGTCTCAGATAACAGGGCTACACGTGGCATTAAGAGTTCTCTGTGTCTATTCAAACTCCCCCTTACCACTTTGCCTCACAACAGTGTTGGTGATTCTCATCAAGGGGTACAAAGTGGCTCAAAACTGGATGAGAAAAGTGATGAATCCTTCTGTTGTTCTCTTGGGATCCTTTACCAACTGCTCTCAGTTTTGCCAATGGCCTCTTCCTTTAAGAGAAAGGAGGCTGCTGATGGAGCACTGTGCACCTCCGCCTCTTTCTTCTACTTCTCTTTTTGCTCTAGACCCTCCTCCTGGCAGCTTCATTGAGAAAACTGTAATCCCTGCTTGGGGGGCAGTGTGTCGTCTGTGCTGATAGCATTCAGAGGGACTTGTAGCGCTCCAATGGGCCCACTACAGAGGAGGCGGCTTGGTGCAACTGGCTGGGTGCTGGGCACACGCCGTGTGGCACAGGCGGATTAGTCCCAGCCCTGGCCCCTTCCCCCCCACCCATTCAGCATCAGCCTCCTTCAAACGACTATCCCACTCTGCCCAGAAAAACACAGCAGGCTGGCAGAAACAGATTACAGATCGGCACATCGAAAAGCACATATTCCGTCCTTGAAAATGCTTCCCATTTCCCCGCTGTTCCCAAATATGCAACCTCAAACCTCCAGCCTCCATTACGCCATGTGTGAGTTCTGACTCAGGAAAATTGAAACTTCCTCAGAGCTTTTTCCTGTGGACCCCAACAACAAACATCTATTTTTGCTTTTGGTGGTTCATCAGCTACATTTCTGAAATCCAAGATCACTTTTAGTCATTACTTACTCAAGAAGTCTTAAGAAAAGAATGTCTTTAAAATCTGTCCAAGTAGATAAGAAGCCTGTAAAACATGGAATATCAATGAGCCAGTGACATATTTTTTTCAAAAGATAAAACAAGGTCTCTTTTTGCCAAGGAATACCCAGTTGAGCTGTGTCGTACACCCCTGTGGATCAGGTGTTTGATTGTATCTTGCCTGTCAGGGAGAACCGGGAACTGAAATCAAGAATGATAGAGGTCTAAACTAAAGATTAAGTGAGACCTCACCTTCCAGACTTGCTGCACTCGAGGGAGACTGACAATATCCAATAAAAAGACACAGTTTCTCTCACCCTTGTATTTTTCATTTAAAAAAATAAATAAAGTGAAAGTGTGAACTCGCGGTAAACACAACTTTAGCATTCCCGAAGCCACAGCTCCTTCTCGAGATTACATTTATTTTTTTACATCGTATGTGTTCACTCAGTGGAATAATCATAATAGGTTTAACTTAAATAACGTGTTAGTTAGAATAAATCCCAGGGAAATACTTGTTTTCCTGACTCTCATTCAGTGGATCGTAGCTAGCTGGGGGTGATTTGGAGCCACAGGGAAAGAAGACATGACTCAGAAATGTGGCATAGTGTTTTTTATTTGGAGGGCCCAAAAATCAGACCAGCTGATCTCAGTGTCAGTCCACATGAGCTGGTAGTTCAGGTAATACTTTTGTATGCAAAATTCATGTAGAGCATTTTATCTAAGCTGTTTTAAGCTGCTTGAACTTGCTGTGTATCTGCAAGCCACTTTGCAGCCCACCCCTAGCAGAGCTCCTTCCTTCGTGCTGTATCTGACTTAAAAAGTGTCATTTTAATCATTCATTAGTGTTTATTAGTCCATGATCCTGTGTTCTGTTCTCGGTGTCTCTACTGCTCTCCAGCTTTCCGTGTGGAAGGGCAGGGAGGTCCAGAAACAGAGCCATACTGTCACTTTTAAATTACCGCAGACTGGAATATTAGACTTGTTTTCATAATACCGTATTTAACCGAAATACTTATGGTTGCAAACACACCAGATACCTATTGCACCAGCTTAGCACATTCCACTTTGTCTGAACACAGACATCGCATTTGTCAATGACTCAACACATTAGCTTATTTGCACGTCACTGTCACATGCAGAGCGATAGTAATTGAGTGATCCCTGTTATCAAGTGAAAGCAGAGGTCTGAGGTGGAAGTTAAGACAGAAAAGAGGTGGGGATGAGAAAGGGGAGATGGTGAGAGTATGAAAGCATTAATTTTCAGCAATAAGTGCATTCTTAGCAAGCTGTGCTGGTGTGATTAAGACTGGATGTCACAGGAAGCACTCCCCATTGATCCGCTGCCAGTAGAGACCATCTAGTCTTTCATTATGGCAACCAGCTTGTTAATTAGAAATCAATCATCCCCTCTGCTCTATGCAAGCCCCTTCCCCACCAGCGTGCCACTCTCCTTCCACCAAGCATTCATACCCAAAAGCTACAGAGGCGTGTCAGACTTTGACTGATGTCAGTACTTTTTCACTTAGCTGGCCATAATTTGTAACTTTCACGCCAAGAAAGAGCAGGGAGCTGAGAGCAAAATAGCGTGGCACTTCCTTTCCAGCTGCCAGGAAGTCTTTGAGTTCTTGAAAGACTTTGACAATTGGAATTCATATTCGCCAGATGAATAACAGCTATCATGTTGTCTTTTGGCTGTGTGCACTTGTATATTTTCAGGAAGAGACCTGTAGGTTCAGAGGACACTTTTTGATGACTGTCATTATAAATCTAACTGTTTTGATCCATAAAAAAAATCACGGATAAGCCGACGTGTTGACGAAGCATATGGTTATGTAATGTACTGCTGTTCTGAATAAAAGAAGCATAATCTACAAAATAACTCACAGTTAAAAAATAAACACGATCTCCCAAGTATATACATAGAACAAGTGTTATTAATAGAGGAAAATGTTGTGTAAGCAGAAAGGCGTAGGAAAAGTGGGTGTGGAAAAGACGCTAAGATGTAGTGACAGAGCTGGGATGAAAAGTGAACCTCTGTGAAATGACAGTTCCATTATTCATATTAGCGCTATTAAATCTGTGATAGTAGGAATATGGTCGGGACTGCTGTTAGCCGAGAATACACTAAGCATGTGTGTGAGTTACTCCTGTGTGCACATATCGGAGCACAGATGTATACATACTGTTTTTGAGCTCCTGTGTGCACATGCATCCAGTAGTAGTACAGTAGCAGTAGTAGCAGAACAGCTGTGTTTTCAGAAAGCCATGTCCAGATGTTCCTGGGCAGTAGGCATTAAAAGCTAGGTTAGTGTATTACAGGCACAGGTAGGAAAAAAAGAGCCATTGTAGACGAATTCTGTGCATCAGATTAAAAACATAAAAATACATAATTTTTTATCCTGGCCTTGGTTAATAAAATATCCCATTGTTACTTTCCATCACTCTGTGTCAAGAGCTTTCCCTAGAAGACATAACTGTATTGTGTAAAAACTCTGAGTTTTAAAAGCCATGAATTTTGCATGGACAGAGAGCTGACCTGCTTTTTGGAAGTCATAACAGCTGAAGTTCAACATGAAGTGGGCACATTGTGGTTTTTTTCTGTTGATGAGGCTCAAACTGTTCAAAAGTCCACGTTCATAGCCTGATTAAAAACTGCAGTTTGATGTGTCAGCCCATGAGGATGGCTAAGACGAGGGCAGGTGCACCTGGTGTTACTTATTCTCTTTCATCTCATAAGCCCTAGTGAGTCTGGAATATGTAATGTTGGAAATATGAGGATGTAAATTCAGGGAAACACTAAACAGCAGGATTTTATTTAAAAAGTTTTTTTTTCACAAACAATATGAAAATATTCACTTTTTAGGCTATTTCATCTCAGTTGGAAATAATTCAATATAAGCAGTGTGATTTCATTTTAATAAAACATGACGGCTCCAAGACACTGGCATTTATAAGGTTTTGTCTATTTGTCTCCTTGAAAGTGAAGTGAAGTCTGTGTTGTGTGTCTCCAACAGCACACTATCTCTCAAATAAAACTTTTCACTACCTGACTCTTTGCGTACATCCCAAAAGGTTGATTCTGTTCATCTGGATGTAGCGTTTTCTTCAGTCTCAGCCGACTACAGGTTTCAACAACCTTATAAACAGTACATTTGTACAATGACTGAAACCAGCCCACTGAAGGAACAATGGGCTGTGAGGTCAGTTCCTTGATCATTAATATGCAAATTCTCATGACCATTGATCAACAACCACTGATCAAAGACCACTGATCAAAGACCACTGATCAAAGACCACTGATCAATGGCCATGAGTACCATTCACAGAGAGTTGGGGAATGGCTGCAATCACAGCATTGTAAGATTGCAAAATATGTTCCCATTAGGCCCCCTCCTCGATTCAGAGATGGTCTTTCCCTTTTCACGTAAATGGCCTCCTTGACTCCTCGCTCAAACCAGCGTTCCTCCCTGTCCAGGATGTGTACATCCTCATCCTTGAAAGAGTGTCCACTGGCCTGTAGGTGTAAATAGACTGCAGAGTCCTGGCCTGACGAGGTGGCTCTTCTGTGTTGTGCCATCCACTTTGCCAGAGGTTGTTTGGTTTCCCCGATGTATAAATCAGACACGATCCTTGGGGTGGACTAATTTTTGGCGCAACGTGTTTTGGGGTTTAGAAGCCACATAGACTCTGTGTTTAGAAAAAATGTGTCTCAACTGTTCCAATAGTCCTGACACATACATTGTTTATAGCGCTATCTGTACTGAACCCAGGAAATTATTACCCAGGAAAGTATTTTTTTTCTTTCTCTTCATTTGTAATTGATTCCACTTAATGATGAAGATTGAGATACTGATTTCCAAATCTAAGCATCTTCACACCAAAGAGTGCAAAACACACATACATTACAAATTCTGTTGTCTTACTTTGGATTTACCACCTTGTCACTTATATTGATGCATTGATGCAAGACAGAAGTGTTTTGGATATGCAGGCCTGTAGGAAATTTTAGAGCCTTTGAAATGCTTTAACTTTCATTTGATGTGAGGTTTGGTGTTTGGTGTTTCAACCATTGGTTGGTTGATTGACTGGACAGAGTACAAAGTTTGTGCTTCATAATTTTTACTTTTTTTTCCTGGCATGTCAAAAAAAGTTGTAGTTTGGTAGGCCAAACAAAACAGATAAATGTTTCAGTCATTAGTTTTAGTCTCTGTCATTTTAAATGCCCATCTAAATCCCTGCTCTACGTTGGGCTAAAGTCTCAAGGCCTTGCTTTGACAGATGCCTTCCTGGCACAGATGACTCAGTTGTGAAACAGTTTAGTTTACACTCCTTGTGGGAGATAAACCAGTTGTGGAAATGTGATAAACAACTTTTAACCCTTGTGTGGTGTTCATATCTTTATTACTCAGCCAGTGTTCATTGGTCTGGTGGACCCGCTAGAGTTTTGGCTTTCCAAATTAACACTATCAAACAATTTTATGTTAAATTACTCAACAGATGTTTACTTCATCCCAATTACAAACCATATGAACAGCAAACATGGTTAATTTTTTCCCTTTACCTTTGTTAGATCACATTTATGAATTAATGTGCTTCTCTTTTTTCTTTTTTTTCTTTTTTATAAAATGTTATAAAAAGCCCCTCTCTCTTCCAAAATCAATTGGATGGCCCTCGCCATCTTTTGCCATCTTGTTCAGTTGTGATAAAGAACCACACTGGCAAAGTCTTATTTATAATATTTATGCCCCTAATTTGCCAGTGTGGGACAGGGTATGAGAAAATAAAATTTGGATCCCTCAAGAAAGAGGGTAAAATGTGTGAGGTGTAAGAGCAGACGGTGTTGATAGTTGAATTTTCAACAATGTTGCAACTTTGTGGGGGAGCAGGAGGGGAAGAAAACACTATCAGCAGCACCAGAAAGGAGGAAGACAGAGTGTGGGAACACAGGACCTACACTTTCAACACTTTTATTAGACCTGGGTCCAGTGGACCCGAACACCTTGTATGTAATGTAAATGTGTGGGGGGAGGTACAGTATGAGGCCATTGAAAATTTGTTCGGATTTATGTTCTTCACAGAAAATAAGCCAAAGCCAATGAATTTCAGGTTGAAAAAATAATTAATTGTTTAATTTTTCTTTTGAAAAAAACTGAAAACGGGTCTCACAGACCCGAACACCATACAAGGGTTAAACAAAGCAACCTGGTGTCCCTGACTGGGACATCAAAACTGTCATTGACGTTATGCCTAACAGTTCACAGCTTGGCCCTCATTGTCTCCTTCCTTTTTTCCTATAGGGTAGCTCCCAGTGGAGCAGGTGAGATGGAAAGGGAGTTATGCAACAGTGCTGTGCATGTCCAGTGTCTGGATTTGGTCTGTGTTTTTGTCTGTGGTTACTATTTGTTTGTATGTTGCTGTGAAAGCAGATTACTGTACGATCAGGTGTCTTTTTGATGAGTTTAGAGTCAAGTTTGGATTATATTACAGTACAGATTTGTCAGTGTGTGTTGTGTGTCTCAGCAATATGCAAGAAGTTGTGGTTTGGGTTTTACCCAACTTTTCAGGCTAACTCAGCTTTTAATGTTTTCCTGCATTCCTTGGATTTTCTCTCTGGAAGGCATATGCAGTCGCAGCTTCCCTCTGTAACATTTTACCAACATTAATGTGATTATATTTTGTCAGTTTCATGATTAGCATTTTGATCACCTTGGCTTTTCATGTCACGTTTGCATGTTCAGGATGGCTTTGACAAGTGACGGAAGACGCTTTGCTTGTCAGGCCTGGATAGCTGAAGCTTTTTTCTGTCTACAGAACACATGGTGTTGATCATAAGGACAGCTCACTCTCCAGTCCTGGCAGCCACCACGCTACAGAGGGAAAGAATCATGGTGTTCTTGAACCCGATTACAATATAACCCTTTATAGCAACCACCAATTATGCATCTGACGCTGAACAACATTCCCTTCATGGCGAATGTTTTGGATTTTGTTTTAGCAGTTATATTTATATAACACTTGCCTGCTGCTTTAGGTTACAGTTGTATTAGGCTATTTCTTGCATTTTTTTCCCCTTGTACATACAATCACTTTCTTATCTCATGCTTCTCATCATATGAAAATTTCTTAACAAGATGAAGACCAGGTAACAGAAGTGCAACCTATCAAAACCAATTATGAGTCTCAAAGCAGAGCTGGGTAATGATACGGGATCTGCGTGCAGTTTGAGGCCTCTGTACAATGAAATAATGAATAATGTTAAAAGCTCAGAGAGATGATGTGCTATCAAAGCTAATCTCAGGTAAAGAGAACAGCCTTTGCGTTGTCTAAGCTATGAAGTCTCTTCTGTCATGACTTATTTTGCCTCGCTGATTGGTGGACATGCCTTCCCACTGGGGTTGTGTATTCCTTCTAAGTCCAGTGTAAGCATTTTAGCACCACGAATAAAAAGGACATAAAACACTTACAGATGGTGGAAGTGGTACTTAACAAAGGAAAAGCCCCTAAAGTAGAAACATAAATATTACAATGTGAAAACCTTCGATTATTGTAAAATAATTTACCAAGGATCCTTTTGGTGGATCCCGTACACACCTGCTCATGTTTTCACAGTGAACATTGTATGCATTGTATGAGAGCTGCACAATGAAGTGTGATTGTGAGGCAGATTATGTGTGAGGAACAGGATGCTTGTGACAGAACTGCCTCTTCGCTCCTGTTTTTTCTCCACGGCTGTTGCAGGGGTGAAGCCAAGTTAGGCGGGCAGTAAAGGCTTCAGCTCCCCTCTTTGGTAAACAGAGTAGAACCTCAATAGAAGAAACTGGATCGAGAACAGAAATTGGCTGTTATCTCTGGCAGTGATCATGAAAGGACACGTATCCTGCTCCCAAGAGGAAAAACTGCTTTCTCTGAGCCTTTTTGCAGAAAAGGTTATACATGTTGTAGTTAAGCAGACCTGTAGAAGCTCTGTGGCTGATAGGTCGTCTGTGATCTAGTGTTTCACAGCAGCAGATGGTGGTGCCAGCAGGCCAGGGTGGTGCCAGAAGGTTACGCAATGGAATGATGCCTCTAAAACCTGACTCGAACGCCACATGACACATATATGTGCAGAAACACACTTCCCACACAATCTTCTGAAGCTGTAAGGAGAGACTTAGACTTGGGTAATTCAGATGGCCACGAACACGCTGTCCATTTAAAGCTCCAATCTTTGCTTTCTTCATTGTCATTGGTAACAGCAACCTATCCTTCATGGTGTCACGGTCAGGTGACTGACAGTTTGAACCATTTCAGGAAGCTCAGAGTGAAGTGGCACCCCGACACTGGCATGGCCATGGAAACAGATGGAACTATAGCTTCCCTGTGATCTGGCCTCCATTTCCTGGTCCTCTCTGGGGCACGTGTGTGTCTGCCAGTGGGATATGGGTCAGATGGTCGGCTATCTTTATCCAGATCGTTGCCAGGAAAACCTCCATCCATTTGGAAACAAAAAGGGCATCCTCCTGGGATGGAGGGAATTTCATTGATAATATATTCTCTTGCACTGTCTGTACTCTGATGTCTTGCTAAAATGACTTTTTCAGACTCTTGCTTCTTTAAGCTGTACTTTCAGCCCCTGGCATAAAAGGGAGCAGCTGTATCAGATTTTGTCAGAACCTCCTTCTAAAGTCATTTCTTTCCATTTTAGGTATTTTCAATAGGTTTATTTGAGACTTGTGCAAGTGAAGTGAAATTGGGTGAGGCTAAAGACTGGTGGGTGTGTCTGTACACAAAGAGCAGAAAGGAGCTGTTCAGGCCATGCCAACCACATAGCCACTTCAATGCAAACACACTTGTCCGTGATGTAAGTCAGGTCTTCTTTGAGACCTCCAGGACTTCCTGTCCAGCTCTAGTTTAATCCCTTCCCATACTTTTTTTTCTTTATTTCTAAGAATGAGCTCATGCCACATGTTGCCAAGTACAGTACCGATTATGCTTTGCTGCACCATAAGGAGACATTACCATGGCTTTTAAAATGCCACTGGGTGCTATTTTTCTGGACCCTGTTGTAATTGCTGACCCAGCATACAGTGATCCGTTCACATTAGTTTGGAATTTCCAACATGAGCATTTGGTTTGTGTTTGACAGCTTAATACACCCATTTTTTTTTCTCAAGGAATTGGCCAAACCTTCTATCATTCATGGCTCTCCTCTCACTGTTTGTACTATATATAGGGGGAAAAAACCAGGTTCTTTGTCTAGCACCGTTACAGTCATGTCTAAAGGCAATAGCACACCTCTGGGACTAGTGTAAAACCATACTGTAGTATCTTGTAAAATGTAAATACCTATTCACTGTCTTCTTCCAGTGCCTTGTTGTTCCCGCGTTGAGAATGCTTTTATAGGATTCAGGAGAGCGTAATGCACTCAGGCGATATGATAATGCAGCCCTGTTGTTCTTGGTTAGCAGCTGGCTACAAGAACTCATCGAGAATCCTAGGTGAAAAATTAATCATACAAATTCAAACCAAGATTTGCTCAGACAGAACAAGTAGTGTAGTGTTTAGCACATGCATACATTTAAATGAAAAGTAGGCTTTTCTTTTATTTACTCGCAGTTTTTCGTGAACATATTTTTGCAGAGTAGACTGTCACAGAAGATTAGTTTAACATTACCAGTTAGTCATCATTCTCTCTCTCTGTGTGTGTGTGTGTGTGTGTGTGTGTGTGTGTGTGTGTGTGTGTGTGTGTGTGTGTGTGTGTGTGTGTGTGTGTGTGTGTGTGCCTACTTGATCTCTGAGAGACTTGTCAGCAAAGGATGTGTATTTTGTTGCGTTGTGTGGTGCTCTGATACTTCGTGCCCTAACATTACTCCTGGTGGATTCCAGGAAGTGAAGAAAGCCCTGGGCCCATCAATAGTTGAGCGGTAGCACGGTTGTGTGTGTCTATAATGAGGCATACCACATCGCACCATCAATATTACATACTGGCTTAGGGCCAAGAGATGTGCTCTGTGGTGTGTTCCAGTATAAAATATGAGAATCTGTATGTGGGTATGAGTGCTATGCATACAGTGTAATGAGGATTTTGCAAGATCTAAGTCAAGAGCACTTGCAGGCATGACACTTGGACCTAGCGTGTGCCTCTTGAAATTTGAAACATGAAGGTTCACCAACGTATGCAGGCCTTGTTAATGTTTAGTAGCTCATTTGTCTGTAGAAACCTTCTTCTTCTTTCCTAAACACAACAAGAATCACATAACCAAAATTTAATTAAGAACAGAAGCACTAAAAAACAAGTAGCGGCCGGCCCACATGCTGTAAAATACCAACTTGTTGTAAAGCATTAAATAGCAAAGGTTTAGCAAAAGAAAACATTAAGGCAGGGTTTTCCTGTATCCTGCACGGGATTGAGCGAGGACATGCACACAGCAGAAACTGCTCAGACACATGCTAAAGCATGCTAAAGATCTACTGACCTATCCCCATTTACTAAGCTAGCAGTCAAAATTGATACAGCAACTACAGAGTTAACACACACGTATTGTTCTTTTTTTTAAGTGTGCACTTGACATGTAAACCAAAGATTAGTCCTTACTACAGGAAAAAGCCTAAAGTTCAATATAGAAGTTTGCATGAACAGCACTAGCCTGACACTTGGTTTGTTCATATGTGAGGAAACAATGCACATGGAAAAATACATACCCAAAAACACAGAACCTGCCTACGTGTTGAATGAGACTGTTGGTATTAATTTCACCTCTTTTGCCCGCCTCATGGCTTCTCATCCCCCTCGGCCAAGTGAACATTGCTCAGAAATGAAGTATGGACAAGAATGTTAAGGCTACCATCAAAGGCCTCCCTTTAGATCTGTGTGCGTGTCTGTGTGTGTGCTCGTGAGTGAAGCAGCCCCACAGGTGATTGGATCTGATCTGATCTGATCTGATTGGCTCAGCTGTCTGATGCATTCCACAGGCGAGTGAGAGAAGGTTGTTAGAGGCCTTTCTAAATAATTTAGATCCTGGATTTGTATTGATCAGGTAGTGCTGCTCTCCACGGGCCACTCCAGTACCCCTTCTTTCTCCATCCTTCTTCACCCCTGTTCTTGTTTTTCCTCCTCTCCACTCTTTCTCCCCCACCCCATGCTCTACATCAAACAGAGGTACACTGCTGCGAGGGAGCAGAAAATGCATGAGAAAGGAGTTGATGGGGAAAGTGCAGGGAAGAGGATTTTTCTTTTACAGCGATTCCTCAATGGGAGTGAAGCTGTAGGAAAGGTGTAAAGCGCGGCTAAAGAGAGAAACGGCACAATGAAGGCAGGGGGAAAAAAAGTCTTTTGTTTGCTGTATTTGTGCAGCACATGTAAAGTTGTCTGTGGAGAGTAATGGAGTGTGCGTAACCTTGGTGATGCAGGTCAATGGAAGTGCAGAAATGAGCGTTTTGTGCGTACTGAGCCTGGTCCAACTTAGTCCATTAAACTCAGTCATTACTCCATTAAATACTGCTTCATGCCATGGCCTTGGATCAATACTGCATAATGTAAAGACTGATAACATGTCTTAACCACACAGTGGAACGGATTTGTTGAATGGGTAATGTATTCGTGGAGGGATAGAAAAATAGCACAAATGAGGAGGACATTTATGCATAGTATGAACATGATAACTGCTTTTTGCTTTCTTTCTTTCTGTTTTTTTAATAAGAAAGACCTTTTCTTTGCATTCTGCAGATAGGGATGTGTTAGAGGTGCACTGAGCAACATGGAGCGAATATGATAATGCTTCTGTTGCCAAGCAAAATATGTATCTTTCTCAAAATACAGCTTCGTGTACACGCTGTACATGCTGATAGAATTTGGCAGTGCTCAGAGCAGACAAGCAAAAGGAAATTACTTGTTGCTCACAGAGTGTTATTAGAGCCAGCTATTTTTTTTTTCTTTTTGTGGACAACCAAGCATTTCTAATATTAAATTTTAAAAAAAGCAATCGTCTATATTTTAAGTGTAAGGCTTTTTATATTGACCAGGAGGGACTGCAGACAGCTCTCCCTTTTGACTGGTTAATATTTGCGACCATGATAACATTTATTTCTGACATATAAAACAAACAAATCAGTATCTACACATACACATTCATGCAGATATGTGGTCAAGACAAATAAACAAAATCTCGATACCATGAAAAAACCACTCAGTCATCAAGTGTGAAATAGAAATAAAGCGTAACTGGTGTTTTTATATCTTGTTTACACTGTGCTGTAGAAGTTTGCAAAGTGGAGTGGATGACAGGGACTATAAAAAAATTACTCTTCCATACACAATTAATAATATGAACTGCTATGTAGGAAGTGTCAATAACGCAATCATTTTGAGCGCGTTCTCATCCCAGGGCATCACAGTCTTTCCATCAGATGCGGCTGGGGTTGCAGAGCTGTGCAGTCCGATGGCTTCAGCGGACGCTGAGACGTAATTTTCCTTCTTTATAGGGCGGTAAAATCCTCATTTGGAGGTTGGCGAATTGGCAGTGAATTAAATCACTGGAGACGGTGGTTTGTGTCTGGTTTGTGAGCTGTCTGTTTTGCACTTTGTTTTTTCCTCCACTCTCTAATTAGTTTTGTTTTCAGTCTATCGCTCTTTTTATTTTTTTAACTTTTGCTTTTACTCTCTGATTAGGTTTAGACAGCAAAAAGTATTTGGTTAT
The DNA here is from genome assembly GCF_057382275.1 of Copadichromis virginalis. Taxonomy (NCBI): domain Eukaryota; kingdom Metazoa; phylum Chordata; class Actinopteri; order Cichliformes; family Cichlidae; genus Copadichromis; species Copadichromis virginalis. The sequence continues at coordinate 16,586,062 of NC_140624.1, forward strand.
GTTTAGGCACCAAGAGTTAGATAACAAGAACAACAAACCTTTTATTAAGTCCCAAATTACAAAACCATAGAGAAACAAACAGAAGTCCAAAAGTAATAATTGGGGCTGGGATTAGAGAGAGCCTCTGGAAAATATGTTACTTCAAAAAGGGACAAAAGGTAAGACACAACTGTGTATATACATGGAGGACTGAGACAGGTGGAGAGCGAGACACAGCTGAAAACAAATTGGGGGGGGGGGGGGGGGAAGACAGGAAGTGGAACTAACACAGGACATGAAGGATAACTAACCGTCAAAGTAAAACAGGAAGTAATCCAGAGACGAGACGCTACACACAGAGATAAGACTGACACTAGATCTTAATAACAGCCACAGAAACAGTAACAGAAAGATGAGACAGAAGGAACAGAGAAAGAAAAGCTGAGGCGACTAAAATAACTACAACGAATAAAAAACAGAACATGAACCAAAACACGCTGTCTACAGTAACAAGAACAAAGACTCACTGTATGCTGGAATAATAAAGAAATCAAAACAGGAAACAAAAACTCAAGTTAACGATAATTAAAAACCTCAAGCACTAGAAAAACAAACTAAATTTAAAAAAGTGTAAAGCGACTCAAAAAGCAGACCAAGGGGACCATGACAAAATACTTAGTTACCTGCATGGTTTGCTTTAAAATAGGCCTTTCATAACATTAACCCTTTCAACCCAAATTAGGCTCACTCATTACATTTAAATTGCGACAAGTTGAGAAACAGTGTGTCACAGAACTGGAACTAAAAGCCTATCTGTGAGGAGATGCCAGCAGCTGGAAAAAAAAGTGGAAGTCCTTGAAATGAGCTTTAGATCCTGTTACTTGAGTGGATGTTTCTCAGAGAAATCATCAGAGCAACATAAAAAAGTACAAAACCGACTGTTTTATACTGTAATGGAGCAGAGAGAAGTTGTATGTACAGTGTGTATACTATTAGTAAACCCTGTATATACTTCTTGTGGAGTGCTGGATCCCTGTGCAAAAGTTACGACAGAAAAACAAAGGAGGAAACGTCCGGATACAGTAAGGAGTGTTGTGGGATGAATTATTGAGGGTTTGATATGGAGGAGAGAAAGGGAGGGAAGAGATGGACTGAACTCTGCTCCTAAGACAGGGTGTAACACGTCCGACATACACAGACATGCGGCGAACACACACATTCAGAGACACACGCACAAGCGTCTTGTGCGAGGACATGTTAATGGAGTCGCCCAGTCAGACAGCCAGGCAGGCAGACGGGGCCACACAGGAGTCAGCTCTGCCCAGAATTCCACAGTGTAACGCACCAAACCCAGAAGAATGAACACCCTGAGACCCAACTGACATGCTGCTATTCTTACTAAAACACAGTCTCGCTGTGGGTGTCGCCTCATTTTCCCATTCAGTTTTCCTCCATAAGCAGGGGGATTCCAGGGTCAGGAAACAACAATGCCTTCATCTTTCTCAGCCGCAAAGGATTTTATTCCCTGATGTGTAAAATGGTTTTGTCTTCTGTTTTTTTTTTTTTTTTGGTGGGGTGTGTGTGTTCCTCCTTTGAGCCACGGGCTGTTCCTTGTACTCTGCTCTGTCTGGCTGGAAACAGTCCAGTGACTGAGCCCTCTTCCTCCAGTGATGCAGCTGACTCTGTGGTCCCATCACTCAGGGCCCTTGTTTACCGGGTGGATCAATAGTTAACGTGCTGCACTGAGCTGTAGATGTGTTCAGCTGGATAACACACTCCCGGGAGTTTTCTGATCTGTGGCTGTTTGTGGTGGGCTGGGAAGAATAAAGGCTTAGCAAAGCTATCAGGGTTACAGCCAATTAGCTCATCAGTCTGTTCTAATATGGTTGTCAATACGACAGGCTTTGATTAAAGCACTGTGATTTGTTGAGGATGAGGTAGATTACATTCTGCCACCATTTTTCTCTGTAAAAGGTGAGGTGGGGATATTCTGCTGTTTTCTGGTTCAGCAACCTTTAAAGTAACTCATACCCTGGTTTAGCACATGTTTTAATAATGCTTCTACTTCTGTCTGAATATATATATATATGTGTGCAAGTGACCTTCTAGATTTTGCTTTAACACCTCCATGCACTCTCCTCTCCTCCTGCAGGGTGTTTGGTCTTGTTGGCATCCCATTTAATGGCCAGTTTACCTTTCCATGTGCTAACACCTGATGTGATTAGCAGCAGGACGTTAGTGAGCTGCTCTACATACTTCCAAACATCCTGTCCACACACGTACATCACGCCTGCTAATTATCTGCTTAGCCTGCAAATGAAGCGTAAATGCAACTTAGTAATTGCGATCTCTGACACCTAATCGGCGTTCACAGTTCATCTTCCTGTATTCATTTGAGGTGTTAATACAGGGGTGGTGAAACAAATAACAGCTGGATGCATTATATTTAAAATGTTTCTGGGAGTAACTCTCAGCTTCACCAGCAGTAAGCATGTTCCTTTTTTCTCTCTCTCTTCAGTAACCATCTCCACCAGTGTATCCTTCGATGGTCTCCTGGTGACTGGCCTCTACACCTCAACACCAGTCCAGTCGGCTCCCATTCCTGCTCCAGCTGCTTTTGGCTTTGGTGAGTCTTGTTTCTTTTGCCAATACAAGCTGCTTTTTTTTATTATGCTTTTTAGTACTAGCAAACCCTCAGATACCCCGAGAAGTGTCTGCTGGGACCACGGAGTATTACGATCCAGCTCAGTGATCCACATCCGTTCCCAGACTCAGCCTAAGGCCACTTCCCTTCTCCGGTTATGACAGGTCGTGATGGATGAGGAGTCAGGATGATGTGATCAAGGGTTCGGTCAGATGGGTTTTCATTGATGTTTGAGAGAACAAAAAAAAAACTGAATATGAGATAGATATGAAGAGCAAAGCAGCAAATGTAGAGCTTTCTAAAAGATTAAACTTAAAATAACAAGTGATCACCAGGCCAGCTTGCCAAATGTTGGAGTAAAGGCCCAGTGGACGGGCTGATTTACAATTTTTTTTATCCAGAGATGCAAATATAGCAACAGTTTAGGTGGTAGATGTTGCTATTAAACTGGATGAAGTTTGCAAACAACTTATCTTATTCTTTGTCCGCCTTTCCTTTGCATTGTCTGCATGCTCTGCTCTAATGATACAAATTGAATCTCTCTTTATCCTTAAAAGATTAAAGCTAAACTTATAAGTCTTTACACTTTTGACAACTGTAATCGAATTACACTGTAAGCATGCAACTGAAATGCATTAAGTGCAACTCTTTTTTGGACACACAACCAAGATTTGTAGACTCAGATGAAGTATTTGCGGATGGAGCCCTTGTGTGCACGGATGGGGGCTCTTTTGGTGCAGTGGAACAGCTATAAAGAACTCCTTAGAGAACAGGGCTAGTGTCCCAGAACTGCTGCGCAGTGGGCTCCCTTATCCTGACTAACTCCACTGTTCTTCAGACTTTGACTTCACTCTGGCCAGGGCAGTTCTTCACTCTTGGCAGCTCTGTTTACTGGGGAGGCATCCAAGCACGGATTGCGTCACCTTAGCTTCACTCTAATTACTTGAAAAGTTTTAAGGATACGCCTACCCTGATAGGCAGCAGCTTGTGGAACGGTGACTTTCTGTAAGATGTGTGTTTAAGTAAGTCTACAAAGTCTTCCGTTACAGCATGTGTAATCTGTCTGGGTTTCGCAGTGCCAGTTAGACATTTGGTCCTCAGCTGAAGAGCTTTCTGCACTTTGTCTCTCTGCTCTAATTCTCCAGCCACCCCTCCCACTGTGGGATTCAGGACTCCATGGAGCAGCAGGCACATGCAAAAGCAGTCTTGTCATAGAGGAGATTCTGAATGACGATTTAATAGATTTATGGTTTTATTTTCCCTTCGATTAATTTTTCTGCGCATTTTTGAGGTACACTGGGATTTTTTTTATGATCGAGTGATAGAAACTTTGCAGAACATGGTGGTCCACTTAGCCGTTGAAGGCTGCTCAGCGTTGGAAGGGCTGAAGACATTCTCCTAAAGAGAACGTCCTTTATTAATAAGCTCATGGAAACTTGGTGACTTAACAGAGAGCCAGCGTTTTCCCAAAATGCTTTGAAGATAATGCAGTGGAACAATAATACAGTGTGATGCCTCTTCATGTCCAGTGTTGTGACAAATATAAATGTGCCTTTGAGCGCAAGAGGGTCACGCAACTCCACCAGGGAGTTTTATGAACATAGTGTTTATGAGCAGGATAAGGTGGGGCTCTAATCCCTCTGAATGAAGCCACGTGGGGGACACGGTTACACAATGGACTGCAACATGCGTATGCACACGTTCAATAGAAATACCACCAACTTTCACTCAAGAGCACACACACAGTCCAACTGTTCAGCTGAAGTGAAGTGTTGGCTGGCTGGGGGGAACATGTGGTTGGCAGATGTATCAGTCCAGCAACTAGCATGAACTATAGCACAGGGAGAATGAAACCACTGTAGCGAGAAGATCGCTAATAAATCACTGAAAGACTGAAACGGCAGCTTAAGATGAAGCGTGAGAGAAGATTTCTTTTTGTTTTTGGCTGTGTTTGTGTTGTTGGAGGTGAAGAGCAAAACAAAGAGATCCTAAGAGAGAGACAAAGAAGGAATCAATGGTTTTAAAAAAGATGTAAAGTGGACTAAATAGACAAAGTCAGGGAGCTGTGGACACAGAGGTTAGTGTTTTTACTCGCTGCCTTGGGATGTCCAGTGGTTGGTGTGGTCAAAGCTGTGGTAGGAAGCAGACACGATGGCTGCCCAATAGCCTCTACAGAGAGAAATCCCCTCAGTCTTCTGTGTCATCCTTTGTTGCTTTTTACACGTCATAAAAACAGTGTGGATGTGAGCATGACGGAATTGCATGCTTCATCAATTCTCTTTGTGTGTGTGTGTGTGTGTGTTTATCACTCCTTTTTCTTTTTGTTGATCTGTTACAATTATAACTTTAAGAAACAAACACCATAACATGAAGACAGCAGTGATTTTTTCATTATGTTGTCTTCCACTCCACTTGTAGTTCAAAGAGCACTGCAATTCGTTTGTAGCACATATGTTTTAGTTTGAGGGTTTTCACTGCAGCGTCGCCCACTGTTTGTCAAATTACTGTAACCGATGTGTGGGGAAGCAGTCGGCAGGGCAGTTTAAGGTAGTCTAAGGAATGCCATGTTTTCGGCTGCTGCGCTGAGTTGTGGTTCAAGTTGCTCAAGGCTGGTTCCTCCACTCCCTAAAGGCAAGCGACCTTCTACTTGCTGCTGGCGGGCTAACCACAGACCTTTACGATGCTGTAACTGCTCTGCTGTGGCAAGTGCAGAATCAGATGAACTAGAGCTAAAAACAATGTTGTGCTTTGGAAGCCATGCCTGCTAAATACAGGGAGAACGCGGGAGTGCAAATTAATTGTGGTTTTCGTAAATGTAGCGATCACAGGCTAGCAAAACTAGTCTGGGTGCATTTATTTCAAGGTGCCAAAGCTGAGAGGAAAGACTTGACATTTCATTTTGGGATTCAACTACTTACAACTCACAGTTAATGGATGAGGTATGACGTGCAGCTTCATTTGAGTCTACTTTGTAGTCGATTTTGACAACCCAAGTACTCATTAGAGACTTTTTGAAACACTTTAGAGTGAAACATGGAGACTTTATATGCATGTTTGAATGTAACGTGGTCAAAACGGATGTCTGTACACACTGCCAGAAATGCAACATGAGTCTGGACTCAGCAGCCGAAGAATTCCAACTCCTCAGTGTTTTTCCTTTCTTTGACATTTATTCCATTAAGACGTCTTTCTTTCCAATCCGCCCTCTTGGCGTTCTGAAGCTTTCAGCTTGGCAACCAGAAAGATTAAATGATGAAACCAATAACGGAAGTATATTGTCATAATTTTGATTTTTGTTTCATGTATCATAAAATCTGCTTGCTGTTACATGTCACATAGCAGTAATGAGGTGATATATTAAAACCCATAGGCCAGAGCCTGGATGGAAAGTAATGTCACATGTGGTCTGATTTGTATTCCCTGATAGTAAAATGTTTCCCATCACATCATTATCCATTCAAACACAAAGACAGACAGAGCAAGTATTCATTCTAAATGTGTCCGGATAACTTATAATCACAATGATGAACAGGCACTTGAAGGAAAAGGAGAGCTTTGAACATTTAGAGCAACACGGCCAATAATGGACTGAGAAAGTGTATGAGATTGAGGAATGAGTGTGAGAGTGGAAAAATGTGTACATACCTCCTCATTTCCTTTTTCTTTTTTCATATTTCACACACTTTTATGTTTCAGATCATCACACAAAACTAACATTGGACAAAAATAAATAGAACGTGCACAGTTATGTTTTTTACAGTAAAAATGCTATCCAAAGCTCTCTGACCCTGTGTGGAAGAAATTACTGGCTTTTCTTGCTAAATCATGAATTAACTGTGATTAACCACTTTTTTTTGGAAAGCTCAGCTCAATTTCTAAAGCCACACTCAGGCGTGTTTAATGTCTGACAAAACAAAGAAGGCAAAAAGATCTCGGAAAGCAGTCCTTCATGTTGCAATCTAAAGAAACTCAAGAAGAGATTTGACAGTTTCACTGATGTCTATCAGTCTGGAAAGGGTTACAAGGCTATTTTTGAGGTTTTGGGAATCATGGTGAAAGTCATTATTCACTAATGGAGAAAAACAGTTTTCAACTGGAGTGGCCGGCCTACCAAAATTAGTCCAGGAGTGCATGAGCAAGTCATCCAGGACGGCTACATCTAAACACAACATCTAAAGAACTGCAGGCCTCACTTGCCTCAGTTATGGTCAGTTTTCATCATTCACTCGAGAGACTGGGCAAAAATAACTTCCACGGGAGAGTTACAGGGGATAAAACCACTGTTTACCAAAAAAACACAAAGTCTCGTCTCTCAAAAAACATGATCCCGAAAACTTTTGGAAAATTATTCTGTAGACTGACAAGACAAAAAAAAAAAAACTTCTTGAAAGGTTTGACTCACTCCACATCTGCCATGAAACACACATAACACATAAAAAGAACATGAGCCGCAGTTAAACATGGTGGTGGTAGTGTGATTGTCTGGGGCTACTTTGCTGCTTCAAGACCTGGATGACTTCATTTAAAACACGATTTCCGCCCTATACCAAAAAAACAGGAAGGAGAATGTCCATCTATTAGTTCATGCTCACTTTATGTGGCAGGACAGTGAGCCAGACCACACCAGCAAGTTCAACTGTGAATGAATCAAAATATATAATGGATGTTTTGGAGTGACATAGTCACAGTTCAACTTAAAATTTGATCAAACAGGCTGTTTATGCTCGAAAACCAACCAATGTGGCTGAATTAAAACAATTCTCCACAGAAGAGTGGGCCAAGATTCCTCCACAGACTCACAGACAGTGATTACAAACACTCGATTGCAGTTCTTCTGGTGTCACAACCAGTTATTATATGTGTGTATATATATATATATATATATATATATATATATATATATATATATGTGTATGTCTGTGTGTATGTATATATACATATGTGTATGTATGTATGTATATATATATATACACACACACACACACACACATATATATATATATATATATATATGTGTGTGTGTGTGTGTGTGTGTGTGTGTATATATATATATATATATATATGTATATATATATATGTGTGTATGTATATATATATATGTGTGTATGTATATATGTATATATGTATATATATGTGTATATATATATATATATATATATATATATATGTACCACTCCTGGTACCAAGCAGCTGGATAGCGTAGTGGTTAAACTACACGCCTTTGGAACAGAGGATCGCAAGTTCGATTCCTGCCTGGGGCGTCTGTATCCAGTAAGGGTCCTAAGGCTAGACCCCCTATGCTAAGCAAGCCTACCGCAGACATGAGCGAGACAGATAAATATGAAGGCATGCCGGCTCGGACGTCGCCCGGATCAACAAGGTCCGCGTCAGGTGTTGAGGAACCAGGGCACCCTGACGAAAAGTGGGCTACTGGAACAAGAAGGCATCGGTGGGCAAGGGACGAAAACAGGGCGTTGTTGGAATGCTACTACGCAAGTAACCCCGGCGGAAGGGGCTACATGAATAGGATGAGGGACCTATGGATTC